>NW_004524602.1:14229195-14259478 GCF_000260255.1 Octodon degus
AGCCTCCCAAGAGCTGGGATTACAGGTGTGCCACCACACCCAGTCTGATCCTCCTGTTTTCAAGTGCTGGGATTATAGGTATGCGACACCATGCCCAGTCTCAGTCCCTGTCTCAGGGCACTCCGGGGGTGGGCCCGGCACAGCAAGCCCGGATTGAGCCCTGGTCCCTGAGTCTGCCTAAGCAGGCGCTTTAATCGGCTAAGCTATCTGGTGAGCCCACAGCGTCTTGCTTAATGCTTGAAAAGTGGACATGAGCGTCCGTCAGCTTCCTTTCACATCAGGCCATGTGGCCGAGGACACCACTGACTCTGAGCAGTGCAGGAGAGCTGAGGGAGGGGCGAGGTCCGCGGGATGTGAGCTCGTTAGCTATCACTAGAAACAACAGACTTTATGCTTGTCTTACAGTCTTCTGTAAAAAAATGGAAGTTCAGGCTTAAATATTTAGATATTTAAATAGCATTATTTAAATAGTATCATTGAAATAGCTAATATGAAAGGTCTCTAAATAAGATCTGTAAGCAAGTTTACCAGACTAAGATTCACACTTTTTCTTCTTTCTAAAGATGGATGTTTTCTTGTGTGTATCTATGCAAGTCACACGCACATGCGATCTGCAATACTTAGGGTTGTTTTTCCCCAACCCTGCCGTGACCTGGCGTAGGACTCCCCAGTTGTTTTGACCTCCAAGCTACATCCCAGCCTCTCATTTCTCTCCTCCCTGAGAAGTGGGGCAAATGCAAAGTAGATAGCGAGGTGCAGGTGTGAAAATCCTGTCCTCAGTTGCTCTGGCTCAGTGGACACTTGTGGTGCCCAGAGCAGCTCGGCCCTGGCCTTCCCTACGACGCCCTCAGCGCCTGTCTTCAGCGGTCAGGCCTGTGGGCGAAAGCCTGAGCACGCGCCATCAGTTCAAATGCTGGGAAGGCTTGGGTTCAGATTTTTACATTCATCTCTCTCTTAGCTTCAGTCTCATAGGGGCAGCTGTGGCTGCCTGTCCCTGTGTGGATAAACGAGTAGAACTTCCCGAGCTTTGCCCTTGACGCTGGCTTCTTACCTTCTCACCAAATGTGATAGGACAGTGGGTTATAAGCAGGTAGATAAGTGAGCCCATTCATATTAAAAAAATAAAATGAACTCAAAGGTCAGAGATCTACAGTAGAAGGTCTAAATCTCTACAACCTCTAGAAGAGGCCTGGATAAAATTTCAGAATCTTTTTGAAACAAGGCAGTGAGTTCTCAGATCAGATCCGAAAGGCATTGCCTATAGAGCTTGATAAACTGGATTTCATTAAACTAAGGACTTCATGGAATTTTGAAATCATGGTTAGAAAAGTCAGGAAGGCAAACTGCAGGATGGGAGGAGATATTGGTACATAACATGTGTAAGAGGCTTGAGAGAAGATATGCAAAGTCATCAAAAAAATCAGCTCAGTAAAAAATGGAACAGAAATTTGAACAGGCAGTTCTCCAGCTATCTGATCTTATGAGTACATGAAAAAATGCTCAACACCATTATTCATGAGGAAAGTGCAAATTAAGTCTACAAAGACAGCATTACACATCTATTGAAATAGCTAAAATTAAAAAAAAGAAAAGTGGACAATATCAAGTGTCAATGAACATAAAGAGTGACTGGAATCTGCCTATGTTGCTAGTGAAGTTCCAAAATGTATAGGCGTGTGGAAGACTTTGGCAGTGCCCCATTGTGGTCCCCTAAAAGCCAGAAAACTCTTTGTTAGGTGTTCACTCTTGAGAAATGAAAGCTGATACAGGCATAGTTTTCCTTTGGATGTTCATAGCCACTTTATTTCTATTTGCTCCAAACTGGAAGAAACTCAAATGTGCATCCACCAGAAATGGATGAATACCTCCTCATTTATATGAGGGGAAACCCCCCAGCACATGAAGGTGCCATCTAGGGAGAGTAGAAGTAAGGTGGGTGTCCCTCAGCGGCTCCCTGTTAAGTGAATCGAGCCCATAAAACACCACAGGTATACAAAATTCTAGGAAGGCAAGATTAAAACGACAAACATCAGATCAGAGGTCACCAGGGTCCAGGAGAAGAAGTCAGTGACTTCAAAGAAAGATTAGGCAACTTTATGAAGTGTTAGGAATATTCTAGATCTCAACAGTAGAGAAAATAACGTGCCTTTGCATACCTGTCAAACCTCACGGCACTGTTCATGTACAGTGAGTGAAACCACTGTGTGTAAATTAGACCTTAAGAAATCTCACATTCAAAATAAAGGTAAACAAAATCCCCCTAAGGGTTTTCCTCCATTGCTGTCTACCACAGGTACCAGAGGTTCCAACCATGACAATCCTAACATATGTATCAAAATTGATTCCTTTCTTTCCCAGAGTTCCCCACAGTAGTGTCTCTTCCTCCATGCATTTGTGCCAGTTCTTTTGTCCATATGACGGTCCCCTCTTGCCTGGGTTATGATGATGCCCTCTTGCACCCCTCTGATGCCAGGACCACCCTTTCCACTGCTGCCGAGCAGACCTGTGGCAACGCCCACCTCTCACAGTGTACCCCTCCTGGGAACGTCACCCACTCATCCACCGGAAGATGAGGACTGCTTCTTTTTATGGCCTGGCTGTGTGGAACTCGTCTTTCTTAGCTTTACCTTCTGTAGACACCTTGCGCACACTAACCTCACTGCTTTACTACCTCGGGAATTTCCTTCCTTCTCTCGTGGGGCACACGCAGGGCCCCTTCCAGATTCCACCCAGACATTGCTACTCTGGAAGAGCCCCCCTCCACCCCACTTGGATGGGCATTTGGGTGTCTTCATGACAGACACCTCGTGCGTGCCTTGAACAGAATTTCCGGGATTGATACCGTAGAGCCAAGTTTACTGAACACAGGTCCCGTGTCATCTTCATTCACTTGTTCTTGTAAGAGCGCTACTCCAGCTACGTGGTTGAACTGACTGTGTGCTGGGCAAACAGGAACTTCCGGGCGACAGGACTCCAGAATTCGCCTGCCGTGGCTTTCTTAGGAAGGTGGGCTGAGCCTGCTGGGGGACCCTCAGCCTTGGTGTCTCCTCCGAACAGGCTCCGGCCTCCTCCCCTGCTTCTGCCCTCCAACAGCGCCTTTGCACTGAGCGTCCCTCACACCCTTCCCTGCACCCGGGCCCTCAGGGGGCTTCTCTTCATGACCAATAGCTCACAAATTGAGAGGCAAAACTGTGGCCTTTGTGCCAAGCTCCTGGAAGGGGAACTTGGTTGGAGCAGGAACCTCACAAGCAGGAGGCTTGCGTGCAGAGGCACCGCAAAGTGGCAGTGAGTCAGTTCTATGCAGATGAGCCGCGTTTCTCAGCACCTGCCAGCCTGACCGGTACCGCGCCGTAACTTCACGGGAAGCTCGAGCAGGGTCTGTGCCCTGCACGTCTTGCACGTGGGTAGCCCTAGCTTTTGTGTGTGTACAGGACGCGTTCACCCGAGCGCCCCGCGAGCTCACTTTTAGGCCCAGCTCACTGTCCCCATCAGGCAAAAGGCTCAGCCTCTCGAAGAAGCAGCGTGTGTGTAGTAGGTGACTTTGACGCCAGGCGAGAACTCGGCTTTGTCCTGGGAAAGGTCGACGGGGAAGACGAATGCTCCCGGCGCGCTCATACTTCACGCGGGTGGACAGTCAGCCAGTTTATTTTCCAGCAAAGGGACGAGATCCTGTGACAGGTGAAGAAAGAGCCTGCATTTACCTCCGAGGTATTTGACCCTGTCCTTCTGAGAGCTACCAGGCATATTTCAAATCCAAGTCCACTGGGGAGCATTTCCAGATCACCTGACCCCGCGTTTAGGCGAAGCGGGGAACACAGCCTGCACGGGACGTGCTAAGGAGAGCCAGTCCCGCGACCTTCATCTCTGTCGAGTACAACACCGCTGCTCCTGTCAGTTTTTTTTTTTTTTTCCTGGTAATACAGTTTGACCGTCATTTTCGTTAATTTCCCTCCTCTCCACCCCAAGTTCCTTCCTTTGGAGTTCCTGGAGGAAGCACATGTTAATCCTGTCAAGACCTGTCCTCCTGGGTTTGAAGGCGGTTTGTTTGTGATGTTGTCGTTCCTGTGAACCCGGAGTCCCCAGGGGCGGGACTTTGTGGGGCCAGGGACTGGCAGAAAGGAATGCTCTTTAGCTCAGCTTGAGAAGGGGCTTGGAGCCACTGGGTTGCAATTCAGCCGGGGAGATTTTTAAAGACAAAGTCGGTGACTGATAAATGTTTTCTTTCTTTCCTTCTTTCTTTCTTTCTTTCTTTTTTTGTATTTTTCTGGAAAGGGTCTACAGGGTGTTCAGGGTCTCACTAATACATGGGACTCCTAGTGATTCTCCTGTTTACAGCCTCTCAAGAGCTGGGAATACAGGCGTGCACCACCGTGCCCAGTCTCAATGGGGCAGGCCTAGCACAGCAGGCCCGGGGATCAAAACCCCAGCCCAGCACTTTAATCCCTTGAGATATTTGGCTGGCCCTTGGTAAATGTGTTTTGTTTACCGAAATCTGGAGTTTCTGTATGTATATGTATATAAGGAGCCATGTGTATGTGTGGGATAGGAAGTGAGTACAGTTACATGGAGTAAAACTCTGTCCCAACACACACACACACACACACACACATACACACACACACGATAGCTAAGATACTTATATTACTACTTTCTACTGGTTTATTGAAAAGAATTGTTAGCACTTATATTGTTTGACCAGTTTTGCATGCCTGTATCTTGCAATCTGAGCAACTATTTTGAAGGTAACACTACGCAATATAGCAGTCATTGTTAACTGCCTGTCTTCTTGTTTTGAAATGCCATACAGGTTTTTTCTCTCTCTTAAAGAAAAAACAAAACAAACAAAAAAAAAAAAAAACCAAAAAACCTAGGATATAATACGTTCACCTGCCAACATGTTTTGTAACAGCTGGATAAATGAAAACTTTTTTGAAAAGTGAGAAATGAGGGTTCTGGTGGTGTGGAAGGCAGAGCCCCGCCTCGCCCCCTCCGCCCCTAAAAGCAGGAGGACACCCACGGCCGCGCCGAGCGGGCAGTGCTGACCGTGGAGCGGGCTCTGTTGGTCCCCGCCCGCCTGCCATCCTGCACCGCGGGGAAATTCCCACTGCTCTTGCCCACTGCAGTGCCCTCCCTGCGCCTGGCAGGCTCTGTGACAGGTGGAAGCCCCAGTTCTCTTGGTTGGCCAGTGGAGGCCCCGGAAGACAGCAGCGATCAGAAGGGGCTGCAGGAGTGAGCCCACAGCGCTGCGTGCGCGGTCTGGAGTCACATCTGGAGTACGCAGGCGTCACTCGGGCCGGGCCAGCTGTGAGCGGGGAGCTGCGGGCACAGCGGCCACCAGCGTCCTGCACTGGCCACGCTGGTCCCATGGAGGACAGGCCACGCTGCACGATCGGAACTGACGTTGGAACCGCAGTCCTCAGCTGCAGGCTGGAGTGCGCACGTCTGGACCGCACGGTCGCAGGCTTCTTCAAACAACAAAACCAATATTCTCACGAGGGCTCCCGCCGGTCCTGGAGTCTCAGAGCACAAGGTCAAATTGCCCGGCATGCAATCCAGACTTTACTCGGTCTCTGAGAAATGAGGAAAAGTTGACCTTTCAAGAGAAGAAAGATTCAACAGGCAGCAGCCCTAAGGAAATAAGGGTGTGGGAACGGCCGGGCGGAGCTTTATTTTATGTTTTAAAGAAACTAAGTGTGCAAAGTTATTTACATCCTCACAATATATCACCTGTCTTATCTGACCTGTCCGGGCCCTCTTAATAATTTGCTAGTTTTCTTCCGTTCATTTCTCTCCTTCTGCCCCTCTCCCCTTCTCTCTCTCTCTCTCTCTCTCTCTCTCTCTCTCTCTCTCTCTCTCTCTCTCTCACCTTTTTACTTTTATTGGTACCCAGCACACAATGACTGCCCTCACTGGAGAGAACTGTTACATGCACACAACACATTCCAGTTCCCTTCTTCCTCTCCTCCACTTCTTCTGATTATTGCACCATCTGACTAATTCAGCTTATAAGACCTCGTAAAGTAAGTTATCTTATATACAGATTAAAAAACCAAATAGGCCAAAGAATATATAAAACATATAAGCAATTGTACAAAGTCAAGGTACTCTTTTAGATACATTGTCGGAACTTGAGTGTAATACTTTTTTCTTTCTCTTTATTTCTTTTGTCTTTGATTTCATGTGTTATATCTGTCTATATTTACACCCCATCATGTATAAATGTCAGTTTTATCCATGCATCTGTCAAAGGGTTTATAGGCTGCTTCCAAGATTTAGCTATTGTGAACTGTACTGCTGTGAACACGGGTATGCATATCTCACGGTGATGTGATTCTTTAACTCTGTTGGGAAGAAACACGAAGGGGTGGTAGCTGGGGCAGGTGAAATTTCTACTGTTAGTTTTTTGAGGCATCTCCACACATTTCCATAGTGGTTGCACCAGTCTACACTCCCACCAACAGTGGAGAGGGTTTCTCTCTCCCTCTGCCTTGTTACGGATTGACTTCTTGCCGGCAGTCATTCTTTCTAGAGGGAGATGGAATCTCCGTGTTGTTTCAATTTGCATTTTCCAAATGGCCAGTGATACTGAACATTTTTCATGTATTTCTTGGTCATTCATATTCCTTCATCTGAGAAGTGTCTATATTCATTTCCGATGGCTGTTTTTAAATTGTATTTTTACATGTGGAGGGGTGTAGTTTTTTATATATTCTAAATATCAGTCCTTGGAGGGGTAGCTGGCGAAGCACTCTTCCCACTCTGCAGCCCGTCTCTCCACTTTATCAGCAGCTTCCTTTGCTGTGCAGAAGCTTTGCAATCTGCTAGGATCCCACTCGTTGATTCTTGGTATTATTTCTTGTGAACTGGACTTTGCGCTCAAGTCTTTGCCTACTCCTGTCCGCAGGGGTTCTAGCTATTTTGTCTTCCAGAAGGCGAAGTCTTTCTGTTCTAATGCTTAGGTCTTTGATTCATTTTTTTATTATGGTTTGGTGCATGGTGAGTGATATAGATTTAGGTTCAATCTGTGGCATGTGGGTAGCCAGCTTCCCAAGCACTGCTTGTTAAAGTCTGTCTTTCCTCCAGCGAAGGGATTTATTCCCTTCCTCAAAAATATCACACCTGAGTCTGTCACGCAGAGACTTTAGGACAGCTACATAACCGTACTTTAACAGATAAGGTCAAATATTCTTACAAAGAATTGAAAGACATAGAAAAAAATGAAGTGGAAATTAAGAACAAAAATGCAATCAAAATTTAAAAATTTGGGGCTGGTGAGGTATCTCAGTGGGCTAAGGTGCCTGCTTAGGCAAGTGCAGGGTCTGCAGTTCGATCCCTGGCACCGCATGCTGCACCAGCCAGTCACACTCTGGGCGCAGTGGCACACACCTGTAATCCCAGCGCTGGGGAGGCTGAAAGCAGGAGGCTCACCATGAGTCCAAGCTACATAGTGAGACCCTCTAACAACCAAATGCATTAAAAAAAAAAAAATTTGCCAGGCAGGCTCAATACCAGAATGGGTATGACAATACAAAGGCAGGGAATTTGAGGATGATAGATCAATAGAAATAACCCAGTGTGAAGCACAGAGCAAAAAGATTAGGGAATTAAAACGGAAGTAAATTCAAGCCAGAGCCTCAGGAATCTGTGGAATTACATGGATGAAAGCTGAATACCATACTCGTGGATCAGAAATGCTTGGAAATATTAAATTAAACCACTAGTCGAGTGCAGGGAAAAATCTTTTCTGTGAATAATTGTTGCTGTTGCGTAAAGACAGTGATCAAAATGTGACATAGCCCCGCATGCTTTCTGTCATTTCACTTGCCAGGAGCCCTCTGAATTTAATTTCAGACCCAACTGTAACTAAGTTGGCTCCAGCTTTTTCATGGTTTTTTTTTTTCTGGTACAACAGGAAAAGAAAAGATTAAAGGGCCCAAGCTGGAAAAGGAGCGGCACTGTTTGCACGAGCGAGTGATGTGATTATCTTCACAGAAAACCTCATGATATCAAAATAAAATATTAGAACTAATAACATCTTAGGTATTATAAATGAATGTGGTCTGCATACAAAAAAACATCAGTAGCGTTTCTACATATTAGCAACAACCAATTGGAAAGCAAAAGTTTAAAAAGGATAATTTGCAATAACAGAAAAACCAAGATATTTTGGAATAAAGGTATATAAGGCAAGCAGCACTCCTCTGGGCCTGGCAGGCCCTGAGCATTTCCCCCATTTTGTCTTTGTTTCTGCTGAGACCGTCTCACTGTGCAGGGCAGGCTCGCCCTGAACTCACTCTGTAGCCCAGGCTGGCCTGGAACTCATGGTCCTCCTGCCTCAGCCTCCCACGTGCTGGCCTTACAGGCATGGGCCACCACACCTGGGTTGTTCCTCTCCATCCTCTTGCGTGTGTTGAATTCAAGTCACTCTTTGCTTAGTTTCTCAAAGAGGAAGTTCAGATCCTTGATTTTATATGATTTTTCTTCTCCAGACAGAAGTATTTAGAACAGTAAATTTACCCCTCAGCCGTGTTGCACGTGTACCCTAAAATTTTCAGTGGAATCTATTTTTTAAATGATCATTCAGTTTTAAGCATTTTAATTTTCCTCATAACTTATTCTTTGATCCGTGGATTATTTATAAGTACTTCATACCCAAATATTTTGGAACTTTCCATACATCTTGTCACTGTTTTCTAGGTCAAGTCCATCGACATGAGAGAGCACACTCCGTGGGGTTCCTGGCCTCTTAAATTGGGGGTCACTCACCTGCCGTAGCTCAGCGCCCTCGCTTCCTGGCGCGTGGACTTTGTGGCTCCTCCTGGGTGGTGCGGTGTTCCACAAATGCCAAGTAGGCCAAGTTGCTTGAGGATTTGCTCGAGTTTCTATTCTTGCCGATTTCATCTGCTCATTCTGTGGATTCCTAAGAGGGTCAGGTTGAAACCTGCCAATGTCTTCGAACTGCGGTATCGCCCCCTTCCCTTTGGCCTGTTCATGCTTCATGTACCTAGACATTCTTGTCTTGTATATACACGTTACACATACATGTTATGTCCTCTTTGAGATTTGCTCCCATTTGTCACTATGAAGTATCTCTTTACCTCTGGCTTTAGCTTTGGGGCTACTTTGTCACTTACAAAGCCACTGATGTTTACTTCTTCTTCTTTTTTTTTTTGGTGGAACCGGGGATTGAACTCAGGCCCTTATGCTTGCCAGAGAAGCGCTTATTCCCCTGGGCCATCTCCCCAGACCCTGCTTACTTCTTTCATAGTACAGTATTTCCATCTTTTTGGTGTCTTTATATTTGAAGTGTGTCTTTTTAAGCAGCATGTGCCTCGATCGTGGCTTCTTATCTGATTTGCCATTCATTATCTTTTAATTGGAGTCTTAATCCACTTACTGTTCAGAAATTGTTAACACGATGTGCGTTACGCCCACCACTCTGTTTGTTTCTGGTTCTTTCCACGTGTTTATTTTTGTTGTATTTCATCTTCTCTAGACTACTTTTGGATCACTTGACTATGTCTGAGGATTCCATTTTCTAATTCCTCCACTGGGCTTTTTATTTCTCTCACTTGTTGATTTGCTAGTTCTTTCATGGTTCTGTTAGGGCTGTAATATTCTTCCTTAACCTAATATAGGCTGCCATTAATTAGTATTATAAAACAATAAACTTATAACAGCATCCTCTCCCTTATACAGTCTTACCCTTTGGCACATTTTACTTCTATATTATAAACCTGTTGGGCTACGGAGCTAGCTCAGGGTCTAAGTGCCAGCCTAGGCAAGCGCAAGGACCTGGGTTCAATCCCTGCTTCAGCATGCTGCGCTGGCCCCACCCCGGGTGCACTGAGCAAGCCACCAAAACCGGGTGTGGTGGCCCACGCCTGTAATACCAGAGCTGGGGAGGCAGAGACTGGAGAATCACTAGGAGTCCAAGCTGCATAGTAAGAGTGTTTGGATAGGATATCATGTCTGCACCTTGTGCTATGAATAACCACTAGGAAGACAACGATATGCAATGTATCAATTATTGAAACTGTCTTGCTAATCGGTTTTGAAACTGTCTCATTGTTTCTCAATAAAATTAATAAAACAATAAAAATAAAAAAGATAGTGAGACCCTGTACTGAATTTTTAAAAATTAAAACCAAAAACCCCTGTAATACATTGTTACTATTTTTGAATAATAACATTTTAAATGTTAAGAAAAGAAAAAGTCCTTTGTATCTTATTTACATATTTATATTCTGTTGCTTTGAATTGCTTCCTGTTTTTTTCTGCTTGGTATTGTTTTCCATCGACCTAAAGAAAGGAATTTTTAAAATGTATATTGTGTGTGGTTCTGTTGGCCATGAATTCTCCAATCTTTACTTCCATTTTTATTTTTGAGGTCTGTTTTTACTGACTATCACATCTTAGGTTGACAGGTTGTTTTATTTTAGCATTTTAAAGATAGCATTCTAGCATATGTGGCTTATACTACTTCTAATGGAAAACAACCACTCATTCCTGTTACTATTTGCTGTATGTAATGTGTGCTTGATTTGGTTGCGTTTAGGATAGTCTCTTAACCTAGTTTTTATCTATTTGGCTTTGATATACATAAGTATGGTTTTCTTTATATTTTTCCCACTTGATTTTTGGATTTATCTATTAGATTACATTTTTCATCACATTTATATGCAAAATAAAAACGATGTTTCTGCTCTCATTTTCCCTTCTGTGATTTTGAAATATTGGTGAAGTGTGTCGATGGTAGCCTGAAGTTTTCCCACATTATTGACATTCTGTTAACTTTTCTTGGCCATCTCTCTGCTTGTTGCCTTCTGTATTCCTTCAAATTCACTTTCTTCTGCAGTGTTTATTTATGTGCTCACCCACTGAACTTTTTTCTTTAGTTATTAAGCTTTCCAGTTCTTAAAGCTTAATGTTTTAAAAGATAGTTGTCATTTATTTATTGAGATTCCCATTTAGTGACTCACTGTGTTAAGCTTATTAAAAGGACTTTCAGTGTAAGAGCTGCTGTGAATTTTTTCTTGGCTCACTAATTTTTACTTCTTTGTCATCTTTAGATCTATTTCTATTCTATTGATTGGATTCCCCGTGCATTAGGTTATATCCTCCTGCATGATCATACACCTAATTTTTTTTCTTATTATGTAATGGCGACTGTTGAGCAATTGGATTTCATTATGTTTCCAAAGGGTTTTGTTATGTTTTGATAGGCAGGGAATCTGTCATTGTATTGGTCTCATTTGGGTTCTCTTTCTCATGCTGGCTAGAGCAAATCCCCCTGTGAACTGCGAGCTGCTATTTCCAGAGGAAAGTCCCGGTCGAACGACCCGGAGGGTTCCGCAGCGTTTCCAGACTCTTCACAGTTCATGTTCTTGGGATGCTGCGTTCCTCCGGTAGTGTCTATTTAGGCCATAGTGTCTGAGTTGGTGCAGTATGTGCCCTGTCCGTACAAATTTGCGTTCTGCAAAGAAATTAAGGGGCTCTCTAGCTGGATTTCCAGAGCTTCTCTGCGGAGCTTTCTCCTCCCTGATGCCTGGTTCTAAAAATGTACCCGCTTCATTTGCCCTGAAGTCCATCTCTAACATCAGTATCCTGCTCAGGTGCCCCTCCGGACTCCGTGGCCTTGCCTCACCGTTGAGTAGGACGGTGCGGTGCCAGGTGGAGAGCGCCTCGGGTACTTCTCTTCTCCGAGGAACGTCAAACCTATCCTGAGTCTTTGTCTCTTGCAGGTGGTTGCTTTCTGCCATATCAGGTTGTCGGCAACTGGAAACGTCACTCGAACGTTCGGTCTAGTTTGAGAATGTACAGCAGGGAGGCTAATCGAGTACCAAGCACTCCTTCATGATTTAAAGCAAAAGTCACACTTACACTTTAATAAGTTCATTGCATTATTTAATGAGGGGTTGGCCAAATACAATTGCTGCTTTTCATCCCGTCTTAAAAAAAGTCAAAGACATAACAAGGGCGAAGATCCTGAACTATGTGCAATTAATACTACTAGAAAAATGAATTCTGGTCTGGAAGCACAAGGTGGCATTTCAACCTGAATTCTGAGTTTGGCGTGATCATTTAAAAAACACTCAAGGAAGAATTTCAGAAAGGCTCACCAATGGCTCTGGAGAGACTGAGTACTGGAAGTGTTCTTTCCCAGTTGGAAGCATCGATTTCCTCCCCCCGTGGGTGTTGATGAGCTGCACCAGTGGACGTGGCTGCCCGAGAGTGGCGGGTCTGGGCCGTTGCCATTTTCATCATCCTGGAATATCTTGATTCAGGCCTCAGAGCCCCCGATTGATAGCGCGTTGTCTCGGCATCGAGGTGGCTGGTTTTGCTTTTAAAATTTAACCTCTGTGGGGACAGTGAAGGAGAGGAGGCTACGGCTGTGCAGATCCCAATTCAGATGGATCATTTCACGTCCATCTCTTGAGATTCCCTTAGCTCATGACTGTAGGCAAATGCCAGAGGATACCAGGTGGCCTTTTAAAAAAATGAATCAATGCAAAGGACTTTCAGGAGGCCAAGAGCTGCCTTGCCCACTCCCCCAGAGCCACCCTGACCCAGTGGGCCCCGGCTCGCACACACAGGTGCGCACAGCTCTAGGTGCTCCTGGTCCGCTTGCTCAGTCCATGAGAGCACTTACTCCGTGGAGAGACGGGATGCCACACTCACGGTAGCCGGAGCTCAGAGATGAGACGTTAAACAGCCTCCAGCATTCCTCCTTCACTCTGGAATTCTGCTCTGTGTCACCTCTGTTAGTCCCCCTTGCTCAGCATCTGCTGTGGTTTCTTCAGCTTCCTATACCCTCTGGTCAAGACAGTGTTTCTTTTTCTTTCTCTTTTCTTTTCTTTTTTTGGCATTTTAGGGAAGGGTGTAGAGGGTGTTCAGGGTCTCACTACTAGATCGGGCTCATAGTGATCCGCCTGTTTACAGCCTCCCAAGAGCTGGGGTTACAGGCCCATGCCACCATGCCCAGTCTCAATTGCCATCTCAGCATACCCCGGAGGTGGGGCCGGCACAGCAGCCCTGGGGATCGAACCCCCGGCCCTCGCAAGATGGTGTTTCTTGGGTCCATTATATAGAAAGTCTCTTATTATCTCAACTTCTCTCTTACAGAAGGAATTGATAGAAAGATGGACACACGCACTATTGGGAGGACTTGGGCTGTATTTTAATAAGCTATTAAGCTAGTTTCTAAAATCCTTGACTTGGCCACACTTATTTACATTTGCCATCCCCTCCCTACATGTCTTGAAAATAACAGGACTACATTTGTTTAAAGAGCATTTCCCATTCCACTTTCTCTCCACTCAGTGTAATTGGATTAATGTCGTTTCATTGTGTTTTAATTTTGAGACTCAAAATGGACATTTTGTCTTTTTCAGCTTTCAGTGGTGTTTATTTAAATTTGTTAAGTAGTTGAGCACCAAAAAGATGTTATTATTTATTTAACTTTCAAATGCTCTTATATAATTCTCAGTATCTATTAATATAATGTGTTTATTTGCTGCTGGAATTCAATATTTTCTTATCCCATGCATGAGTAATTCACAAATATAAGCAGCTTCAGCCTGTATTTATTTTCCAGTGCCCTTAAGTCACTCTGCTGGGGTAGACTCTCGGGGACAGTGTTTATGGGAAGCTGTGGAGCGGGTGGCATAAAGGCTTCTCCCAACCGTCACATGGAAGGGCGCATGGCCTCCTGAACCCGCTGGCACTTTGGTGAGTGAGCACACGCTGGTCTCATGAGGGGAGCTGGGCTTTCCAGGCACTCTCCTGAATCCATAATCCCTCCAATTCCTTCCTTCTTTCCTTCTTCCCTTCCTTCTTTCCTTCCTTCCTTCCTTCCTTCCTTCCTTCCTTCCTTCCTTCCTTCCTTCCTTCTTCCCCCCCATCAAACTCAGGATCTTGCGCTTGCCAGGTAGGTACTGTGCTGCTGACCTACATCCTCGGCCCAATTTCCCTCTCTTTGTACCAGGAAATCTTTAGGTTTGGCATCCCCTAATCTAATTTGGACACTTGGCTCAGACAAAATATTCCTTTATCCTTAAATGAGGGGAAAAAAATCTCTCTACCTTGGGTTGATATTTGTCTTTAGCTTCCCCCATGCAAAGAAAGAGAGAAGAGGATACTTAAAAGTAAATAACAAGACCCTGATTTAGTACAGGTCGGATTTACAGAGGGCCCCTAGTGAAACCCTCTCAACAGGTCCAGAGCCGGCATGCTTATCACCACCACCACTGTCCAGCAGGAAGAACGGAGGCCTCTAACTTTCCAACACATTTAAAAATGAGAACTGCTTGATAGAGGAGTAGAAAACTTTCAAGAACTTTGGAAGCCAAATTTTGTTTACAAATGAATGGTTGAGGCCAGCGCTATGGGCCTCTCTGTCAGCGCAGACCCAGAGCCGGGAGGTCTGCTGAGAGGAAGCGCTGTCTGCTGCCAGGCTGGGTGGGGCTCCTAGCCCGCAAGGCCTGTCCCAGGGTGCAGCTCACTCTCTGTGTCCTGCCACCCCGCCTCCCCTCATTTTCCAAGACCCTCGTGTAGTGTAGATGTGGGCAGAAGGCCCGGCTCCCGAGACTTCACGTGGGCAGGTGCCAGCTCCTCAGCTGTGAGATACAGCCGCCTTTGTGCCAAGCACGAGTCTCTCAGGACTCCCATTGGGAGCAACTCTGTGGTGTGGCGGGAGAAGGGTGCATATGGCAGGCTCCCGGGTCACAGCAGCATGGACGGGTCAGAGCATCTTGCTGTTGACTCGCAGTCTGACTGCCTTGGTGACAGCTGGCTGGGGTGGCACACGGGGACAGGAGGAGACAGAATGATGGGCAGTAGAACCCCGGGGTTGGCAAGGTGGGGCTGATCTCTGATGGGCATTCGGGGATTTCAATCAATACCTGTCTTGACTAGGCAGAGGGGATGAGCCTTCACTTATTGATTCAGGGGGACACACGTGGATTCTATCCCGATATTTCAGTGTGACCTCTGGGATCCACTGATTGTTCATTCAAACATTCTAAATGATTTTTATCATGGAATCTTGCTGAACCAATTATACATAGGAGGATTAATTAATCAAACAGTACTTTCTTGAGTACCAAATATGCACAAACCACAGTGCCAGACACTTGGAGGACATAAAGATGAGAGTGACATTCACCTTCACCCTCAAGAAGTCTATCATCACCCAGAGTGATGGCACATGCCTGTAATCCCAGCACTCGGGAGGCTGAGGCAGGAGGATTGCTATGAGTTCCAGGTCAGGGTGTCTACATAGAAGTTCAAGGTCAACCTGAGATATATAGTGAGACCCTGTGTCAGAAAAAAAGTCTATTGTCTAGTTCACAAGGTTCACATGAAATAAAAGAGAGGTGGGCCGGTGCATAGAAAGTGTCATCACATTCAGGGGTGGAGAAATGTGGGGTACATGGGAGGCATTAAGAAGGTGCACAGAGGAGGAGCCATTGGAGCCAGCCCTAGAAGACAAGGAAGTGTTTCACTCCTAAGCTTTGTCTTCAGTCCATGCCTCCAACGAGCCCAGATCACACCTAATGGCCTGGCCCACACCCTCGTGAGTTAGCAAACAGTACCACCCACCATCATGCCTCACTCTGGACTTTCAATTTTACCACCCCAGCTGACTTTCCCCCCTCTTCCTCATCTCAGGGAAAGGAATCCATTCTTCCAGTTGGGCAGGGCCTGCCAGTCTCCTAAATCTACCCTGAATCATTTTTTCCCCTGAAGTCAAACGTCATTCATTTAGTAGATCATGGACATTTAAAACTTTTATTTTTGATGTGTTAATAAGCCGATAAGAGCTCAAGGGACTCACAAGTAGCTAAATAAAAGACCTGGTAGAAGATGATGTCTTACATTTGCTTGTGAGACAAATTTGAAACTCTACCTCGCATCTCTCTTCTTGTGCCCTGACCTCAGGTGTCCATGGGGTACACCGGGGTCCATACGTCCACAGGACTCCTGCCCATGAGGCATTTGACCCCGTGTGATCTCACTCTGATTTCCCAATGCAACAGGAATGCAGCTGCCTTTATTTTCCTCACTGCACTCAGGACAAGGCTGAGGGGAAGAAACGACTTCCCTAGAACACGTCAGCTGGAAACAGGGAGCAACCTTACTCTACGCGCAGCCTGGTCCAACGCCTGTTGAGCAATCGTGGGGTTCCAGGCCATCCGTGGCCCAGTCTGATTGTAAGTGAGGAAACAGAGGCAGATCTCATTCCAGAGGAACTCGGTGATGGAGGGCCTTGAATGCCACTCAACTACGTACGAACTTCCCACTGGGTTCAGCGGAGGAGGCACTCCTTCCAGCCCCATGTGAAGCAGTCAGGCCAGACCCAGCAAAATACAAAAATATTAATGTTCAGTTTTATAAACCCCCTTTTTAAAATGATGTCCTTGTCAGTATTGTATAATATGTTAATATGTTTGGACATCGAGATAGGAATACACACATACTCAAAGATACAAGTGTCCTGGAGAAAAACAGGTTCATACTGAAATAAAAATAAAAATAATTTATTAGAGTGAAAGACAAATTACCACCACGATAACAGCAGCTGTGTAGGAAGATTAACTGTGGGTCCTGCTGCTGGTGACCTAAACACAAACCCTGGCCTGACGGCCCCCCGAGCACACAGCCAGCCTGTTCGATGTGAGAGCCATAGAGAGACAGCGGCAGGGGAAGGTACCTTAAACATATAAAATACATAAGAAAGCATACTAAAAAATGCGAATAGAATTTGTATTTAGAACTTCCCAACAGCTTATGCTAGAAATAGGAAAATCCAAGACTCCGTCAAAGGCTCAGAGGAGAAGCCTCAAAACTAAGATGAGGAATTTGGAACGGGTGCGCAGGAAACCCTTCCTGGATCTGCCAAGCAGATTTTCCATTGTTTATTTACTTGGCATTCTCTGCTGTGTGTTCGAGAGTCAGTAAAACTTTCTGTGTGGAAAAATACCAACACTTTGCAAGGCGGAGCTGTGCTGTAAGACAATGAGTTTTTAAGGGATCTTTACCTTGTCCAAAGGGTGGCTTCTACCATTCCGTGGTCCAGCGCTGATGAAACATTAGCCAAGAGGCTCACGGAAAAGGAAATAAACCTGTGGAGAAACGGACTGCCCAAGCATGCATCAGTAGGAGGTTCCGTTTGTTCCAAACCTCCTTGAGCTTCCACTTTTCTATGCTTAGGAGCAGAAGCAAGGTTTTTCTGTTCTCTCCAAACGGAGCTGAGCCTGTGCTTCGGGGACTCGGCCTTGAAAGCTTTTCTCTCACGAGGAACAAAGTGGCAAACTTTCGAATTTAGTTAAAATTCCTATAATTTAAGAAGCTGCCAAAAAGGAGGATCCTGGTACGGGCAGCAGTCTGTTTGCCAGCGCCAGGCCTCCGTGGGTGTGATGACTATTTTTAGGAGCAATGCTGGCAGGCAGCGTTCTAATGAAAGACGTGACACAAGTCCCCTAAATGGCTGCCCCTTTGTCTATCGTGGAGTGGTGAGAGGGCTCATTTTACAGCCACATCTTCCTTAGTTCAAAGATTTCATGCGTCTGCATATTCTGGATATTTCACAAAGGCTGAGTTCCATGCAGGGGAAAAAGCCATTTGCAAATCTGTGGATTAAGAGCTGCCTTTGGGTGTTCAGGAAGGACCAGTTCTTGGCTCCAGGAAAGAAACTCTGAGAGCCACCAAATTGCCCCTCGCAGTGTCACTGAAGTAAGAGCAGAGCAAGCTCACCCACGTTGCTGTGGATAAGGGAAACTCAGACTTTCCCTGTAGGAAGTAACGCAGTCACTGGCATGAATGCCTTGGCTGAAGGGGGAAAATGCCAAAGTGAAGAATTCTGCTTAAAGGACAGACATAGAACAGGACGTTCCTCACTGGCTGCCTCTGGCTGGGGCTCCTTTGTGGAGGGCCTTGAGGTCCCCTGTGAGGTCAGGAGTTTGCTGCCTCTGTCCAGGACACACCCTGGGGCCTCAGGTTTTCTCTTTCCACGTGGAGCTGTGCTTCCTGAAGCCCGCTCTGGTCCTGAGAGTGTGAGTCTGTCCCTGGGCGTCCTGGGTTTGTCTTTCATCACTAGACAACATGAAAGTAATGTCCTTTGTTCCATGACTCTGCCCTGCACTAGCCTGGCCCGGCTCTCTGCCCATGAGGAGGGCAGGGCCAGCAGGAAGCACCGTTTTCCCTTGAGTCAGAGGCATTTGGATTATAGGCAGCAGGTTATATTACATTCACTGAGCAAGAAATCCACTGCACCTCCCGCTCTTCAACTGGGACTATCAGTACTGGTGGAACAGGGCCGAGGGCCGAGTCCTCTGCCTGTATCTATTATTTGTGCCTGGTGCTTCCAGGAACTGGTTGGGAGATGGAAGACAGGTTTGTCCATCTCCGTAACTAGATTTTCTTAGCTGTCAAGTGGGGTTGAGGGTGGTCAATGCTTCATTCAGTTGAATGCACAGCTTTGTAGGATAGAACTAGGCCCTTCATAAGCACTGCCTGAATATGGTGATGGATGTGATTAATGCCAGGTGAACCCACTAAGTGGGGGCCCCCAAAGAACAGGAAATAGGATTGTTATGATCATCATTGTGGTTCTTAGTGTTTATCAGGGTTTACTAGATAGTAAGTGCTCAATAAACATTTGCAAGACAAGTAAACTTGTTATGTGTGTCCCCTATTGGACAGCAACAGTGTTCCCTTTATCAGCGATAGCACCTTCCATCTAGTGACCTCAAAGGCCTTCTCTGCCTACTCCCTGATGAAATGAACACAATCCTTAAAACACTCTAGAAGTTAATTTTGTACAGTGAACACATCTCATGGAACTAAACTCCCAGGGCCTTGCGAATCATGGCTGGCTTCGTCTTGCCAGACTGGCGACTCCGGCCTGTTAAGAAGAACAACAGTAGATGCTAGAAATAAGTGAATAAGAACACTGCTGTTTCCGCGGCTCACTTTCTTGAGGCTGTGCTGATTGGAAGGCAGATGATGTCCTTGAGCAACCCTACAACCCAGATAAGGCTGGCGGAGACAAAGGGACTGTCCCTGCTTTGACAAATGGGACTGACCTTCCAGACTTGGTGAAACACCACGGTTTCGACAAAGTCTGGATCAGGTGGGAGATGATAGATGGCTCCGAGTATGCAAATCTCCAGGCAGGTGTTGACCGGCTGCCTCGTTGTGCAATTAACCCACAATTCATAAGCGCATCGCAGAAAGAAGGGAAGTTGTGTTTGCCATCTCTGCTGGCTTTTCAGTTAAGTGGCTGTATTAAGAAACACTTCTGCAAAAGAAAGATTCATTAGTCATAGATTCTAAGAGTCTCAGTTTGAATTAAGACTCTGTAATTCAGCCTCAGATAACACTTGTCTAAACATAAGATGAGTCAATTAGGAGAATCAGAGGAATTTCAAGCTTTCTTTGTGTGTTTTCTTTCATGCTTCGTTCTGCAGCCAAAGAAGGGAACTGCAGAAATATCTTTACTCTATCAGGCTGCAAGTGAGTGGCAACTGAGGAATGAGAATTTCACACTTAATTTGAGTCAGAGGAGAAAAAGACATCTGATATGACGTGGTGCTCTGTCCCCAGTTCCAGACAGGAGCTTGCCTCTTTTACCCGTTGTCTTTTGTCTGATCCAAAGTGCCAGCTTGGATCTCCCCCTTGGAAGCTAACCCAAAGGGCTCTACTTTTGCAAACTTCCAATTTAATGCCGTTAATGTTTTCAGATGCTTGAAATTTTGAACTACTAATTGAAATTTTGATTCAATTTGTTAAAACGAGGACCTGAGAAGGCATGATAATTATCTTTAAAGAGCTGAAAGTCTAGCATTAGAAAGATGAAAAACCAGTTCCGTGAGGATGGAGGACAGGGTTCAGGTGCGGCAGAGGGAGGTTTTAATTCCTTATAAAGATGGATTATTTGTCAATCAAAGAAGAGCAAAAATGAAATGGTTTCCATGCCAGGGGTATCCCTGGATTTCTCCACATTGAGGATTGGGTGATTAAGTCTGCTGTCCAACAGCGGGTTCTACTCTTTGTTTGGACCCTCAAAGGGCTCCAGTTCCTGGCCCTGGATGGTGGTGAGGGATCCAGGAACCTCTGTCATGGTTCATTGTCGGTTCAACACAGCAAGGGTTCTCCTGCCAGCACAACCCAGGAGGTACAGAGGAGCTGGGTCATCTATGACTCTGGTTCCCGCAATGGCCATCACTATCCAGTGACATCTCCATCTTGCACTGGACATGTGGCAGGAGGGACGCTGTTGTTTTCAGCTGCCACAGCTTAGCCTCACTCCTCCTCAGCATGGCTTTTGTTCCCTTACACTTGGGCAGAGATTGTGGAGGACCACCTGGGTGACTCTTCTTGGAAGAAGAGCAGTCGTCTCCATTTTGACTGACCCTATTTCCATGTACAGAGCTGGCTAGGACTTTTCCTTATGCCTTCAACTGGCTCTAAGTAACGCATATGGGTCTAGCTGAGGTGCTGATGGTTGTCTTTGAAGACAGTATGTGTGTTTCCCCAGTTGCCCTCACCTGCTGCTCTCTGGTGTAAGCCAAGTCGAGATGAGATGAAGAGCCAGTGCCCCACACTGTTGCCTGGGATTGGGCCTCAAGACAGAGGCTATGACTTCCTGGGACTTGAAAGATTACACATCAGAGCTGACGCCCCGACCCCAAAACATTAGATATTACCTCAATGTGTAATGCAGGTTACTCTCTACACAACCTTCTCCCCTACCTAGCCCAGCTCACAGCACTCGCTTACTTCCTGCCATGTCTCAGTCCTTCATCCTGAAGCCAGTCCTTTTCTCATGACTGAATAAAACCCAAGTTCCCCCTGGAGTTGAGGCTGTCCAGTCGAGTCTGGACAGCCATCACCATGGCTGGGCTCGGGACCCCTTGGCTTCCCAGAACTACAAATATGACTTAGTGTTTTAATTCTCTCTGTGGGTTACACTGGGTGCGGTAGACTGGAATTAACTGGGATTCCAATAACTTATCCATGGGATTAGAAATATAAACATCGTGTACTGAGATGAGGACCAGCAAGGGCTCTCTACCAGCAGGGAGTGCAGGAAGGCAGGCTCTGCGCAGCCCCAGGGCGTGGGTTACGATTGGCCACAGCCACTCATGGTTTCCATTCTGCCTTTCCAGAGCCAAAACCCTCTAGTCTGGCCCCAGGAACCAGTTCTGGCTGCTAAGACATAAGGACAGGCATGAGCAGAGGCACCAGCCTTTGAAAGAGATTATCCTTTATCACAAAAAGGAGAGCAGTTAGCACCTTCTGGCCTGCTATTATTCCAAGTGAGTAAGATCAGGGCGCCTGAAGAGAGAAGGAAACAGACTATCTCACAGAGGGAGCAAGATTTGCATTCGGGGGAAAGTGCAAGTTGAGCTCCATGAAGTGCCTGCACCCTAAATCCACATCTGGCTGAGTAAGGCTTCCCCCTGCAGGCCTCATAGGCAACCTCTGGCTCATGCTTGATCCCTGTCCCTCCTCACAGGTCCCTGTCTCTCCTAGAGGAACCACAATCATCCCCCTCCCCCAGATTAGAAACCCAGGAATGATCTTTCTTCCTGCCCGGCTTGTGCTCTTTTCCCCTCCATGGCTTCCAGTGCTGCTCAGTGACCACTTCCTAGTGAGGCAGCCTCCAGTCTTGCTCTCCTGCAGTTTGGGGCCCCTTGCTAAAAACAGCTTCCGTGGCTTTCCAGTGTCTCTCAGGGTCCTGGTTTCTTCTCTCCTGGCTGAGACACACTGCCCGATGCCCACAATTTAAAGGAGAGTCTTGTTTTGTCTCATGGTTTACATGTGTGTAGGTCCATAGTTTGGTAGCTCTAAGTCAGGAGAACTCAGTGGAGAGATGGGACAGAGGAATGGGTGCTCACACCATGGTGCGTAAGGATCCGTTGGTCTTACTGCAATCAGTTCTACCAGGAGAGAAATGGCAGCTGGAATGAGAAAAGATAGACAAAAAGACAAAAGCTGGGCTAGGTGGTCGCTGGTCTGCCTGATGGGCAAGACTAATTCTACGCACAACAAAAATGATCCTCTATCTATACTTTTGCAAAGTTGGTAACATGTGAGGTTGCCTAGCAACTAATAGATGACCTTATCCAGACAGGATGTTTATCCCAGGACTGAGGTAGCTTGTTTGCTCTAAGCACTGAGGCCTAGTCCCACCCACACACATTTGATCAATTTACTGGCTTCCTCTGCTCCCAACAGTGGCCTGCAGGAAGCAGAGAGAAAGTGAAGGGAGGGTGTGGGGAGGGACACAAATCTCTCTAGGTCACGTCCCCAGTGACAGCCTCATCCAGTAGGAGCTCAGCTCTTTACAGTAAGTCACCTATCAGACCCTATAATCTGATCATCTTCCTAAAGTCCCACCTGGAGCACATGACCCTTTGGGGAGACATCAGATACAGACCAGCACAGCCAGATAAAGGCCCCTGTCCCTGGCCAAACTTATAAGACTTCAAACAGTCCAGCTCTGGTTACATCTTCATTCTTGGTGTAGACAGTGGCCCTGGCTGTCTTTGTGTCCTTTCTGCCTGTGTGACCTGCGGGCTGCAGAATGCTCCCCGGCCCTTGAATGTGCTAACCCACTTTCTTGGAAACATCTCTCTCGATAGGGAGCCCTATTTGGTCCTCACATCAGTCCAGGAAGTTTATATTTGTAATCCATGGATAAGTTATTGGAATACCATCAAGTTAATTCCAACCTACCACTTCCAGTGCAACCTACAGTGAGAATAAAGACACTAAGGCATATTTATAATTATGGGGAGTCAAGGGGTCCTAAGTCCAGCCATGGTGATGGCTACCCAGAGCTAAGGCCTTGACCCAGGGCCTACCAGAGTTTTATTCAGTCATGCAGGAGAAGTGGCTTGAGGATGAATGACAGAATGGCAGGAAGTAGGTGAGCACTGTGAGCTGGAATGGGTAGGAGGCCTGCATGTACCTCTGTCATATGAGAGAGAAGGTTATGCAGAAAAAGTAATTTGCATTATATTATTGAGATACTGTCTAATGTTTTGGGGTCTGCTGCTTCAGCTCTGATCTACAGCCAGTAGGAGATGACTGCTCTTCTTTCAAGGAGAGCTGCTCAGGTGGTCTTCCACATGTTCACTTTTCCTGCCCACACCCCAGCCCAGCTAATTTCTCTTTCTCCCTAAGGACTCATTTTAGTTGTTTCCTTCTCAAAGAAGCCTGGCTCACTTCCCCAGAGCTGCCCCTTGGGGCGCTCTCATCCTGTTATGATCTGAGTCTTTCCATGGCTGAGTTAGGCTTTCCTATTGATCCCCAAGGGCACCCACAGGACTGTAGCCCTTGGAACAGTGAGCGTCACGCTTCTCATCTTTGGAGAAGAGCCTGGTGTGCTTCAGGTCCTCCATGGGGGTTGGTGTGTGCTCCCCATCAGGGGCTTCTTTTCTAGACAGAAGTGGTCTATACATGCAGGCGATGAGCCCAGGCTGGTGGCAGGAGAGAGGGTGGTGGTCAGAGGGACACCCTGGGCTGGGAAAGGCCCGAGTCTGCTGGGAGTGTTAGCTGGGTGGACAGCATGCCCAGGAGGGAGACAGAAGTCAGAACACGAGGACAGAGAGGAGCATAAAAGATTCGGTGTCCATCGGAAGTCATCCAGCCAGTCACCCGGATGCAAGATGCAGCTAGGTAGAGACCCCTGTTGCTCTGGAGGCAGCTGGATCTGTACTCCTGCATGCAGCTGAGACTCTCTGGCCTGTGCAGACCCTTTACTCTGCAGTGGGCGAGGCCTCGTGTTCAGGCAGAGCTGAGCTCAGAGCGGTGGAGGTGACAGAGTGTCAGGGCTGCTGGCTAACATGCCTCACCCGGGGCAGCAGCACTAATGACCCTCAACAAAGAGCATCGTCAGGGTCAGAATGTCCTTGGCTTCTGTCCCAAGAGGACAGAATGGTGCAGGTTGGCAGTGACTCCACGAGGACCCTAGATCTGAGTGAAGAACTCGTTACGCAGGAGAATCAAGCCCAGCTTTGTTGGAAGGGTAACTTATCAAGTGATAGGTAAGGACCCAAGAGCTGGGAAGGACAAACTACCCAGGTTGGGGTTTCCTAAAAATCTCCCCTTAGATCTTCATGGGACCATCTGGTCGCTGCCAGCACTTACTGCTGTCTACATGAGACAGTATGGGGTCAGGGACTGCACTTTTCCAAAGGTTAGGATGGTTCCCATGGGGTCCTTGTCTCCCCGCTGAAGCCAGGCAGCAGGGTGGCAAAGACTGCACCTGAGTCTTTAAGAAGTGCAAGAACAGCAGCAAAGCCCGTCTCGGCCTCCCCTGTGCCTCCTGGGGCCGTGGTAGCCAGGCAGTCACCTTTCCCAGCTCTGCCACCCCAGCCCCTCGCGCTCCTCCCAAAGGTCGATCCCACTGGGCTTTCTCTGTGGTCCCTTAATTTTTCTTATATTTGTGGCATGAATCCCTCCCTGGCTGGTCCCCAACTCCTGGCTCTCTTGGCACTCTCTGTTCATATTTAACTTGTTAGTTGTTTTTGATAACAATGATCCATTCTTCCCAGCCTCATCTGATTAAGTAAAACATCAAGCACGTGTGCTCAGAAGTTGGACCTGCTCCCTAAGCGAGTTTTCCACATACACCCAAACCAGTTAGACTTTTAAACACCAGTAGATTTAGAATTAGTATTCTCAAAAGTCTTTCTCTTTCTAGCAGAATTTCTTTACAAACCACACATTTAATCATTGTTTTCCCTTGTTTCCATTTTCTTTAAACACCTGATATGTCGTTTCTCATGGAGTATACACAGCCCATCTTATTTTCTGTTATCCTTGAAGACTGCATGAAATTTATCACCCTCCATGAGGACTTTATAGCAAGTGAGGAGACTGTGTCCTGACCTGTCATTAGCAGGACACAGTGCAGGCCAAAAGGCCCTGCTAGTGAGAGCACCCCGTCGTCAGCTTCAGTTCACCAGGCATTGGTTGTGTGCCTAGTGGGCCCAGGGTTGCACTGAGAGAAAAGATCTATGTTTTCCATGCAGCATTCCAAAGATGGTAACAGTACGAACAAGCATCGTGGCCCAGCCTGTCGGTTCCACAATCTCGGAGGTTTGTGCAGGAGGATCACAAGTTCAAGCCTCACCTGGACAACTTAGTGAGATCCTGTTTCAAAATAAACAACAGGATGGTGATTTAGCTCAGGACAGAAGCCCTGGCACTGCAACAAACGGGGATGGTAGGGGAGGACTAACTCTGCAGGGTGGCACGAGCCTGTCCTTGGCAGATCAGTAAGAGGAGGCCAGCGCCCGCTCTGTCCCTTCATGTGGCTCTCCCTGATGTCTGGCTGAGGAGGACTGGCTGTGTTGGGTGCCCTCTCACCAAGTTTCAGCAGCCCCAATTCCAAGCCCCTTCCAAGGCCTGGCTTGGCACTGGGCTCCCCTGTGATATTTTCCTGGCCCTGCAGCACTCTCACCTTCCCCTTCCCATAACCCTTTGAATGTGGTCAGAGACACAGAGCCTCATGCAGGATTTGATTCCCTGTTATTGCACAATTCTTCTGCCTGGTAGCAGTATGGAAAGCACTAGAAGTCTCCTGACCGGATCCCCTCCCAGATTATCCTGCTGGCGACTGCTGGTTTTGCACCTCGGCACACACATTTCAGCATGGGGCTCTGCCTTCCGGGGGTTTGGTGGGTGGGTGGGGAGAATGATAAAGGAGAAGCTGGAGAGTGGAAAGGTGCTTGACTTTGGGACCAAAGTGGGATGCTTCCCTAATGAAAGACACCATGGCCACAGGGGCAGGGGCTTGTGTTCTGAGATCAGAGGAAGGGCCATTTATATACATGGTAAGTGGCTGGAAATACAGATTGGATTCACAAGGCGCCTAGAAATCCTTAAGAAATGCTTGCACTTAGACATACGCATAATAATCCTGAATTGGCCATGAAATCCATCTTCATGAGTAAAGAGAGGAGGGATTGTTGATGCTGTTATGATTTCTATCCCATCTATCCAAGGAAGACAGGATTAATACCAGGAGAGATAAATCATGGTGTGATTTTTGTATATATGCACAAAGCAAACACGGTGAATATTTGATTTTCTCCAACTTCTGCAGGGCTAAACCAATTTGAAGAGATAATGGTAGCAGATTAAGTTATTGCAACGTGTGTAACTATAAAGTTTTGAATACAGTTAGCTCACAAGTTATTACAATTTCAGCATAACATCTGTTATCATCGAAATAACAGATGTGTTGTGTATTGTGAAACGCAGGGAAGACTGGGTATGCAGGCGGTTCTCCAAGGGAGAGAGGTTCATATTAAATTATTTGTAAGGGGTGCCACTGTAGAAAATGATCACAAAAGGTAGGCTAACTGAACAGGCATGTCCCCCAGTGAGGAGACCGCACAAGCAGCATCTTTAATACAAACTCACCTTACAATCTGAAGCAAAGGAAATAGCCGAGGTCCTCTCGTGCCTGGTTGTATCGGAGAATGGAAGTCATAGTACTTAAGGATGTGAACGTACTTAAAGCCTTAAGCCAGACAGAGCAAGCCCCAAAATGTGGGTTTTGGTATAAAGAATAATGATTTCTTATGCTGTGGTCTACACTCAGGGGACTTGATATTACTCTGTTACCACGGCAGTAATTAAATGACAGTTTCCTCGTGGCCAGCAATGATATTTTAACCAATCACATTTTTCAACCCAAAGTTGGGACACATGCTTCAACACCTGGACATGGAGAAATTCAGGACTGACCACCTGACCTTGAGATTTTCCCCTAGAAAGCCCAGAAGTAGAGGTCTCTTGTGCTGTGTCGTCCGGCCAAGCGTTGGCGGCAGGAGCAGAGGTGGGAAATCTATGCCGTAGTGGGCAGTTTGCCAAGCACCCGGCAAAGCCACCCTGGTGCATTTTCTGATCTCATTATTACCATCACAGGATCGGGAGCATTCAGCTAATTGTTTGTACTGAGTTCCGAAATCTGTTGCTGCCTTTTTATTTTCTTCCTTCCCCTGTCCGTCCACAGTTGAGCTTCTTCTTTTTCTTTTTCTTTTCGAAAGGTTGTGGGAAATGAATCCCACTGTATGATTATTTATCAAGGTTCACGGTCAGGAAGAAATGTGGGGTTGGAGGTGGGGGGAGATCTAATTAAGCCTGAGTCTGTCTGGTTCTCCATTCTACCGTCGTTGACAGCTTGCTCCTAGGAGAAAGCGATCCCAGTTGGTCTCCACCACAAAAAGGTTTTTAATAAAATATTCAAGATAGCTGAGGACCTTTAGAATGGGTAATTTTATTCAACATACACTATGATCTTCCTGCTGGTTGTGGGCTCCGGACCAATACCCAGGAGCTTCTCTGGAAGTGCTTGACTATTATGCATTATGTTAGCGAATTCTGTGAAAAGTCAATTTACTCGGAGTCAGATACACCATATTTTAACTTTGAGACTAAAATTGTCTCTTGGGTTTAGTTTGCTGCCATGATTAAATTTTTATTCTTTTGCACATCCTAGATTTGTTTTTAACTGCTTCAATGCTGCGTTTTTAAGAGACAAATGAATGGTTAAAACGAAGGAAAAAAATGCAAAAGAAAGAAATCGAAGACTCAGGAAAAACACTAATAAAGTGCAAACTTTCATTAAATACTGCCCGTAGTGAGTTTTCCTGCCCCTGGCTTTGCCTCTGGTTTTGCGAGGCAGGACCAGGGCTTAATGAGATGGCTCCCTTCAGTGTCTTAGACACTTAGCTCTCAAAAATCTCTATCTACAAACCAATTTTTCCCATCCGTTACAAAACGGGCTGGAGAAATTGAACGTGTGGGTTGAAATCCCTGCTAATCAATTGGACCACTCCCCTTGGGCTGTGGTTGGAGGGCAGCTTTCTATCATCTCCAATAATTAGCATCATCTTTTTTGAAATTAGCTGAATGGACGGTACTGTGATGTGCGGTGGATACGGCGTGTGTCTCTCGATGACTAACTCTGGGAGGTGGTGTGGGAAGGACGGGGTAAGCGGGGTGGACTTGGGGGATTTTTTTTTTCTTAACTTAGTGGCATTTTAGAGGAGAATGCAGGGGGCAGGTGGGCAGCTGTTTTAAATGATCTGAAAGGGTTATGGGCATGAGCTCTGGGGAGATGCAATGACAGCTAGGGTCTTGTTTCAACAACTTGGTGAGTGAAATCGGACAATTTCCTGAAGTCCAAGTTTTTACTACCTTCATAAAATGAAGAAAATAATAATGCCTTTCAGGTAAGGTAGAGATTAGAAAGATAAGGTTATGATAGAGACTGTCACTCAAGTTACTAGTGCACTGGTTATTGTATGCTTATTTTGGCTTTTAAATTTTATTTATGCATTGCTTTAGGCACTGTCCTGTTCTATAGAAAGTCTTTGTCGTTCAGAAGACCATGATGGCTTCCTTTGACTGTGATACTGAAGAGTGGTTGGCTCCCAGAGGTGTGCGGAGACGAACCCATCATCTGTGAGGGGGGCGGGTCAGATGTCCTCAGAGGTGGTGGAGGCACCGGGTGGGAGGTGACAAGTGTGAGAAAAGATGGAACAGGCTGGAGTCTGGCATAGGCCTGCTGGTGGAAGCAGCCCCGCCAGGGAGAGGCCACCACTGGCGGAGGAGGCAGTGCCCATGTGGGGCAGCTCTACGGGGTGCTTGGTTGGGGGTGTGGTTTCTGGCAGCAGCGCTGTTTCCTTTCAAGCAAGGTACCACGAAATGTGTGTGTCCACCCAGAATCTATGGATGCTGTAAGCCCCAGCGTGGTGGTGTTTGGAAGTGGTTATGCTTAGATGACATCATGAGGGTGGGGCCCCCATGTTGGTGTTAGTGCCCTCATGAGAGGGAGAGCCCGTAGTGTCGTCCTTCCACCGTACCTTGTGAGACAGCAAGTAGGCTGTGTGTATAAGTTGCCAAGTGGGCTCTCGCCAGGAGCCAAATCTACTGACACCTTAAGCTTGGCCTTCTCAGCATCTCTAGAGCTCTGAGAAGTGAATGTTAAGCTTCTCAGGATGAATGGTTTGCTATGGCAGCTGAGCTACGACCTTTTGTGATCTTCCCGCTGTCCCTCGAAGAGCCCCTTTCTTCCTCCTTCAGCCAGAACCTGCTGCCGGCTACCAGGAAGCCGACCAGCGCGCCCCTGGAGCAGGGTTCATGTTCAGCCGCCGCCGGCGGGCGGCACAGGGCCTGTCTCCGGTCCTCGCTGCTTTCCTCCTGCTCCGACAGGTGCCTCAGGGCCACCCATTCACCTTGGGAGAGGGGACCAGATCTGCCTTGTTAGTCGCCATTCATGGCGTGAGGCAGGAGGCCACCCGAGGGAGCCTGCTCAGGCTGCAGATAGAGCTGCCCTGGGTCTGATGAGGGGGTGGGCGCGCCCATGTCGGCCGCCGGGTGAGGGCCGCCTTTCCTTGGCATGGGGCGAGAAGGGCCCAGGCCTTGGGAAGGGCTTGAGTGTGGTAAGCACCGCGGCCTACTTGGCTGGTACAGCTTCTCCGGCTATTACAAAACAAGGTGCAAGCTCGTGAGACAGAAGGGAAAATCCAGGGCTGGCAGCGAGTGGGGGAGCGCCTTACCCGACACGAGCCAGCGCCGGCTCTTCCTCAGACGTTACCTTAAGCTCTGATGGCTTTTCCTGGCTGTGCGCTTTCAGCCGCGTTGCCGCAGAATGCTACCTAATTCTCGTATTTGACTTTTGTGTTACTTATCTCTCTCCACCGTCCCCTTCCGTGAGTTCTTTGTTAGAACCAACTCATGCAACCAGAACCTGGCATGGAGCTGGGCTTGGGAAGGTTCACAGTAAGCCAGGAGTTGACAGCCGTTGTAAGAAAGCCCCAGCTTGGGGTCCTGGGCAGAAGTGCTTCCCCCTTATGCGGAGACCCTGGTGCGAGTGCTGCCCTCCTGGGGTTAGGGCCCTCTGGGAGCTGACTTCACTGCCCGCGACCTGTGGCTTTGGAGGCCTCCCCACACGAGAAGGAGGGTTCTGCACATGCCGTTCCACAGCCTGGGCCTGGAGATGATCCGTGTCACTTCCACTTCACATGCGACCATAAAACACGTAGAACACGGCCACAGTGTGGGAAAGCGAAGGGCTAGTCTCGTCTGAGCACAGGAAGAAGATGACACGGGCTTGCATGCGTCGAGCTGGCCTCGGGAATCTCGAGCGAGGTGTCAAAGAAGAAGGAGGATTTCAAGGACAGAGCCAAGGCGATGATGTCCCAGAGAGCGGCAGGCATATGAGAATGGCGGGTTGGAGAGCAGGGGCATG
>NW_004524602.1:14260592-14269151 GCF_000260255.1 Octodon degus
GGAGGGGCAGGGGCATGGGTGGGGAGGAGGGGCACAGTGGCGTGGGTGGGGAGGAGGGATCAGGGGCGTGGGCGGGGAGGAGGGGCGCTGGCAGAGCGCCCACCAACTCCCGCCCTCCGTTTCGCTGCCGTAGCAGTCTCTCGGGTGCAGCAGGTCCCTGTGCGCCCGCTCTCCTGGCTCTGGACGCCCGACTCAGCTCTCAGCTCAAGCCGAACAGCCGGAATCTCGCACAGTCTCTGCGCTTTGGTGACCTCGGCAGCAGTGAAGACACAGCAGCAGCACAACCACACACGTAACATTTTAGAAGTGGGGTGCTAGAGATAGTCTCTAGCAGGGAGGCATAGAGAACTTCCTCAATGAGTTAAAACCTATAAAGGGGTGAGAGGAGAGCTTGGCATTTGATAAGAACTCAAACATAGTGCTGTCCCTTTTACATCTGCGCCCGCGCACACTGCAGGTGTGTGTGCAGGTGTGGAAATCAACACAGCACCTGGCCAGAGACGAGTGACATGTGGGTTGGAGAGGGCAGGCAGGTCAAGGGATTTGACTCTAGCTTTGTATTTTGGCTAACAACGTCCCAGCACCCTTATTAATGTATTTAGCACTTTAGACACTGCTGCTGTTTTCTGACTGCCTTGCTGTCCCAGAAAATATCACTCAGCTCTTTAGTGGCATTTGGTTTTGCAATTTTTCTTTGGTGTTATGACACAAATCTGCTGCTTCTGTCTGAGGTCCGGCTTAGGGGCACAGGGACCTTAATGCAGCCCATTAGTAATGGGAGGACCTCGCTGCTGTCGGCTTCCTCGAGCCCATCTCCCCTCGTGTGGGTCTTTGTTGCAGGGCTGCAAGTCCTTGGGGTCCTCTGGCAAGGTCCCCCAGCCGGCCCAGCAGCCTCCCCAGGCACTCAGTACAAATCTGGCTGGGACAGGTGATAGGGAGCGAGTGCTGATGTGTGATGAACTACCTCGTCCCATTCTTGCTTGGTGCAGGGGCCACGTGGGGTGGCTTAGCCAGGTCCCCGGATAAGGAGACACTGTCTGCAGGGCAGTCCTTATGCCGAAGGCAATGTGCTGGGCAACTTCTTGCATGGTGCTCGGGCAACTTCAATGTGTCCTGATGCCGGTCACTCACCTGGCTTGGCAGGGATGGCCCCTTTCCGTGGCATCCTGGGGGACAGGATTTGTTCCGTGCCTCGAGGGTGGCTGTCCCAGGTCAGCAGATGGCCTTCTGGTGGCTATCTGTGGCCTGGCTTCCCAGGCCATTCCTTCCCAGTATGAACAGCTGTTTCTTTCACTCCAGTTGCTGCCTGGCCGGATTGGTGATTTTTCTTCTGCCCTTGGGTTTGTGCAGCACATAAATCTTTTTCTTCTTCTGACCTGGCCTGCAGTTCCGTCCACCTGTGCCTGCCTTGAGCAATCCATAACGCTCGCCAGGTTCTGTTTCCTTTGCTACCTTCAGCCTACAAACCAAACTTTTTCTTCCCTTTCCCCAGCTTCTGGGCTGATTCAGCACTCTCAGCACCTGGCTGCCGGCTAGGACTGAGACACTGAAAGTACACCATGCAAGGGTCTGACCTGAAAGGCAGAGGCAGAGGAGCAGCAAACAGCTCGGTCCCTGTCGCCTGCCTCCTCTCGCTCCCCACCTTGAGTTCAAGGAGACTTAATTTACCCTAGGTTAGCCGCAAGTGTGCTGAATGCAAAAGAGTTAATTGAACAGTTGGTACTTACAGGAGATTTTGCGCTGTCAGAGAGCAGCCAGCCCACAGAGCAGTCCAGTCAGAAGACCATAAAAGTCAGATTGGACTTAAGACAAAGGAACTCTAGAGCTGGCCAGATAGCTCAGTGGATTAAAGCACCTGCTTAGGCAGATACAAGGGCTGGGAGTTCAATCTCCAGTCTGCCGTGACGGCGATTGAGACTGGGCGTGGTGGCATGCGCCTATAATCCCAGCGCTTGGGAGGCTGAAAAACAAATTGGGTCACTGCAAGTCCAGTGTGTGTAGTGAGACCCTGTACTAAATACATTGGAAAAAAAAAGCAGAAGAACTCTTAGGAAGGCACTCTGTGGATTCCACACCGCTGCAAGTCAAACGCTATGGAGTTTGCTAACTGTAGCCGCTGTTTCTATAGTGTTTGGTTCGATAAATTTATTTTGGCTTTCTGGGTGACAGAAGAAGTTCTGTAAGTGTCTTTCTCTTTGCGTTTTAAAAGAGTGATATGATGCTCCTTGTTGTTGTCCTTGTTGACAGGGCCTCAATATGAAGCTTGGACTCATAGTGATCCTTCTGCTTTCAGCGCCCCAGTGCTAGGATTGCAGATGTGCACCACCATGCCTGGACTCAGTTGCTGGCTCAGTGCACCCCAGGGGTGGGGCTGACGTGGCATTTGGACCAGGGATCGAACCCCAATATGATGTTCTTGAATCACCACGTCTCACCACTGGCTGGAAACCAAGATGAGTGAAATGTTGGCGCAAGAAAGTTTGTACCAAAAAAGTTTGGGCAGAATGAGAGTACTCAGCCATGGCTAAAACAAGCTGTATAGTGAAATGAATAAAACCCTCATTTTATTAGGATCCAGAGGCGCTCTCTCTCTCTCTCTCTCTCTCTCTCTCTCTCTCTCTCTCTCACACACACACACCTTGTGTGTGATGGATGATAGCCGGTAGGGACCCTTCAGCTGTCTTTCCATTGCTTTTGAGAGGCAAGCTTCTAGGCTTGCAGGATGGGCTGCTTGCTCTCTCCCACCCTCCCTAGGTTTTGCTGGTGGTGGGTCAAGATTCGGGGTGTAATTAAGAGCTGGGAGCCCAAATGACGCAGAGATCCTAGGCTATGTGTGGGATGTCACCACACCAACTTAGGCTGGGACAACGGGGTGCCAGACAGCTGGGTGGAAAGTTCTGCCACTCTCAGAGCTGTTGGTGGGATCCCGTGTGGGTCAGCTGATCCCCCATTTCTCTGCCAGAGCAAAGTCGCACTGCATGGCATTTGTACGGTGATTTGAGTGTTCTCACCTCTGTTGTCCTCTTTGATTCTCACATCACAAGAGGACAGGATGCAAGGGGCCGGGGATAGATGGGATTCTCCCATGGGTAGGAAGAGCCAGCCGGGCAAGCCTGGGAGGGCAGGCTGAGGGTTTGTGTCCCTGGTAAGAGCCTCCATGTCTTCAGCCTTCAGAGTCCATCCATGGTACTAGCCCTTTTGTCAAGGAAACAGAGTACTTGCTTCTTCCAAGCAACTCCTTTTCGGGAGTGTGGGTTATGGCTAGGAGTATAGACCTTCACATGGTCAACGAGAGTGCCATTTACAAAGAGTGATCAAAATGGATGATGGATATTAATTTAAAGGCATTTTAAAGTGAGAGACACATTGAAATAAATTCCCCCCAAAGTACTGCCTCAACGTTAAGCAGTCTTATGTAACTGGGTGTTCTTGCCGATTTCTGAAGCAGTGAGTTCTGGACTCACTTCCACGTTGCTAGGCGTGGTAAGAAATGCCGTTGAGTGCCGCTGCTGCCTCGGGCCGCCCCACAGGGGGAGCTTTTGCATACGTCTCCGGGTCCCTGATCCCCAGGTTGTGGTTCTGGAGCCACGCGGCAGCTGGCCCCTGCTCCAAAGCCGAAGTAAGCATGAAGGGTGAATGTTTATAACTGACCAGGGTACCCAGACTGCCACGACCCTGTGACAGAGACACAAAAGAGCACTTCCAGAACTGCGTCAATTGGTGACAAGGATGATGGGATGAGTGTGTTTGGAGCAAGGGACAGGACTTTGAGGCAACATGTCTTTTACTGCAATACATTTCTAAAAATCTAAGCCTTCCCCATATTGTCCAGTCACACATTGGAGCTGAGCCTGCTCATTTAAAGCTGCGTGCATGGAGGCCCAGGAAAGAAATGTGAAGCCACCCCCATGGTGCGGAGGGGACGGGAGCCATCCCAAGGAGCCCTCGCGCAGCAGCCGTGGGGACAACAGTCACGCTGTGCACATGGTTTTCGGAAAGAGTAATGAGCGAAACACGTGTGCACGCACTATACTCACGTTCGCTTCAGAACATCAAAGTCAGAGAGTGCTGCCTTCTCAGAATACTTGAGCTGATCTCAGAAGAAACGATACTCTTATCGTCTGACTCCTCAGTTATTGAGGCTTATTTAATAGCTTGTAAATTCTCTAGGAATTTCAGACCAACAAACAATTGATTGGGGAGAGAGCCTGAACTCAGTGATCATGTACTGAAAAAATAATATCAACTATGAAGCAGGAGATCGCCGCAGTGACGCACTCTAGTTGCTTTTGTCCGTTTGGTTCTCTAAGAAGCCTAGAAAGATGGTGCCGCAGTGATCTCATTTTACAGACAGGGAGGCCAGGGCGCAGAGAACCTGGTGGCCACGCCCTGTGGGCATCATAGTCTTGGTTTAAATGAGTAGAGTCTCAGTGGAGAACCTGTGATTTTTTTTAAACACCACCATTCTGCCTTCCTGCCTATATTTCATCAAAAATTCTTATACTTTTTTAATTTCTCTGATAAGCATGAAATGAACTTGTTATGAAAAATGTAGTAAATTGTTGGGCATGTTGACACGTGCGTAATCCTGATATGCTGGAGGCTGAGGCAGGGGAGTCACTGTGAGTTTAAGAGCCGGGGTTACACGGTGAGCTCAAGGCTTACCTGGAAGACATAGTGAGCCTCCATCTCAAAAGAGAGAGAAAAAATATGTACATATCAAAACATCTAGCTTTGGTAGTTGTGAGGTCCCAGACGTATATGTCTTCCTGAATTACTGAGAGAGTGCTTCCCAAGGTTGCCGACCACAGGACACACCTTTCAGAAGGACTCCTGGGTATGGAACTTCTGCAGCGACTTCTATACGTTTAAGGAAAATTCTAGGCCCGCATAACCTCTTCCCTAATGCGGGCACTTGGTGTAGAACATAATGAAGACATATGCTGAAGAAGAGAGCAAGCGTGAGCGGGTGATTATTAAGCTAGGTCTGAAGGCCCAATTATGTTTCCGCCTGCTTCTGGGTGATGAACAGGGTCGCAGGTTATGGCTTCCCCTGCTCCTTCATCCCGTGGTGTCATCCACCAGATTGCACTGGCTGACCAGTGCAGATTTAGTGCGACTGCTGTGGCACATGCAGGCTGCCAGCCCAGGTGAGAGCACTTGGCATTGTGGGGTTTTGAATCCACGCTCCTCCCCTGTTTAATAGGGGTGAACCCACGGAGGGCTTAGACGACCTCAGGATGTCTCCTTTATAGCTCTGTCTCCCCTTGACTTACGATAAACAGCAACTTGCCAAAGACAATGCTACAGAAAATTCTGAGCTTCTTACGTTGTTTCCTTTTTTAAGTTGCAATCCAGAGGCTATACCACACTGCAACCCGAAGAGCCCCTCAGGCGAGACGCACATGATGGAAGGCTATTTATAAGGTGTAAATCATCCATATTAACATACTTAGCATTCACCGGAGTGGCTCCTTGATGCCGAGTCCAATCCACAGAGAAGCCTCCACACTGGGTCTCGGCGTCCACTACACAGATTCTCCAGGGCGAACACGTCGCGGGAAACACAGCGCTACAAGATCCCTGCAGGAGTGAACTAATCCACCCTCCGCCTCTGGCAGGGCCAAGAGCAAAACCCATTTGGGGAATCTAGATAGACCTGTGTTGCTCCCTTGTTTGTAAAATCTCATTGGTTCCGTCTCTTTTCCATTTTTTAAATAAAGGCTGTAGGCAGAGTATGAGAAAAATGATTTATATATGGACACCCGCGTCTACAGCTGTCTCTTGACCATTAAGTATTTATTAAAATTCTCCCATATGTGAAGACAGCGTTGAAGTCCTGAAGTTAACTCAGTGTAAGGAAAGGTGTGCTCACAATGCAAGTTGGTGGAGAGGACTGGCGTGCACAGGCAACGTTTATGTTCCAGCTGAAGGTGCCGCTGGGTGGCGTGCACGTGGGGCCAGAGACCTCGAGGACCCCGGCTCACGCAGCTCTAACCACGTCCACTTGGGTTTCCAGCTCCACGCTGTCCTATGCGGGGGGTTTATTCACAGCATTTCCAAATTATAAAGACTTAATTTGAGGGAGGTTAGAGACATCTACTTTTCTTATCTTGAATTCTTGCCCAGAAATGTATCTGCTGTCTGCTGCCATTTGGCTGAAAAAGCCAGAGCCCCAAGTGAGGGCTCCATGCAGGACAGAGGTTCTCAGCACCCCCTGAGTGAAGGGTTGGGCTTTCCCAGAGGAGCACAGGGGCGTTCGTGGCCTCTCATCCCCCCGTCTCCCCACTTAAGACTCCTGTATGATACTGAACAGAAGACTGGGTAAAAAGTCATCTTTCCTTCCCCCTTGTCATCATTGAAAGAGCTATTAAGGGTTGGGCTAGTCCCCAAATAGTATATGATAGTGGCCCTTGTTTGTGAAGAGCCCCCAATAATCAAGTCTCCAGGATGTGGTGGCAAAGGGCAGTGGTAGAGACAGGTGCAAGGTGTGTGGAGGAGGCCCAGAGGGAGCGAGAGGAGAACAGCCTCATCTGTGGTGCTTAGAATGCATTTTCTCAGGTGGAGCACGTGTGAGATTCCTTTGCGGCAGAGGAAGGTGGTGTAGATCAGTAGAAGAGGGCCCCGGGGCAGAGCCCGAGGAGGGGAGGCTGGACAGCAGCTCCCTGCTGCACTGTGAAGCTGGGTTTGCAAGGTTGAAAGAGAGGGCGTGGAGCTCAGCTAATGTTCTCAGACAGGGAAGGACATGCGTGGCTCGGGCGACAGAGTGAGGGGACACTGAGGTGGGCAAAACAGAAGAGGGGTGGTTTGGAGGCTATGGTGGTAGCAGAGGATAAGGGTCGACCCTCAATTCTGTGGGCAAAGGAAAGAAAAGCTGGGGCATTCTGAGATGCCTTGGAGGTCAGTGAAGGTGGTGGAATAGGAGGGGAGGATCACTTGTAGAGGGAGTGGTGTCCAGAGCCCGGAAGTTTCTGAAATGAGTCCAGCGGTAGGGTATTGTGTTTGCAGGTGGACAACAGTGATGTCTTTACTTGACTGCCTGATAGCTCCCCTGTGAGTACCCTAAAGGCAGTGGTGGGGACACCGATCGTGGCTGCCCTGTAGCTTGCGTGTGGCCAGGCGTCTCCAGCTTGCTATCAAGATGCCTCTAGGGGGAGACTAGGTCTGGGGCCGGGAGAGTTTCTTTCAAGTGTCTGCTTTATCTGAAAAGGATGTTTAATGTCTGAATTCTGCTTTGAAAAAAATGTGTGTGGTTATATAAAGTTTTAAATTATTTACTGGCTCAGTTAGGCATATTAACTGCTCCTCACCCAAAAGTACACAGGTCCGGGCCTCTGGATCCCTGGGTCTGCAGCTGCCCCTGGTCCCTGGAGTGTGAAGCACAGACCCAGTAGTGATCTGATCATTCCTACTACTGGGTGGATGTTCAGAAAGCACCTCCCAGCCCTGCACATTTACCTCTTGACTTCTGGTATCCCAGAATTCCTTCTCTAAGCCCTAGGGCAGAAGCTGAGCAAATACCAACTTTGTCAAAAACAAAAACTAAACTTCAAGGGGCCAGGGAGATGGCTCAGTAGGATAAGCGCTTGACTGGCAAATGCAAAGATCTGAGTTCAATCCCCGGTTCCACCAAACAAACAAACAAACAAAAAAGGACAAAAAACTAAACTTCAGAGCTGATCTTTTGGCTTTCTTGAAAAACAAAACAAAACAAAAACAAAAAAACCAGAACAGCTCTAAATGCCAAATTAGGTTTTATTTTATTTTATTTATTTATTTTGTTGTTGGCTTTGGGGATTGAACCCAGGGCATTTGACTTTTATAAATTCACAAAGGTAAGACACAGTGGGGGGAAAAATCAAAGAATGCATAGGGCATAAAGTATCAAGCAGGCTTTCACCATTCTGTCTCCTGCCCTCCTCTCCCTCGTCTCCACAGGGCATGCCTGGGCGACTGTTATAAGGCCTGGGTGTTGCCACCGCAATCTCTCCAGAGGGCTGCTTAGGAATGCCGTCGCCTGGCCACCCCAGGGTGCTGGGTAGAAAACCCATGTCACTGTTATCACTTTCAGGTCTGGGGACCAAGCCCTTGTGCAGCCAGGCAAAGGGAAAATATCTCCCTCTCCCTTCTCTCTAGAAGTTGTTTCATGTATTTCTTTGTGGCCCTTTCCTGCTGCCCTCCGTGGTATCCTTGCCTTGCTGCTGAGGGATGCAGTTAGTTCTGCAGACCTGGTTGTGGAGACATTGCTCTACAGGGACAGCTTCCCCTGCACTCGAAGTCCCCAGTTCAGCTGGTTCTCTGCAAAGCCTTTCTGCCCTCAGACTGCCCAGAAAACTAAAAACAAAAATGCAGCATCAGAAATAGTGAGCCCCAGGGGGCTGGGGAGATGGCTCAGTGGTCTAAATGCTTTCTTGGTAAGTGCGGAGACCTGGGTTTGATCCCCAGTACCTCATACTGTGCCGGCCCTGTGCTGAGCCAGCCACCGAAACCGGGTGTGGTGGAGCACACCTGTAATCTCAGCGCTGCGGAGGCTGAGGCAGGAGGATGACTATGAGTCCA
>NW_004524602.1:14269586-14270885 GCF_000260255.1 Octodon degus
ATGGTGCACATGAGGTCAGGTGTGGTAGTGACTGTCTGTAATCCCAGAGCTCTGGGAAGCAGAGGCAGGAGGATCTCAAGTTTGAGCCCAGCCTGGGCAACTTTGTGACTTAAAGGGATGTGCTTTCAAAATAAAAAATACACAAATGAAAAAGAGCTGGGAGGCAGCTCAGTGAGAGGGCCATGGGTTTAGTTCCCACCACCATCTCCTCCCCCGCCCCCTCCCCAAACAAAAGAAAGAAAGAAAAGAAAAGAAAGAGAAGAGAAAGGAAAGGAACAACAAAGACAAATGCACACTGGAAATGCTGGCTCAAGCCCGGGGCACCAGGCCCTCAAGTCAGCCTTCCGGTCTGTTGCTCAGGCGGAGCCTGCTGGTCACACTCCTAGAAGATTTTGGAATCAGGCGCTCTGGGCCACCTTCCTCCTGGCAGGAGGGTGAGCTCAGGAAGCTGAGACCTTCTGGGGGCTGGAAAGCATTATGAGGGAGGAGGCATGACCGGTGCCACCGTGCCTGCTCCCGTGGAGCCTCAGGGGAGGGACGTGGGTGTGGGCACATGCACGTCCTCAGGACTGTGTGTGCCAGCCCAAGTGGCCACACCTCGGAACACAGGCTAACTGCTTGCCTGGCAGACGCTTCTCACTGTCCCAGGCACTGTCAGTACCAGCACCAGGCTGCACGCTGGGTTCTGGACAAGGCCTGCTTCCCGGCTTGTAGGTGGCCCCCCTCCCAGCTTGGAGGTGGCCCGCCTTGCTGTGTCTCCACAGAAAGATCATATCTTGTGTCCCTCCTTATAAGAGGGCCCTGAAACCCATTCAAGAGGGCTCTGCACCCCGAGCTCATCACCTCGCAGAGTCCCCTCTGCTGCTACCACTCCAAAAACCATGGCTTCTACACAGCGGTTGGGCTGGAATACGCTCTCGCTTGCTCCATAGCGACTACTAAGCGGATTATGCAAATCAGACACATGGCTTTATTTACTTGCTTGACATATAAATTGGACAGGGACAGCCTAGTGTTTTTCAGCCCAAGCTTTATTTTACTGTATCTGAAACTCCCCTCCTTGGGTGCCAGCGTTCTGATGGCCTTCTTATCCCTGTCGCCGCCTCTGTCTCCACTGCGAACCAGTGTCTTCTGTGTCCCCTTCAACTAAGATAATGTAGACTTCAGTTTCTATATGGTGGCAATAATGTGGGTTCTTTTTCCTTCATTTTTCTGGTCTAAAAGCTTTTACTGAATATATTTTCCTCAAACAGCACACTATCTCCAGGCCTGAGGAACTTGATCCATCTCCTTGGGACA
>NW_004524602.1:14271395-14294018 GCF_000260255.1 Octodon degus
GCTGTAAATATTTTGCAAAGATCATGCTGGAAAGATCATTCTTCTAAGGGAGAAAGCAAGACAAAGTGGCGGGCAGCGCAGTGGGTTTGGGGGTATAATTGGTTTTTCTTTGACTATTTTTAAAATGAACTTTCCGCAGATCTCTTCGTGGGTCAGATATGATCCTGAGAAGGCATTTGGCGATTTCTAATTTGTAGCTTGAGGCACAATTTGGAATTTCTTTAATAAGGAACTAATTTTTTTTTCAATGAAAATTAGCCTCTTAAGAGCCTTGGGAGCTGCCTTTCAGACAAGAAATTCCTACCAAAATGCAGAGAAGTGAGGTAGTCCTTCCTTAAAGTAGATTTTGGTAGGGAGTGGGGAATGGATGAATATGGGAATTTCACAGCCCTGAATAAAAAGAGGTGGAGAAAACAACTGTGTGTCCCATGTTAGTGGGATGCTGAGCAGAAGAGAAGAACCACACATACTGTCTCTGTCACCTTTACGTGCACTAGATGCTCAGTGATGTTAGCTGAACAAGTGAATTCTTAACCTTACTTGATATTCTTCTCTAACTCTTGCCTCCTGTCACAAATGAAGGAGTGCCTGGCGGGCAGATGGTTTGCGACATCCCAGAGGCTCATTCTGCTGTATGCTTTTCATCTGGACCTCTTAAGAGAGTGTTCTAGAAGGTAATCTTTTTTCGCACAATACCTGTAAGGTGTTACAGGTATTATGAACAAGCCTGATCTTAGGTTTGTCCGTATTACCTCATGGCATTCTTCACAGGTTAGTTCTCACCTGTCAGAAAGGAGACATGGCTGTCTTGCAGAGCGGGGTTGGAGACACAGGCTTGGCACTCTGCAGGTGTTAAAAAATATCCTGTATCCTAAGTGTGTGATAGCAAACCTTTTAGAGTTGGTATAAACAGCCTGCCGTTGCACACAGATCTTAGTGTCCTGTACTACGACCTACGTCAGTGATGTAGGCCTAAGATTGGGTGTAACTGTGAGTGCTCTGAGAGTTGACATCTGTTTTTAGGTTTGTGGATTGTCTAAAAGTGGTACATTTCAGAAGAATGAAGACGTCCTTCCTGGAAACATGACCCAGTTCTCAGGGCAGCGTGCGCGTGTTGGGTTTTGACCAGAAGTGTGACCCAACCAGGGATGAGGTTCAGTGTCTCCTCCTGCTGAGCAGATTCTGTGACAAGGGCAGACAGGAACCGACCTGAAGAGCTGGGGGCTCTGGTGCATGGGAACAAGGTTGAGACATCACAGATGTCACAGGCAAGAGACAGGGAAGAGGGTAGGCCAGCACAAAGGCCGTGCCCTGGCCAGTTCCCACGGAAGGCTGTGTGTTGGTGGCAGGCCAGATTTCACAGTCTCTGGGCAAGCTATAGTTTTCTCAGTGGGCATCTCCCGAGGCAGCTTGGGCCAGGCCTGGGCCCAAGACAGCATGCTGGGCCCATCCAAGGAGTTCACTTAACAGAGACCATGGATTAATCTACAGTCTATTGCCAATAACACTGTATCACAAACCTTGCTGTAGGGACTAAATTTCAATGCCTGAACCCTTGAGGGTGCTCAAACCTGATCCAAATTGAGGCTGAGTTGGGGTCACCTTGGGTTCCAGGGTTTCTTTGTCTGACTTTTGTGGTTGTCCACCTCCTGGTAGGAGTGGAGACAGAAAGTCTGAGGCCTGTGTGTGAGCCACCTCTGGGCTGCAACTGGCGCTTTCTGCATAGCGACCCAGAACTATCGCAGAAGGCATTTGCTCAGGTCTTGAGGAGGCTACCCCTCCTCCTCCTGCTCCTCTCTTGGTCCTCCTCTTCCTGTTCTTCCTCTTCTTTCTTCTCTCTTTTTCCTCTCTACCCTGCCCCCCCCACCTTCCCCTTATCCTGAGGTCCATCCTTTTGCCCTGGAAGCAGCCCTGGGCCTGGCTTCACAGGTGCAGGAGGTGGGTGCGCTAGGACTTGTGTGACATTTCCTTATTTATCCTTAAACACATTCATACTAGGGAAAAATACGATCTTCCAATCACTCATTAAATGATTTCAACAATAATCGGCCCCCACCCGTTGGCTCTTCCTACCCTTGAAGCAAATCTAGACCCAATGTCATGTCACATTCTAGGGGTTCAAAATGATCACACCTCCATCATCAAAGTTTCTTCCCTTGACAATATGATAAACACTGGATTTTTCTCACCAGCAATAACTGCCTGCCTGCTTGCACTCCAGATCTTGAGTACTAGTGCTGGGGGATCTGGAAACTTCATGAAATCCTGTAAGGATATCATGTTAAGGACCCTGCCTTGAATCGAAGGGTCAGCTCGGGGCTTAATTCTTGGGCCTCCTTCCATCAGAAAGACGCTTACTAGGCAATGACGTGTGGAAATGTGCAGCAGGGCCCCGAGGCAAAGGTCTTTGTGGAGATAAATTGAAGCTCATCTTACTTCACTCTTCTAGCCCGTCTCTGAAGAGTCACTTGCATGACTACGAAGCCCTAATTATTATTTTCATTAAAGGTGGAAGTAACTGAAAACCTTTAAAAGTGATGCTTATGAATATGTTATAAAAAGTTGGTCTGCGTTTATTGAAGTAGAAAATACTTTCAATGACTATTAATGAAGGCATACGAGACTAAAGAGATACGGGGTTATAATACCAATGAACCAAAATTGAGAAAGATAAATTCTAACAAAAATGATTAAAATAATGGATGCGAATATAATTTTTATATGTTCCAAATTTTTAAGGGACACGAAATTGCTTTGGATTTCAAGGTCAGCAGGCTGTGCATTTAAATGCCAGCTCAGCTCCCGCGGCGCCATTCCTAACTTCCACAAAGCACTGAAAAATCTATGCGGGGTCTATTTCGATTTCCCAATTTTGCTCTTTCCAGGAGAGAGAAGTTAAAAGGGGGAATCTATCACCAGCTTGGTATTTAAGCCCATAACCAAGATGACCAGCATAACATTTAAGGTACAGGCTGCTGAAAATAATTGATTGTCTTGTGTGCAGTCAATCTCATTAACATAGGACACAGATTACGGGCGTGCGCAGGACGGTCAGCACAAAAGCCTTTTGGTCAAAATTACTGACAATCGCACCACCAGGCGACTAAAGAGATTGTCTCCTTTTCAGGGGCTGGGGAGCGACCTCCTTCGTTCTTGCCGGCCGCCTTCACCCTGCCAACCCCGGCAGCCGCTCCTCCTCCTCCAGCCTGTGCTTCTCCTTGGCTTGTAGAAAAATGGAAATGGTGATCCCTGCACTGCCTGCCACTGGTAAGTCACGGTTCCCGAGGTGGCCTGCCCTCATGCGCCGCTGGGGATCTTTATTTCCTGGTAATCTACCAGTGTCAGCTTACTTCACTGAAAAGTATTATGAATAAGCACAGTAACTTCTGATGTCTGTGTATCTCCCTTTCTACACACACACACACACACACACACACACACACACACTCACTCACTCACTTCCACTCTGTATTAAGTTCAGAATTGCAGTAAGGAATTATGCATAACCAGCATTTCTAGCTATTTTAGCATGCAGGTGTTCAGATTGTCTTTAGTCCGCTGTCTTTCCTTCCCTTTGTGTTTGGCTATGTGTGGTGCTGGCTTCACTCACAGGATCTCCGGTATAGTTTCTAGACGGTTCTTGGCCTCTGCCTTAGGCAATCCAGATGACACCAACTTCCAGAGCCCCAGGGCCACCAATCCAGAGAGAAAGTGATGCCCCCTTGTGGTAGCTTTACTAACACAGAAAACGAATTTATCCTTTCTAGAAACACCTGGTGCATCACAGGCACACGTTTGGGCTGATACCAACTTTGAGCTCTCCTTTCCAGTTGGGGATGGCATATACTGAATGGCTGAAGCCTTCCCCTCTACCTACAGTGGTGGCCTACACAGCCTAAGCCACATGGAGGACCATGGACAAAAATCCAGTGTTGCTGTCCAGAAGCATGAATGTACAATCACCACCGGGCAACACCGCGATTTCCTTTTTGCTGCTGCCCAGCTCTGTGTCTATTGAGACGTGTCCTGTTCTTATGAGGCCAAAATATGGACTTTGCATTGTGGAGTTGGCAGACTGGGAGCAGGAGAAGGGCACTGCTTTCCAATGGGTTTCTTTTTATTTTTATTTTGTGGTATATAAGACCTAACTAGGAAATAATCAGCCTTGAAAACTAGAGATCAAAATTGTGAGCCTATCTTAGTTGCTTTCTCACTGTAGAGACAAAATACTCAACACTCAAAGTTCACGGAGAAAAAGCGGAGTTCAGCTCACAGTTAGTGGAGGATTCAGTCCCTAGCTGGCTGGTTCCAAGGCAAGTTGTTATGGCGGAGGGAAAGAAATAATACATGGTGTGGCAGGCAGCAGGCAGCAGGCAGCAGGCAGCAAGCAGAAGCAGCAGGCCTTCCTTCCTTCTGTCCCTTTATATTCCACCCAAGCTATAAGCCTACTGATTGGTGCCATCTATACCAAGGCTGAGGCTTCTGTTATCCATACCCTCGATGGCAGCTTCACACCCTTAACCCACGTTCACGCTCCATAATCCAGTCTCCTTCAAAACTCCCAACTTTGAGTTCATGAGGGTTTTGGGACCTTCTAGATAGAAGCCCTAATGGTGCCAAGGGCCTATCCTGGCCTTACAGAGCAGCCACCAAGCAAGAGAATAGTGGTGGCAGGTGGTCTTTGGGTAAGGAATAAGTCCAGTGTAAGGACTTAAAAATCTTCAAAGACTAAAAGTCAGGATAGACACGAGGGAGTTTTTAATACCGGGAGTTGGTGACACTATTCTAAGTAGCGGCAACAACATAGTTATACAGCAATTTACCATTTATAGGACATTTTTGCACTCATTTACATTTAATGGCATCCGTAAGACTGCTATGAATTTAATTCCTAGTGGCAGAATCCCAGCAACCATACCAAATAATCTAGTGGCTTGTGAAAGTAACAGCTTGTTCTAAAATTAAAATGTTATTTTGCCATGTGAGTAAATATGTGCTTCAAATTACAGCTCCATGCCCCAATATTTTATGTACAAAGATATTTCTAATAACAAAAAAATTAGGAACTGCATGGATATAGAACAGTAGTAGAATGTTAAATAAATCATAGTGTATCTATTGCATTATATTTTGAGTGGATGATTTTAAGATGGTGCCATCAAAAATGTCTAAAAATAGGAAAATCTCATCATACGTATGTGATAAAAACAATTTAAGAATCTGAATAAACCCATGCTTGCAAAAATAAACACATGGTGATGACTAGACACACGATCACGCAGGGTAACATTAAAAACATTTAGCAATATTTATAATAGATTACCAATTAAACACAATGGCCACCATCTATTTTTAATTGATGTGGTCATGCCAAGAGTAAGAAAAAAAAATTTTTTTTTAAATGTATTTGGTACAAGGTCTCATGACTCAGCTCGGATTCTTAGTGATTGTCCTGTCTCAGCCTCCCCAGTGCTAGGATTGCAGGCATGTGTCACCATGCCCGGACTCAGTCACTGGCTCAGCATGCCCGCGGGTGGTACCGGTGTGACATGCAGTATGGGGGATTGAATTCTGGTCCCTGAGCTTGCCTAGGCAGGCACTTAGTCCACTGAGCTATCTCATCGGCCCTACAAAATATTTTTCTTTAAAAGTTAACAGTGGTTAGATTATCGGGGCAATTTTCCCCCCCTTTTTGCCTTTAAAAAACCTTGTGTTTCTTTCCCTGCTTTTTGAACTCTAAAATAAGAATGCTGAGTGTGCACTAATGTATCACATTTTCATTCATATGCAATGCATTTACCGCATACCACAAAGGAATTAAATTAGTGCTTAACAGTTGATAATGATGCTTGTGAGTTTGAGAGGTACTCGGGTTGGATCCAAGGCCTTGGCATTAAGGTACATTTCTATCCCCTTTTGAAATTTTGAGACAGTGCCTCATTAAGTTACTCAAGCTGGGCTTGGATTTGCGATCCTCCTGCCTCAGCCTCCAGAGGCTGGGATTACCGGCATATGCTGCTGTACCCAGTAAGGATACTTCATAGTGTTCAGTGGGTGCTGGCATTTAGAAGTCCTCTGGGAGAAAGTATCTGCGTGTTTGCTGTCTCCTAGTAGTCACAGCTGTGAACTTTATGTCTCAGTATTATTCCCATCAGTGCAGACAGGAGTGGTCCTTACCTGTCAAGGCTGAGTCAATTAAACAGGTTTAAAGCATACAAAGTCCTTAGCTTGGTGCAAAGGAAAACTCAGTACATACCTGGGGTGATTGTATTTCGCTGTTGCTCAGAGGCAGAAATGTCTGCTACCAAAGAAGCCCCAAGAAAGAGGCCCAGGTTTGGTCATCCATAAGGCCCCCCAATCTGAGCACAAAGGGCGAAACGCAGACGACCACCTCGTTACCTGCGACCCGTGCCTGCTACTCTCCGGTGCTGTGTATTTCGGACCTCCGCCTATGGACATTGCATTGATCCCTGGTTGGGGTACCCCTCCCCGGGGAACCTCACCTACACTGCCCTCCTGTCGCTGTTTACGTGAGCTTTGCTGGGTGTCGATTTCTGCGACTATTGCTGATTTCTGGGTTGCAAGTTCAACCCCTTCCCGACGTGGCTAGAGCGAGGTGAATCTGCCTAGTGGTTTGAAGGTAACAGCGGATGAGGCTGATAGGGTATTAAGAGAATAGCGGGGGCTGGTGAGATGGCTCAGTGGTCTAAAGCACCTACTTAGAACAGGCTTAACAAAGCACAGGGACCGCGGTTCAATCCCCCAGCATCACATGCCAGCCAGCCGCGCCCCCTGGTGGGCTGAGCTGGTCACACACACACACACACACACACACACATAAATAAAAAAAAATAATAAAAAGAGAATAGCGGGCGGCTATCCAGTTAGAGCCAGGAGGGGAGGAGTGTTGGTGCTGGAGGTGTGGGTGGTGAACGCGTCCACTGAACACTGAGTTGTGGCTTTTGGAGAGGGATTAAGCTCGCTGTGCTCTTTGCCACAGCTCAGGGCTCCCCGTCTCTGCTAGTTTTCTATGCAAGTGGCTGCTTCTGGGAAAGAAGCCCTGGTGTGCGGCGGGTGAAAGGACGGTGAGGGAGCCGGCTGTCCCTGGCCCTTCAAGGCGGAGAAGGTGGGCAGGTGATTTCTGGGCAGGCAATCTCAGAGCACTGGGGTGTACCCTGAGAATTTGGGAAGCTGCTAACATTTATAGAAATGGAAATGAATTTAAAATTCAAACATATAATTTCTACTATTTCCAACCTCCCATATGTGTAGCACCAAAAGTGAATTTTGAGAGTAGTGGGAAAATACTGCCCGGGGGTAAAGGAGAGTTTCGGCAAGAGCCTGGTTTCTGTAACAATTTATTTCACAATACGGGCAAATTCCTTTCCCTAGGGGAGTATTTGACAGAGTAATTGCACTAGGGAACAGTCACTGCTTCGTTTCATTTTCTCTCTCTTTTCAAAACTTTCTTTGTAAAGCAAAGTGTTATAAATCTTTCTGAAAGAGCAATTTAAACAAGATACATGGGCTGTGAGATATTGTTTTATATGTGTGTGTACACACATAATCAAGGTACAGTTACCTATTCATTAATTCATTCACTCACGCATTCCATTTTGGGGCTCTAGAATGACATTTGAACAATGAAAAGAGAAAATCAGAAATACCTGAGGGTAGAGATGCAATGAAATGCACCTTGGCAGATTTGGGGACCGGCCAGCGTCAAAAACCCTAGCCCTGAGCCCAGCTCAGATGACACCTGAGCAAGTTGTAAGGATTTTATGAGTTGCAACCTTTTTAGAATTAAAACTGCATTTATAATATGAACTTTTAAGCGATCAACCTCTGTGACACCTGTCCAACGTAGAAAGCTGGGCTCTGGAATCTGGAAAGCTTGTGTTCTCTGCATTTCGTCCTGTGGGGCTCGGCAGCTGCCTGGCTCTTGCTCTGGTTCTGGTTCTGGTTCTTTGCCATCCTCAGGGGCTTGGTGCTTTTGCAGGGTCTTGTAACTCCCAGTCAACCTCTAATATGCTTAATGGTACCAAGGTTTGGAGTCTACTTCTGCCCCTTCTGGAGCATCTACATCTCAGCCACTTGTCCCATTGTTGAGTCAAGATACCCAGCACCCAAAGTTAAAGGAGGACAGGTTGATTTAGCTCACAGTGCAAGGAGGTTTCAGCCCATAGTTGGCTGGCTCTAAGGCAGGGTGGTGCGACAGAGGGGCATGCAGTGGAGAAACAGCCCATGGCAGGGCAGGAAGAGGCAGGAAGCAGCAAGCCGCTGTGGGAGCTCTTCTCTCTGTCCCTTGTATTCCATCCAGGGTGCATCCAGTTTATGGATTGGTGCCACCTGCGCCGAGGGCAGGGCACCCTTGGCTCCAGCATCACACCCTTATCCATTCACATTCACTCCCCCTACTCCAGCCACCTTAGAAGCTCCACACCTGTGACCATATGAGGCTTTGGGGGGACATCTAGATAAAAGCTGTAATGACATTTAAGTGAAAAGACAGCATAAATCAGAGGGATGGATTCTAGGGTTAGAAAAAAGGTGGAATCTGTTGCGTGATTCTCTTTACTCATGAGCAGCACATATTTCAGGGTGGGAGGTTTATTTTATTTTATTTTGCAGTACCAGAGATTGAACTCAGAGCCTTGTGCTTGCCAGGCAAGTGCTTACTCTACTGAGCTATCTCCCCGACCCCAAATGTGATATATGTGCACCCATATTATTAGCAGCACAGTTTGTCATAGCTAAATCTTTTTTTTTTTTTTTTTTTTTTTTTGGAGAACCAGGGATTGAACTCAGGCCCTTGCACTTGCCAGGGAAGCACTTATTCCACGGAGCCATCTCCCAGCCCCTCAGGGTGGGAGGTTTAGTACTGTAGACAGAGAGCGCCCCTGGTGTTTACCTGCTATCTTCTGCAGGGCGCAGGAATGCCTACCAAAATAAAAGAATCAGCTAGGTGTCCTCGAATATGTCTACGAGTCCCGCTCTCTGGGAGGCCGAGGCAGTAAGTAGGGCTGCAAGTTCAAGGCCAGCCTGGGATATCTGGAGGCTGAGGGAGATCTTGTCTCAAAATAAAAATAAAAAAGGACTGGGGATGTAGTTTAGTGCAAAGGCCCTGGATTCAGCAATTATAACAAAAATTAAATCACAAAGAATTTAATGAGTAAGAGAGGGAATCAAAGGCAATGGGAAAATAATGAATAGTAACTTGATTCTAAATGAGATTAACACTTCGAATAGAACTTAAATCATTTATTATACTATTACTGTTATTTTCATTATTCTAAAGACAATATGACAGTAGAAAATGAGGAAATTGACCAAAATAATTCCAGTACTCCTTCCCTCAATAGGAAAATTATTTTTTTAAAGTATATGTTTCAATGGTCTCACCTCACAAATCAAGAAATCAATACACAGAAAGGTGGACCGGCCTGTTCACAGTGCCGCGGCACACACAGAGCTCAGCGAGAGGGCATGCTTTTCAGGAAGCCTGAAGAAAACAGTTTTGATAAAAACGTGTCCACCAGCCTCTGTCTAGTGATGACTCTGTGACTGGAAATTTCTGTTCAACTGCTTTCTCCTTGTCTTGCTTTAAAGGAAGGATGCAAATTCGGCGTGCTCCTCCTTAGAGCAAGCTTTAAAGCAGAGCGGAGCCAGACCTGGATGTGGCGGTGCACGTCTGTCATTCCAGCACTCTGAGGGGCTGAGGCAGGAGGGCTGCAAGCTAGATAGGGCCCAGTCTGGGCAACTTAGTGAGAGCCTAACTCAAGATAAAAAATAATAAGAAGAGCTAAGGAGGTAGCTCAGTGCAAAGGCCCTGAATTTAATCACTGCTCTAAACAAACCAAACCAAACTGACCCAGGCTGGACTGCAGGACTCCTGACTCCAAGTCCTGCCCTTCTCTACTCTTGTCTTGGTGGAGCTGTTGAGTCTGGCCTGGATGCCATATATGGCTTGTGATTTTTCCTCTTAGATGAGTGTGGCAGCATCTTTTTATGTGAAAGTAAATCTAGAAAGGGAAAGAGAAAAAGGGATCGGACGAGGCATTTCTACCAATGGCCTCCTACAGAGTAGCTGAGAAACCTGAGGCTGCGAAGCTTAAGTAAGGAGAGAGGTGGAGGCCGCCCCAGTCCAGGACCACAAGCTGCCAAAGCCTGTGCCGTCAGACACAGCTCCAAGGCTAGAAAGTCGCGGAGTCGCTCTCTCCTGCTCCCAGTCCTGCTTCTGGCCAGCCAGTGTGTATTAGGACCCTCCTCCTCCTTGCGCTTATTCCACCTCAGAAGCTTCTCACTCCTGCATCTCGCGAGCTGAGCGTGAGTGGAACCTTCCTGGCCCCTGAAGTAACCCTGAACAATGCTCCTGAGATCCTTTTAGAAATTGGCAAGGCCTGAATCATTAAATAGCAAAGTTAGCGCACTGTAAAATCATAGCTTATCCTCCAGTTACTCTTAAACACTTGTGTCAGGCCTGTTTTTTTCTCATGTGAAAATTTAGCTTTCTTACGAAGTCATCTGCACACTTTCCACTTTTGACTTGAAAGCCCACCGTCTGACTCACCCATTTATGTGCTGAAATTAGACGCCACGCCTGGGTCCTGAGCACTCACAGCCAGTGGTGCTTACAAGGGACAGTGGGCCTGGTGTCTTAGGGACTCCAGATTGTCAGGAGGTCTGGCTATAAGTGCAGCAGTGAAGGACATGAGGAAGCCGGGGAGATAGCTCAGTAGTCTAAGTACCTACCTGGCAAGCTCAGGGACCTGGGTTCAGTCCCTAGTACTACACGCCACGCTGGCCACCAAGACTGGGTGTGGTGGTGCACACCTGTAATCCTAGCGCTAGGGTAGCTGAAAACAGGAAGATCACTATGAGTCCAACCTGCATAGTGAGACCCTGTACCAAATATATAGAATTTAAAATAAGAGAAAAGATCCCTTTTCCTCTTGACATACTGGGTGACCCCACAAGTCTGGTCCCCATGGCTTGTGCTCAGGCAGGGTTGATTTAAGTCTGGGCTTTGTTGCTTATTGCCAGCTGGCTAGTTGGGGGTTTTCCTGCCCCCTCTGGGCTTTGGTTCCAGGGACCTCAGTGGAGGAAAGGGAAGTGTCCCTGCTAGGCAGGATGAGTGGAAAGTCAGGTGTGGACCCAAGATGACCCCAGGACAGTGCTGGAGGTTAGAAGAGTGAGGCATTCCCATAAACACCCTCTGAAAATGTTCACACATTGATGACCGCACAGAATTACTAGGAAGATCTCATTTTTTTTTTTCAAACATGAGCCATTCCCAGGTGGGCAGATTCCTCTTTCTCTCTACAGGTGCCCACTCACCAGCATAATGGGGGAATCTTCTACTTCGGCGTTGTGCAAACTCTGGGCTGAGCTGACCACCTGCACTCCTGGATTCACCTGTCTTCTTGCAGACAGCATTAGTGGAGCATGGCAGTGCTGGTTCCCTGGCCACACCCGGCCCTTGTTCTAAGAGGGTGGAGTCCTGCGGGTCCCTCCTCCTCCTGGGCATTCTAGGGGCCTGTGGCTGATGCTTTGGTCTCTCGATGAAGTTGTTCTTGGTGGTGCCCCCTTGTGTAATTCCCTAGCAGTACCCGCAGCTTTAAAGGTTGTCCTCCGAAGGATGCACTGTGGCTACCGAAGGCAGATCCGCGGGGTACGTTTGGGATCAGTGGGGTGCCTCCACCCAGATCCCGTTGCCTGGACAACAAACCTAGAGGCTGGACTTATCTTGGCAGCAGCAAGAGCTCAAGACAACTATGGCTTCCAGATCTCCTTCCTGGTCACCAGGAGCAGCATTCTCAAGTGAGAAGGGGTGCAGAGACCCTGAGGGCCATAGGCCAGTTAGGGGGCTGCTGCCTGGCTAAGCTGAGCTCTTACCCAACCTGGGGACCAGGAAATCCTTCAGGCTAATGACAGCTTAGTAAAGAGGGTTCCTTTTTGCTGCTCCACAAGCTAAACACTCACCAGATCTTTTCTTTTTTTAATTTTATTTTAGGGAAAGGTCTACAGGGTGTTCAGGGTCTCACTACTACATCAAACTCATAATGATCCACCTGTTTACAGCCTCCCAAGAGCTGGGATTACAGGAGCATGCCCAGTCTCACTTGCCATCTCAGTGTGCACCAGGGGCGGGGCCGGCATGGCAGGCCTGGGGATCAAACCCCCTGCCCCTGTGCCTGCTTGCAGGTGCTTTAATCTGCTGAGCTATTTGGCCGGCACTACTAATCAGATCTATTTGGCCACTTGGACACCCCATTGGCCAGCAGACCCCAAGGAGAAAGCTCTGGAGCCCGGGGGGGGTGACCCCCTCTCCTGATCACAGCCCCCCAATCTGGATAAGAAGGGTGATACCCATCCTCTCCTGCTCTTCTCTGCCTGCATCCCAGACTCATCCCCCCTGTGGGTGCTCTGTTCCTTCTGCCCAGCTTTTCCTCAGTGCCTTCCTTTTTGGCTTGTGGACCTTCCTTTCTCCTCCGACCTCTGTCCACCCTCCATCTCCTCTGCCATGAAGCTTGGCTTTCCCCGACAGTCTCTCTTTTCTTCCTGCAGCCTGAGAATGCTTCTCTTACCCCACTGGAGCCTCCCTCAGTGGGGTATTTCCATTTCTGTGTCTAGCTTCCTCAGATAGCAGGTGGGGACTACGTCCCTTTCATTTCTGTGTCCCCCATTCCTAGCACAGTACCTGGCATACAAGGAGATAGATGCAGAGCAATCAGGCACCCAGGGTTAGTGGCTAGGTTAGAAGCTACAGGGCCCTGGCAGCTTCCTTCTCCTCTCTAAGCTTCAACTCCTCTGCTGTCATGCGGGAACAGTGACAGTCCTCAGCTCTGGAGTATGGTGGGGTTAAAGGGTCAGATTAGGTACAGGATTTACCACGGTGCCCTGGACGTCGTAGTAATTCAGCCCGTGGTTGCTGCTGCAGCCGGTCCTTCCCCCAGCACTCTGTACAGCTCATACAGGAAACAGCAGGACCAATAGCACAGAGGCCCCTGAGTGACTCAACGACAAAGTTGACTTCATTTCCATTCATTCCCTCATGGAAGTCATTGACAAAGACAAGAGTCTGTCCTCCATGGAAAAGTGGCTGGTGGCAGGGAGAGGGCCTGGCCTTTCCCAAAGCTCCTCCTCTTCTGGAAGGCTTTCTTTCTACTTGGGAAAGTTTGGAATCTCTGGACTTTCTTTTTCTTCAATCAGGTCAGAAAATCATGGGCAGGGAGGGAGGGATGGGGAAGGCCAGAGAACGGGCTCCCACACCCCAACTCATTAATATCACCAGCTTCCTAACAAATGGGAGGCCGGAGAGCCAGACCGAGCGGCCACTTGGTCACAAGGCGGGGGTCTGCCCCGGGGCCCTGCGCACATGGAGCAGCCGGGCACAAGTTGCCATCTATATTTCCCCGCACAGCCCCGGCCCCCATTGCCCTGTCAGCCTGCTGAGCCAGCTTGGCTGTGACTCTTGTACTTCGCCGAGAAGATTTATTCCTCAAGACTGACCTACATGGACGCATGTATCTAGATTCACAAAAGCTTGAGTTTGATGGCAAGCAACAAAAGGTCAGGGGAAAAACAGGCATGGCATTTAAATCAAAATGATGAAACTGGGTAATTTCATTAGCAACAGTTGTATTTACTGGAAGTCACAGATGGTGCAGTTTAGCTCTTAGCCAAGTTTTTAGGACAAAATAAGAATGAAGAAAGAAATATTTCAAGGGAGAGGTGGTTAAAAATTAAATAGGCACCAGATGGCTGAAGACTGTCTTTCCTATAAATTTGGTGAACAATCCAAAGACTTTCTGAATGGGATTAGAGTTTAAAAAGGAACTTTAAAAGTAATAAATAAGGCCTTTTAAGAGAGTGATGTTGAGTGTGGAGCTGTGTTGAACAGAGGTTGCAGTTAATTATAGGACTCAGAGTCGATTTTACTTCACTGATTGTTGTGCATTGGTCCATTGTTTGGCGTTTGTTGAGCACCTACTGTGTGCTAGATCCCGTCTTGAGGGGTCAGTTAGTGGGACAAGGCAGGGTACACTTTCCTGGGATGCTGGAAAGTGGCCTGCTAAGGCAAGGGGGACGAAGAGCGGCCTTGAGATCCAGTTAGCCCTGCGACCTTCTTGTTTCTGCTCCGGTATGTGTGGCAAGAAATGCTCCAAAGATGCCCTGTCTTGTAGAGATTCCTACTCGGATTTCTTACCATGAGAGAAGCCCCCCACAAGCTGGGCCGTGAGCCTCACTGGCTGGGGCGTCTCAGAGCAGTTCCGCATCAGGTCGCTGGAGAGCCCTGCCTCTCAGCCAGGACCAGGGTGCCCCTGCTGCTGCTGCAAACTCAGGGTGGAGAGCTGCTCCCCAGGCTGCTCCCTCCCCTGTTCTCTCCCCGCGAGGGCCCACCTCGCTGCTCCCCTTCAATGGCCGCATCGCACGCCTCTTCCTACATGATGTTCAGGGACTGCTTTGGCCATTGGGTCCCCATTTCCTCCCACATCTCAGCTTAAGGGGTGTCGCCTGTGGCCTAGAGCATCTTTCCTGCCACAACCGGGCTGGATTGCATGGAGGTATTTCGGGCACTCTCCCTCTGACGGTGGATGGCATGGGATCTTCCATGCAGTTTCGAGTAGAGGGAAATACGGTATATAGCGTTTGTTTAATAGATGAGAGTTGGGATTTCTAATAGGGATGAAGTAGTTTCTGTGGGACTGTCCCTCTCGTTGAAATAAATTGTGGACAGTAAATATCCACAGCTACTCATGACACTAGAAAGCGATACAGAGAAGCCAAAGTGGAGGTGCTCTGACCTGGGAAACCAGGCAGCCGCCCTGGGTGAGGCCACGTCGGAGGCTTTCCTCTGAGGCCACGCCAAGGCTACGAGGTATGCAGTGAGGGAGCTCAAGTGCAGAGCTACACTCTTGGTAGCCATCCAGGCCACCAGAAATTGAGCAGGATACGTGGGACAGCGAAAACTAGCCGTTGTGAAGATGAGTTTGTCTGACTCCTTCAGTGACTCCTGAATTGTGCACGTCCAGTCAAAGGCTCCAGGACCCCAGAGGAAAAGCGGCAGATCACCAAGAGAGCTGAACAGGGCCTTCAGCAGTGCTGAGCAGAGGCAGAACGCGTAAAGGTGTTGAATCCAGCCAAGATCTGGAGGGGCTGGGGGAGCGCGCTGGGCTTTCCATGAAAGCCCCCGAGAGACCACCCAGTGGAGGCCAGGCCAGGCCATGCCTGACCTCAGCCTGCCCTAACGAAGTCTAGAACGGTCTCTAGGAGTCCAAGAGGATCCTGGGAATTAAAGGATGCAGGAACAAAATTCTCCACTCTTCATTGGAAGATCTACACATTGAAATCATATAATTTCCCCAGCAGACTTTTGCTTTCTTATATGATAAGAAAAAAAAAATCTCGATTTTTAAAAATAGTTTGAAATTAACACCACTCTGGAAGTGCTTTAGTTGTCTGAGTTCTGAAACCTGAAGAAACCCAAGTAACTAGCGATGCTTCCGACCCTTCCTACGCCTGTCTAACGTAGTGGGAAAGCACCTGCTTGTCTTTGGGCCACTATGATGTCCTGCACACAGCTTTAGCTCTGTCTCTGCTTACGTGCTGCTGAATTCTCCTCTTCAATTCTCAGAAATTTTATTATTTATAGACGTGACGGGGCTACTATTTTGGCCTTGAAATTTCCTTTCTAGTAAATCTTTCCTGCTTGAATTCAGCCATTCACTTCATAGGCCAAGCCTTGGACCTTGTTATTCCTAAGAACTACAACGCCCCAGTAGCCTCAGTCCAGACCTCCCCTGGAGACACCTACCTTCTCTCTTTCCAGCCTGCGCCCTTCATTCCACCCTCTCCAACAGCTCCTCACCTGTGCTCTGTCTCTCCTGAGCATTCTTCTCACATGCCCTTGTCCCCGCTGCTCCTCTCTGGATCCTTTATTCAGGCTTGATGAACCGCAAGTCCAATTCAAGCCAATTCTTGGTGTCCCCAAGCTTCTGGCTTTGCAGCTTGGGAAAAACAAGGAAGGGGAAAGCTTCCAGGACCCCTCGTGGGGCTGGGGACGTAGCTCAGCAGTGGAGCCCTTAGCTAGCATGCACGAGGCTCTGACTTTGATTCACCACACACACACACACACACACACACACACACACGCCTGCAGAGGGACCCCTCATGATGGATTGCTTGCTCACTCCAAGACAGCTGTTTTTCCCTAAACTCCTCAGACCTTTGCTCACCCTTCCACCCAGCCCTTGTTTCCTACTTCAGTGAAACTAAGAACCAGAAGGACTCAGCAAGGGGCTTGTAGGAGCCCACTGCTGCACATGTCCCCACCCATTCTGGGCCAACTTCCTCAGCCCGTTAGTCTGACATGGGGGACAGAAGCCTGGCGTCCCTCGCCACCACCCACCTACCTCTTGGGTTAGCACTCCAGCCCCCTTTCCTTCCTAGACCTGTGACTGTGTTTCCTCCACGGGCTCTTTCCCCAGCTGCCACCTTAAAATTCCAACTCTTTCCCTCCCATTCTCCCTTTAACTGCCCACTGTCCCATCCTCAAAAGTGCCATCCCCACGGCTGTGCCCTGTGACCCCTGGACCCTTGTCAGGCTTCTGACAACCTCAGGACTCTATCTCAGGTGCCTCTTAGGTGTAGTGCTCCATGGTCCATTTCTTTTTTTGGTAAGCAACATTATTTTTCAGTGGAGCTATGGGTGATCATGATTTTTCTTCTTTTTCACTTATTTGTTCTTACTAAATTTTCTATGATGAATATGCAATACTTTGGATAAAACGGGAAACAATAAAATTATATAAAAAGAAACACCATATTTTATGAATAATTTACAATCAATTGCATTTTTATAGCAAAAATTGGCAGTGGGCTGGAGTGGAGTGGGCAGCGGGACGGGGGCCAGTTCTGCTCCTGACTGGCTCTTGAGCAGCCTCTTCATTTCTCTGAATTTCAGATTCCTCAGCTGTGATGGGGGAGAAGCTGCCATTTTCCCAGCCTCTCTTTCAACAATATTGTGAGGATCTTAGAAGAAAAATGGACGTGAATATGCGCTGGGGCTGTGGAAGTGTAAGCCCTTAATGCTACTGGCCCAGATACTTGTTGTGAGCTACAGGTCAGCATCTTCCTGCACTAACGAGGAAGTGAGGGTCCCGAGACGCGGCAGGTTTAAAACCGCATCAAAGGAGAATACTCCCAAGACCAGCTTTTCCTGCTTCTTGGGCCAAGTTCTTCTCCGTGTCCCAATTTCTTCATCTGCCCCACTTCCAAAATATCTAGGGAGACGAAGCCATCCTCCTCGTATCAGAGGAGTGTGGAGGAGGGGTTGCCTCGAAAGCGTCTTGGACCACCAGATGCTGTGGAGATGTTGGCTGAAGACCACCGAGAGGAACTGGGTTGACATCTGCCAGAGAAGATGTTCCTTAGCCACCTGTAGCCTCGGAGAAGATGGGTCTCACGGCTTTGCTGAGTGCTGAAGTTCAGCTTGGGGATCTTCGACAGCGAGAGATGCTTTTGGGAGCTCTGACTTACGTGTATGCAGAACCTGGACTACTTGTGGTTAGTGCTCTCCTCTCTTCTCGTCTCATCTGGTCTTGTCTGGTCTCGTCTGGTCTCGTCTGGTCTTCTCTCCCCTCTTTTGCCCCTCCCTTCCCCTTCCCTCTTCCACTAACTAGGTTGGGATTTTAGTGAGCAAGAAAGGGAACTCCTACTGATATCTAAATAAATAAATTTAGTTTATCCCCAGGACACGACCCAGACTTCATATGAATCATCCACTAGGCAAACAAATACTGCCATTTCTGTCATGTGGCCATAAACTCAACCCCAGGGCCTCCTAATCTGAGGTTTGATGAATAAACCCTCTGTACCCACCGAGGAGGGCAGTTTCCAAAACACTGAATCAGTGAATGAATTCCGTCATGGCTCAGTCCTCCGTGGCTTGGTCCCAAACTCCAAGGAGAGTATTTGATTCTTGCTTTCTTCAAAGCACCAGCCCCATGCTCCACAAGCAAGGAGAGGCGTTTGCTAAGCGTCTACCCCACACCAAGGAAACTCACCTGCGCAGCTTTGCTGGATCACGTGGAAACCTTCGAAGGCACAGACTGGCCCAGGCAGCTGACGCTCTCTGGCCCGGCTGTGTGGAGTCCATCTGTACAGATGAACCACGGGTCAGAAAGTAAGAAGCCACTGGGCTGGGATTCGAACTCACTGCCTGTGGTTCTGCAGCGGAGCTCTTTCTGCTGCCCTGGGCACACTTTCCTCATGTTGCCCCCAGGAAGTCTTCCTTCACAACTTGCTTCTCTCACCTTCAGTGTGAATGCAACGCTTCACTCCTTGAGCCTTCATCTTTCCTTGCTCTTGAATATTTAAAATTGTGTCTTCAAGTGTGCCGGGATGCGGCCCAAATCCATGCAGACAGGGCCGCCTGTTCTGTGAGGAACGGGGGAGTTTCCCGGGGCCGGAATGGCTTCCGCCCCCGAAAGGCTTAGAAGTGACACGTTAGTTTCCTTGATAATTGCATAGCTAGACGTCCAGGGAGAGTCTGAACCCGAGGAGGCACAATCTAAATGGAAATGAATGTTGACATGAGTGTTTGGAGGGGCTCTGGGGCTGGCATGCTGATGTGGCCGTACTTCCTGGTGCCCAGGGAGCTGCCGCTGGAGGTGCAGGGCTGGAGAACCACCTCCTGCCCACTGTCTCCTTGGGGATGGGGAGAAGCCAGCCGGCTGGCTCTGGCTTCAGGGCCTGTTGGAGCTTGTGGCAATCAGCTCATGCAAACCCAGCTGCAGGGGAGTGCTTAGTGGGTTACAAAGAGAGTGACAGAGATGGTCCCCGGCCCTCAGTGGTTGCGTCCAGCCAGCCTGACCTTAGGGAACTTGTCTTACTGCCTTCTGACCCCTCTGTCCCTGACCCCTCGCTCCAGCTTGTGCTGTGCGCCTGGGGAGCCCAGGACTCGAGACTGCCGCTCTCGCTTGGGGTTGCGTCTTCCCTCCTGGAGATGGCTCGGCCACCTTCTCTCCTGGAGGCGGCCCCTCTGTGCCCTCGGAGGCTGAGCCCCCCCTCCACCGCCGTGTGCTCCCCGAAGCTGCACTCGTGCTTGCGGCGCCTTCCTGCCCTCTTCTCCAGGGTGACCTCGTATCCTCACAGGCAGAGAGAGTGGCTAACACTATGCTCACCACCCCCAGGGCAAATGGTGCATGCTCAAAAGCTGTTTGTTTTTATAATTCACCCAAGACCAAGGGGGAACGGTAGCTTTCAACCAATACACAATGATCAGGTATAACAAGGAATGATTTTTAAATTAACATGCTAACACAGATAATATAATCTTAATATGCTGCAGTAACAGAATGCCACCCACCAAATAACTTATAACAACAGACATTTATTTCTCGAAGTGATGGAGGTTGGGAAGCCCAAGGTGCGGGCAGTGCAGGATCTCAGGAGGGTGCAGCGCTCCTCACATCATTGGAGGGACCAGGAGTGGAAGCTGTGTGAGGCCTTCATTCCCTTCGTGTGCCTTCTAAGCCCCTGCCTCTTAATGCTGTTGCACTGGGGATTACACATCAGCAAGAATCTGGGAAGAGACACAAGTGTTGCGGTGCAGCATCCCACAGGCCCTGTCCACCTTGTCCCCACCAGGCTGAAGGATGTGGGAAGGGAACAGAGGCGTTGATTCTTAGGTGGGTGGGGCGTAAGTGGAAGATTAAGAATGCTGTTTGCAGTCTCAGCTCCATCACTATTTACTGGACCTCTGCTACAGGCCAGGGCAGCTGTGGACGGAGCGTGAAGCCGTGACTATAAACTCTCCAAGAGGTGAACTTCTAGGAGTAGAGAGGCCGGCAGGGGTTGAAGCGGATGGTGCAATATAACAGGGATAATTGGGCTTTTCTGGGGACACAAGGGAGGCTGCGCGGCCCAAGGAGAAGCCTCTGAGCCTTGTCTTCAAGATGAAGTGGAAGCTCACTCGGCAAGGCCAAGGGTCAGGAGCTCAGCGGGCAGAAAGAGGTGGTGATGGGCGCAGCTGGCTCTGGGAGGCCTGCGGATGGTAACAGTCATCAGAGCAGGATTCAGGTGCCAGGGAGAGCGCAGGAGAAGGGGCAGAGGAGGGCACGGACCCAGAGGGACCCTGGAGCCCTCGGGAGGGCTTGCTGTGTGGGGTCCAGCTGCTGTGTGAGATTGGGGGAGAGCGACCTGGCCAGAACCGGAAGTAGAGCGCAGGGCTGAGCCCAAAGCCGGCTCTGCCCTGACCCAAACTGCCCTGGAGACAGAGGAGGCAAGAGAGGGAGTCAAGAGAGATGGCTGGAGGTTTGCTGAGAAGGTGAGGACGGGAAGGTAATGGGCTCTGAGCCCCACCTCTACTGTTCCCCACCTCTATCTACTGCAAGGAAGAGCATTCTGTGCTCGGTGAGCGCTTAACAAATGCCAGAATGAGTGTGCAGCTTTGCCGTTCTCTTATAGAGTCGAAAGGCTGCACTGTGTTTCAAAAACAGAGCTGGATCTTTATGCAGCAAGAGCTCTGTGACCTGGAAGAGAAATGGACTCACTCAGACCCACCTTGATCACCTGTCGCAGAGTGGAGAAGGAAGTTCGGCTGATTTTCTTGTCCAAGGCAGGGCGGCCCCGCTTCCTGGCCGCCTGCTGTGGTCAGCGGCGCGGGACGCCCATGTCCAAGCGCATTCTGGAGCCAGTGAAGGCTGTGAAAGGTCGTTGTCCGGAAGACGCTGTTGTGGGTAGCGGCGGGGACGTGCAGCTGCGGGACTGATCCGTAAATTCTGCCGGGCGCCCAGCGGGGCCTGCTCGCTGCAGCACTGGCTGGTCCTGCAGAGCCTCGAACGATGGTGGCTAGAGCGCAGGAAACGTCTCCAGCCACAGCCACGCTCCTTTCCTTGCGTCTGCCTTCCGCCCTGCGTGGGCCCTTGGCTGCCTCGGCTTCCGCAGCATCTTTCTTCCTTTCTCTCTGCTGGGACAGATTGCCTGACCTGCAGCCGTTGAAGGGGGACAGGTTCATTTTAGCTCACAGTTAATCGAGGTTTCAATCCATGGGCAGCTGGTTCCAAGGCAGGGCGGCGTGGCTGAGGTGCCTGGCAGGGAATAAACAGTCCATGGCAGGGGAGGCAGGAGGCAGCAGAGTGGGCCTTCCTTTCCTCTTTGCTCCATCCGGGCTGCAAGCCTGTTGTTTGGCATTACCGCACCCAGGGTGAGCCTTCCCATTGTGAATACCCAGAAGTACGCACAAAAGACGCCACCTTTCCAGTCATCACACCTCCACAGCCAGCACTGCACCCCCGATCCAGTCCTCCGTGTCCCTCCTCCACCATCCACTGACACACTCACCAAGACCTTTGAGAAAAATCCCTCGCCATGGTCGGCTGTAGAAGACAGGTAGGGGCCACGCAGGGTGACACAGGCCCGAGTGCTCAGCAAGAGGAGCAGCTACAGCAAGACGAACACAAGCTCAAGTGCTGCCCCAGCAAGTCAGCAAGATCTTGTCTCAAAATAAAAAATAAAAACAAAAAGGGCTGGGGATGTAAGTAACTCAGTGGTGGGGGCCCCGTGGGTTCAAATCTCAGTACCACAGAGCGCCACCAATACTAACTGTAATAAGGCAGGTAGGTGAGCTACTCCCATCCCAGCGGCACTCTGCCCGGGGACCTCCCCAGGCCACCCTCTCAGAGGCCCGCTGCTGAGTCCATGACCATGCGGGCTTATTGGAGGCAGCATAATTTTTGAGCAGAGGAAGGGGCGACACCATCCTGCGTGTGGCCCATTGTTATGGCTGGTGTCTAGGTGTCCCCCCAAAGCCTCAGGTGCTCCTAGGAGGGGCTTCCGGAGGGTGACCAGATGGCGGGTGCTGCGCTCATTGGTGGATTCACCCACGGGTGAGTCCAGGGCTGAATGAGAGCTGAGGCCTGACTGGAAGAGGCGGGCGCTGAGGCTGTGACCCCACGGGGCGTGTTCGGTCCCAGAGGCGGTGGACACCCAATGGAAAGATAAATGCAACTTTTATTTAAAGTAGAGGAAGAAAAGGGAAGAGTGAATAAACGAGAGGCACAAGAAGAGATGCCCTGCACGGGCAGGACAGGCACCTCAGCCACAGTGGAAGACGGAACAGCGCGATCGCGGCGGCGTGAAGTCAGAGGCTGCAGTCCTCGGCGCCTTCCCAGCTCTGGTCTGTTGGGGCTTGCTGTGGCCGTGCGTCCCGGTTGTGGTCAAGAGGGCACAGCTTATTGTTCAGTCTCCTTCTGGGGTCAGGGCACATTTGACTCTCAGCCCTGGGTCCAGATCTTTTTTTTAAAATGTATTTGGTACAGGGTCTACAGGGTTTCACTATGTATATCAGACTCATAGTGATCCGCCTGTTTACAGCCTCCCAAGAGCTGGGATTACAGGCGTGCCACCACGCCTTCTCAATTGCTGTCTCAGTGCACCTTGGGGGCAGGGCCAGCATGGTAGCGGGGGATCGAACCCGGACTCTGCGTCTGCCTAAGCAGGTGCTTTAGTCCGCTGAGCTGTGTGGCGGCCTTCAGATCTTCTTGATTAATGCGCCACATCCCATTTTCTAGCAGCCTGCCATGCTTTAATTTGCAGCTCTCTCTCTCTCTCTCTCTC
>NW_004524602.1:14294409-14295634 GCF_000260255.1 Octodon degus
GCTTGAGCAGCCTTCCTCTGCCACACCCTGTTACCACACCATTTCTGCTTCAGAGCCAGATGACCTCTGGCTCAGAAGCCACAAAGCTCTCTTCCTTTGAGCGCAGGTGTTAGGTGCATAGACCCGGGTGACTAACGCATCCCCCATCGTGTGTTGCTTGTGACATCGGGATGAAGTGGGGACTGCTGTTCCAATTTGTGCAGCAAGGCCGTGTGACTTACCATGACTCGTTTCAACCAGTGGCTGGCTGCGTGCAGGCTCCCCAGAGCTATCTGACTGTTCCTCGGCTTTCGAATATGCTTCCGCCTTTGATGGATGGTTACAAATAAGAGCAAGCCGCATTTGGTAGGCGTCTAGGAAGAAAACTTCTAAAACATTAACATATTTTTCTGGCTTCGTACTTGTAAGCCTTTATTGTAGAAATTACAGTCACACGGAAAAGCCCAAACTAAAAATACGAATTAATCAGAATCTTCCCATTCAGAGCAGCTCTTACCGTTTACCACACTTCCTCCCAGCCCTTCTTCTGTGCTTCTCAGTAGCTGAGAACGCATCTTAAGTGCGCTTGCGGATCCCACTGCTGTGATTGGTTCTTCGGTGCCCCAAAGGCCACGTGGGACAGCCTGACTGCCAGCGTCCGGCAGCCGGGAGATCACGCAGTTCTCCAGAGGCTTGACCTGGTGGAAGGAACCGAGGTCGCGGCAGGCGTGTCCTGGAGGGGCCCCGGGAGCTTGGCCTCCTCCTCGCTCTTGCATGCTTCTTGGCGGCCATGAGTGAGGTCAGCCATTGTGTTGCTGGCTGCGATGTTCCATGCTGTCAGTCTTCAAAGCATGAAGGGCAAGTGCTCATGGACTGAGACCTCCAAAACCTTGAGCCAAAATAAAGCTTTCTTCTCCACTGGCTGTTTATCTCAGGTGCTTTGATGCGACAGAAAGCTAGTGTACGTGTGTTTACACTCAACATCCCCGTGCGTTTCTGTGTCCAGGCCCTTCTCATGGGCTGTTTTACTGACCAAGTACTAATACTTTATACAAACGTGCTGTATTTGACATGAGCATCCTCTGCAGTCAATCAGGTAGCTGAGGGAGGATTTGCCGTGGATCCTTCTTTCAGCTTACAGAGACAGCCACGCTGACCCTGGGTTTCAGAACTTGGATCCGTTCTGGCCTTTTAGATGGAAGCTACACATGTCTAAATAATGTCGCCATTTATTGGTTTAACATGA
>NW_004524602.1:14296424-14302454 GCF_000260255.1 Octodon degus
GGAGGAGGAGGAGACACATAAGCAATCGCCACCTCTGAGGAGCTCCCCGTGCCATGAGGCTTGGGCACAAGGCAGTGAAGAAAGCAGCGCAGGCAGGTGCCCGCCAGGCTGTGGTGCACACGCTGGGCAGCCCCCACGGGGCTCTGCAAGCAGGGCTCGGCCCATCTTTCGCTTGCTGTTGCAAGCAATGGTTCTCACAAGTTTTTTTTTCTGGACAGAGCCGCCAATTGCTGTAAAGCTTGGGTCCCTTGCTGCAGACCCTGGGATGGCTCTCAGCCACACCTCCCAGTACTGCTTTCTGTGTCCCAGGTCTGCTGTGGACCCAAGAGCTCCCCTTGCGCCCCTTCTACAGTGAGGCAGTGTGGCATAGTGATCCACAATTTCACAAAATCCATCACAAAGCTGCTTGCTAGCTGTGTGACTTTACACAAAAGCTGTCACCTTTCTCTGCCCGCCTTTCTTCAGCTGTACGTGGACAGAGCACAAGTCTACCCCGCTGGTTGCAAGAATCGGACCCAGCACTTGGCCTCCTGATGGAAGCAGAGCATTCTTGGTACCTGGCGGGAAGATCTCACGCAAAGCCACCTTCCGGTTAGGTACTGTTTATGGAGGCTAAAGTGGGCCCGTGAAGAAATGAGGTGCGTCTTCCCAAGCCCCAGGGACCGAACAGGACTTCATTCTGAGCTTGCACCTTGTTTCCTGGGGGGGGATTTTCCATGGGGCATTGGAAGCCCCATAAGGCAGTGCTGGGCCTGCTGAACTTTATATGTGAGCGGGCCTGCCCATGAGCTCGGTTGTTTAAGTCCCTGCTTAAGCAAAGCAGTCAGGCTCAGGATTCTGTGGTTTGATCCCCAGATCCTCATGCCTTACTAGATCTGCCCTTAAGGCACCCTGAGCGGGCCAAAAAAAAAAAAAAAAAAAAAAGTGCTTCTGAACTTTGGGGGCCGGGGAGATAGCTCGGTAGAATAAGCACTTGTCTGGCAAGCACAAGGTCCTGAGTTCAATCCCTGGTACCACACACACAAAAATATAATAATAAACTTTATATGTGGCTAACTTTGGGACAATAAAAGCAGATCCTGAAAGGAAGTGGCAGGCTAGAGATGCTAGTTTGGCAGACCCAGGCAACCAGAGAAGATTTCTTCCGGCCACCAGAGGGCGGGGCGGCCTCCTATAGTCTCTTGGTCTTATGAAGGCAGAAGGGTGGGACTTTTTTTTTTGTGTGTGGAATCGAGGATTGAACTCAGGCCTTTGTGCTTGCCCGGGAAGCGTTTATTCCACTGAGCCATCTCCCCAGCCCCAAGGGTGGGACGTTTAAACTCTGCGAGCTCATATCGGGATACTGGCTGAGGCCGCAAAGGGAAAACATGTGCAAAAGGTGGCAATTTGGTGACAGAAAGCGCCGTCCTTGCACTGGTGTCCTGTGGAGGCCTCACAGGGGTGCTGGCCGGGGCAGCAGCCAGAAGGAACTGGGTTTTGTTTCAGCCATTCACTATTTTGCAAGCCAAATTGAAGCCTCTGTGTATACCCGGCAGCTCAATGTAACCCTCCTCTCCACTAATATGAACTTGGTGTGACAGTGGCATAACCATAGGTGACACTAAGGAACACGCAGCCGCCTGTTATCTTGCACCAGTGTGTCAGGTGGACACTTGTGCTCTCTCATTGCTGTTTTCACTCAGTTTGTGTTGCTACATTTGTATGGATGCGCAGACCTCTGGTTAATTCATTTTTAACTGCTGTATAGTACTCCATCCATCCTACGAGCATTCTCTAAAGCAGTTGGTCCCTTACTAGTGGGTATTTCTGTTTTTGTAGATATGTTTTAAGTAATACATTAATTAATATTTTGTATGATTCTCCTTGAGAATATGTGTAAGAAGTTTTGGATTTGATACCCAGGATACCCTAACTTATGTAGCAAAATAATGAACACAATTATTTTTCCTTTTCCTGTTCCCCAGTTGATTGAAACTTTAGGTAATTATAAAAAAGTGAGAGGTTTTCTGGGGGGAGGAAGGTTCGACAGAACTCACTTCTAAAAACCATTTGTATTGGTTTCCTTTTTAAGTAGGATGAGGTGTGGTGTGTTCGGAAGATATTTGACTGGTAATAGAATTGTCGTATAATACTACACCCTCAAATTCTCCCTTAAAATTATTACTGTTCCAACTTATACTTCTACCAGCATTTTATGTGGTTGTTCTTTATATTTTCTTTGACAACGGTGTTGTTTAGCCCACTTGATAATGTCTTGCAGTTTCACGTTCGTGTTTAGTGAGTTACTGGGAACTTATACTTCCTTCTCTTCTGAGCTGCAGGGCCACGTATTTTGGCTGCTGTTTCTGCGGTGTATGTGTCTTTATTATTTATTTATTTAGGTTTGGGAATAGCATCTCGCTGTGCAGTGCAGGCTGGTCTTGAACTCACTATATAGCCCAGGCTGGCTCGTGTCCCAGCCTCCAAGGGCTGGGATTACAGACATGTGTCACCACATCCAGCTGTCTTTACCTTACTAATTTTAGAAGTTCTTTACAGAGGCTGCATTCAAATCTGTACAACCAGCAAATATCTCCTTTCAGTCTGTTAGTTGGGTGTAATACAACTCTTTGGAATTCTCAAGTTTTAATCTTGATGCATTCAAAATCATTATTTCTTTATAATTTTTCTTTTGTGAGGGTCTTATTTAAGGCGTCATTCTTTACCTCAGATTCCCTTTTGTGTGTGTGTGTGTGTGTGTGTGTGTGTGTGTGGTTCTGAGGATTGAACTCAGGACCCTGCACTTGCCCAGCAGGCGCTTATTCTACTGAGCCATCTCCCGGGCCTCATACCCCAAATTCCTAAAGATAATCTTCTACCTTTTATTACAATTAGACAATTTTGAGTTTTTTAAAAAAATATGGACATTTCATTTGTCTGTAGTTGGCTTGCCTATATGATATGATTTAGGGATTCAATTTTAACTTTTGCCACATAGAAAGTCAATTATCAACTAGAAGTTTAACTTACGCAGTGGTTATTGGTTTAGTTAGGTGTTCTGAGCTTTTCTTGGGTCAGCCTTTTCTGTGTTCCTGTGTGTGTGTATAAGCATACATCTATATCTCCACATCTGGCTCTACGTCTCTACCTTTCCATGCTATCTAGGTTTTGAATTCATAAAAGTGAGTTTTTTCCGCAGGATCCTCTTGTTTAGGTACAGTTGGACTTCTTTTCTGTCTTTTTAACTGAGCTGACTTGCTGGAAATTTTCCTTTTTCATCACCCAAAGTGCCAGTTTTTAGTTTTGGAGATCGATAGTATATTTTTTCCCATTAATTTTCTGCTTTTATTTGCTCACTTTTACTTTCTTTGGGTTTCATCTGTTTTTCTTTCTCTTAATTCTTGAAATAAATACTCCAGTCAGTTATTTTCAATATTTAATGGATGAGCCTTAGACTGTAAATTTCTCTCTAATGCTCACTTTCATTGACTCCCATAAATTTGATAAATGGTGCTTTCGCTGTTGCTCTTTTGCAAATATTTCATAACCTTCATTGTGATTTTTTTCTTTAACTCATCGGTTACCTAAAAGTAACACTTTCACTTCTTCTGTGCGTTTTATCTCTGTATGGGCTGCTTTTAGTGTAATGACTTGGTTGTCACAGACCGACTTCTTTAGATGAGGTCCTGTGGGATTTCCAGGACAAGCTCCAGGACTAGGGGGCGGTCAGTCTGTCCCTGTGTGGACAGCATTCACATTCCGAGCTTGCCTGGTCAGAGGATTGGTGTCATTACTAGATTAAGATGGATGCTAGCTCTGTTCAACCCGATTCCTTTGCTAATTTTTGATTTACTTGATTGATTACCCTAGAAAACTCCACGTTCTGTTTTTCTTTATTAATTTTATTGAGAAAGAAATAGCAGAGACAGTTTCAAAATAGGTTAGTAGGACAGTTACAGTAACTAATGCATTGCACATTGTTGTCTTCGTAGTAGTAGTTCATAGTATAAGATGCAGACATGATATCTTGTCTAAACACTATTAGTCCAAAACTTTCTTCTCACTGAACTAAGAGAAAGTAGCTATGTATCTATGCTATTTTGTATATACATATATATATATTTCACTACAAAATGGTTCTTCATTTATATCCCCCTTTTATTGTTTACTTTTGTCAATGGGTATTCCATTGCTGTTCATATATTGTAGGTGCATCAATTCAGCAAAGTAATCCAATATAGCCCAGTAGTCCCTAACAGTAGTGGGTTATCCGTAGGACTCGCAATGTCAGAAGTTGTTGACTTGAGCCTTTTACAGCTCAGCATATTAATATGGCTTTACTTTTTATACCTCATTTTTATACTTTTCTGCTGGATCGTTAAGGCCAAGATAGAGCAAGACCTATATAACAAGAAATGTAACTTTTGAATCTGACAAGGTCAGTCAAATTTGTAGACTTGGTAGAATTTTTTCTGTCCTTGTATGCAAAGCTACTGTTGAGTGCATGCCCTTGATTGATGGTTGGTGACTCTATGTCCTTGGGTTTCCATGTGTACCACGGTGCTGTCCTGCTCTGTAGCAGAGAGAGGGATGGCATTCCACACTTTGGTTCTTGTGTTGGCCCATCTGACAAGTTCTAGAGCAGGAATTGTAGAGAAAAGCTCCAAGGGTCAAGGTGCTTTCTTCATGTCTTCCTTCTCCTGGCTTGGCGATCTTGGAAATCCTGTATTCCAGTAGCTACTGGAAGACAGGGGTCCTGACTCTAGATTGTACCTGAGTGAGAAAGGAATCGCTACGCCATTAAGCCCATAGGATTTCAGAGATTTATCCGTCATAGCAGCCAGTGTTAATGATGAGGATGAACACCTCTGTGCTCAGCACTTTTACCACAGATTCTCTTTTCCCATTTTGCTAGCATGTCCCTTCTTTGTTCAGATTGTATTTGTCTGTATTTTTAGAATCTGAGTTTCACCTGGCTTTCAGTGTGTCTTTGTAAAATAAAATATTGCTAGGTTCAGTATTCATTTAGGTATTGCCTTTTTTAATATAAATTAGGAATTTGATTGGTTGTGATTGTGTACTGGTCTTACCTACAGTGATGCATTTGTCCTCCTCCTGCCATTCTCTATGTCCCTGGTCTATTTGCTTCTCCTCCCTTCCCTTCTTGATTTCTGGTGGATTGCTTTGGCTTTCTTGGTTTTATTTATTTTTTTGTTACTGCTCCTGAAATTTTAATATGCAATCTTTTCAGTATATTTTTATTTCCTAACATCTATTCTGCAATAATTTTAGACTTGCAAAAGTTCCAAAGATAGAGATGCTAGTATATCCTTTTTCATTCCCAAGCGATTACTTCTATAATCATGATGAAATGATTAAAACCAAGGGATTACCGTTGACCCAGGCCCGTGCACTAATCCCTGCATCTCTCGCGCACTTCCCTGCTCCCCCAGGTCCTTTTCCTGCGCGAGGCCTCCAGCTAGCATCACCAGTTGCACTTAGATGCTGGGTGCCTTTCATTTCTTTCAGTCTGAGGCTGCTCTTCATCTCTTCTTTATCTTTCATGACCTTCACATTTTGACGAGAGTTAGCCTAATAAATTAGAGGGCACGAATTTCACTTTGGATTGGTCTGATGTTTCATGATTAAATGGAGGTCATGCATTTTTGACCAGAAAATTAGGAACATGATGGCGACAGTGTGTGATTCTTCTCAGTACTGCCGGCCCGTGATGCCCCTTTGTCTCATTACGAGAGAGGTGAGCTGTTCAACTGCTTGCGGTTGGTCAGTCTTTTCCACCATGAAGTCGCCATTTTTTGCCTTTCGTATTTGAGTTACAGATTGCAGGGAGCTGTTTTGAGATGTCTAAACACTCTGACTTTCCTTAGCATACCCTTACCCGGATGTTAACATCCAGTGGTGATTCTTATCTATAAAACTTGCTATTGTGTTTGCACAGTGGTGATATTTTTCTTTTCCATCATTTCTTTTGTATTTATTAACATATACTTAACCATAATAGTTTATATTTAAGGAAAAGCTGCTCATTTT
>NW_004524602.1:14303434-14318239 GCF_000260255.1 Octodon degus
CTTTAGACCACTGAGCCATCTCACCAGCCCCCGAAGTTTATTGTTATATATTGTGTGACACATAGATCTAACTGTGTGCCGTTCTAACGGGTGTCCAGTTTCTTGAGCACAACTTATTCAGAAATCTGTCACTTACTCAGTTCCGTCAGGTGCTGTATGTATGACACACGAAGCTTGGGCTTGTTCCTGCTTTTCTGTTCTCTTGGGGCAACCTACAGCTCTACTCAGAGCCTGTAGCACACTGTGGCAACCATGCAAGTCATATGGTATGTCTGAAGATCTGTTTGAGTAAGTTTCTTTTGTGGTTTTATGTTTTCATTGTTGCTGTTTTGCTGTATTTTACTGGCTATTCTTCCACGTTTTCACCCTTATGAACTTCAGTAGCAACTTCACTAAGTTCCTATGAACACTGGAATTTTTGTTTTTGTTTTTGTTTCTTTGGTATCAGGGATTTGAACTTATGACCTCGCACTTGCCAGGCAGGCGTTGTGCTGCTGAGCTAAATCCTTGGCAACTATTGAACTTTTATTGAGCTTCCATGAAATTCATAAATTAACGGACTATTTATAATGTTAAATCATTCTATGTAAAAGCAGGTTCTTTTACCCCTGTGTCTTGTAGGGATGTTGTATATTTTGCTTATGTTACTTTTATACATGGTTTTTCTTAAGTACTAATTTTTGCTCTGGCCAGTATTTTTCCCTGCCATCCTTTGTATAACTGATTCTAACCTGCAAAAGCTATTGATTTCCACATTAACATGCATTTCGACTTGGTAAACTCTCCAAATAATCTTTGTTTATTATGCCTACTTTCCTCCTGAATAACCAAAGACCTTAAACTTTAACCTCTACATTCACAGCATTCGTTTTATTTCTTTCCAATTAAGTTCATCCTTAATTTCTTCTCTCTTCTTATTGTTACCGTGGTAGACAGTCAATAGTGATCAATCTTACTTGATTTGGTTTGCCATACATTTGTCCACCATTATTTTCAAAAGCTTTTTTTGGTCATCTTGAGACAGGGTTTCACTGTGCAGTTCAGGCTGGCCTCGAACTCACCGCGATCCTCCTGCCTCAGCCTCTCGAGTGCTGGCATTATGAAAGCTCTTTTTCATTCTGTGTTCATTGTCTTTTTCAGAGGCTTGCAGTACCTCTTTTTCAAAAGTCTTGTGTAGGAAGGCCTCTCAGTGGCATATTTTTTGGAAAATGCCACTTTTGGGTAATAGACTAGTGAGACCCTGTATTACACCGTCCGCTAGCACCTGCTTGTATTGGTTAAGAACTCTCCAGCCAGCCTAATCATTATTACTGGTTAACTCCATTTTGTCTCTCTGATAGCTTTTGAAGCTGTCATTTAAAATGTAGGGCAGTATTATTTTGAACGATGGCTCTTTTATCCTTTTGCTTCTGCAAGGGAGAACTTCTCTGTAGAGTTCCTGAGTGTGAGCTCATTGAGTACAAACTCTTCCTTATCCTGTCTACTCCATGGTCTAGAATTGCTCACGAGTAGGTTAGACGTTCTGACCATTTTCTGTTACTCGGTTGTGTTCTGAAGAGTTTCTTACATCTTGCGAGTTGCTTTCTCTCGCAATGTCTCTGTCTCGGTTTCTGCCCATCTTACTCATTGGTTTTTGTTTCCTGGAACCCACAGTTTCCTAGATTTCACAGTTGGTTCTGCTAAAATCTTCCCTTTTTCCCACTGTCCTATTTTTTGCTGTGTAACTTGGTCTCCTGCTGTTTCTGTTTGAACAGGTGGAGATCAAGGTTTTGTGGAATCTGACACATTCTGGAAGGCCCCTCTTAAAGAAAAAAAAAAAAATATATATATATATAAAACCACAAATACAAATGTGTGTACAGAAGTAATTTTTTTATTTAGATAAGAAATAACAATAAATTATAGATTCCAAAAAGCTGACAAATACCACATACATCATACAAAATCCAGAAAAAAAAAATAGCAAGACATTTTAAATAGTTAACTGCCTGATACGTCTCTATGGTTGATTTCTTCACCTGACAAGTTGATAATATCATTTTCTAAAGATAACATAGTCCCGTCTTCTATCTAGCACACTGGATCAAATTCTTATCACAACAATATTGTGACATCATTGGCAATGTCATAGCGTTCCGCTGTGGCTATTTCGAGGATGTCGCTATCGTTTTGTTTCTGTAGGTGAGCAAGAGGAACTGAAAGCATTTTCTGGGTCTGCCGCTCTACAGTGTGCATTTCAGCTGGTTCCTTTTCTTCCATGTACAGTTTACGGTAGCACTGGACCAGTTTGCGCTGGGACGAGCCTTCTGGCCCCGTGTCCTCATGCCACTCTGTGGCTTTGATCCTAAACCACAGAGGTGGTCCCGGTCAATCTGAGCTCCACGAATCTCCAAAACTACTGCGTCCTCAAAATGCTGATGGACCTTCTCATACCTTCAACGAAAACTAGAAAACTTGTGGGGAAGTCAGAAGGGTGAATGTTAGTGACGTGAAACGAAGCTGAATTATCATCTGTAAATTTTTGTGAAAATTCTAGGTGTGTATATGCGAGAGCCTCTCCCGGATTTTGCGACGGGCCTCCCCCTGTGATTCATGCTGAAGCTTTAGCCCCATGAGCTCTTTCAGGGGTCCCCCCGCCCTCGCAAGCATAACAATTGCACAAGCTGACTCTTCCCCATGGTGGCGTTTCACCATGTATGATCAACAACCTTGGTTCAGAATGTCACCGTCCTCGGGGGTTGCTTTCTGAGTGAGTCCTATTAGTCTATGGTGGGTGGGGGGCTCTTCTCAGGGTGCCCTGAGTCCCCATGAAGGCTTATCCTATTTTTCTGCTAGCACGGGGAATGCACTATATGCAATCTTAGGTACAAATTGTGCATTTCAACTTCATTACCACCTTTCTTGTCTGGCACTGTTATGGGAGATACATTGTGTCAACTTGAGGAGTCTACAAGCTTAAGTGACTTAGCAGTTCTACATCCTGGGGTGAGAAGGACATGGCCTCACGGGTGGCTGTGGCAGGGTTGCAGGGATGGCCAGTGTAAAATATAAGGGAGGGAAGGAGGCTTGCTTCTCCGCCTCTTGCTCTTGCTGTTTGCTGTCTTCTGCCACCTCGGACTGTTGCCCGTGTGCCCTGTGCCACCCGCCTGGGAGCCAGCTGATTACCAACTGAAACCTCCACAAACTGTGAGCTGAATAAACCTTTCCTTCCTTAATTTTAGGTATCGGGTATTTTGTCTGAGCGTGAGAGAGAAGAAACTGAGGCAGGCACCTTCCTTTCTGTTTCTCAGGCCAGTGAGGGCAGCTCTTCTCAGATGTGTGGCCGAGTGAGACTTTCCCTGTAGGGCCTGGCAGGACCAGGCCCAGCCTTCCTGAGGCAGAAGGCCCAGGAGGCTTTTTCTCAACCTGCGCAGTCCTCATCAGGGCCTAAATCTAGGCTCAAGGTCTGCGTGGGGCCATTTTAGCTTCAGTTCTTGGTCATCAGATGGAGGGTTTTCTCGCGATTTTTGTCACAGGTCTTGATCTTCAGCTCTACTATGTATCAAAATATTGTAAATTTTGGTGAGATTTTATCCAGCATATTCAGACATTTGGAATGGAATAAATCTAGGCGATTAAGCCCCAGCTCTTTCATTCACCCTACACATGTCCCAGGGCCCTCCGTGTGTCTGACATTGGCCTGTAGTTGTGGTCCCTCATCAGGCACAGTTCAAACTTCCTGCCCATGTGGAGCTGGATTTTGAATGAGTGAGCATCATCTCTTTTGTGCCAGGGCTTCTTTTTTTCTTATGTAGGAAGGACAAAGGTGTGTGTCTTGCTTCTTTTCTTTTCTCTAGACATAAGTGAGTTCCAAACACCTATGAATCCTGTTGGATTAGTTGAGGATATTTAAAATAAATGCCCAGTTGTTCTGATAGTCTTGGTATCCCAGATTTTCCTACCACCGTGAGCCCTTTCCTTTAGAAAGTCTCTGTCTACCATACTGCGCTGAGGAGAGAACGAACCCTCCCCACCTGCTCCTTTTTCAGGCTCTTCAATATAATCATTTAATTATGAGAACACACTTTCTCTCATACTCACTTTTCATTTCTTTACGCAGAAAAGAATCACCCCTTTCGGCACACAGTGCTGAGAACTTGGACAAGCTGTGTAGCCAATAGGACCACCAGCTCGCTCGTGATACTGAGGTTACATCGCCCCAAATGTTCCCCACCCAGCTCTTCCTCCTAGCCCTGAGCAATGATGGATGCTTCCCTTCCCTTTAGATTTATCTTTTCAAGAATGTCATAAAGGTGGAGCCGGACGCTACTTAGCCTTTTGTGTCTGGCTTCTGTCATATAGCACAATGTAACTGAGATCCATCCACCTGTGCATATATATATATATATATATATATCAGTAGTTAGTTCCCTTTCTCTAATTCTTATAAAAAGATTTTAATGAAGTCCTCTCATTTATAAAGGTAATTATAATTGCTTAGTATCCACACGTGATATTTATTGATGCTAACAGATCACATTTTTATCTCTAGTGTGGACATGGTGCAGGTTTTGAGAAGAAACGAAACTTATTCTTATTATTTTCAATCTTAAACCTGTGAAGCAGCACGCTGCTCGAGTTCAGCCCACAGCTTAGAGCGAGCCCCGGGAGCAGGCGGTGGGCTCGGCTCCGGGCCGTGCGATGAGCGCGCAAGCTCTCGGGGCGCTCAGCTAGCCGGGACGCGAAGCCTGCAAAGGGGCAGCGCGGGCAGCCCTGGAGGCTCCCGGCCTGGAGGCCGCGGCTGGCCATGCCTTGCTGAGATGGCCTGTGTTGGATCCCAGACTCCCGGCTGCTGCCAGGGCTCCCTGACGCTGGCGGGCGGAGGCCTGGCCGGGTCCCCACCGCCTGGGCCAGCCTGCCGGCTCACGTGGCCCGGGAGCGCGGGGCTCCCTGCGGCGAGGTGGCTGCACACCTGTGCCCCTCTGTCAGGCAGGAGCTCGGGTCTAGGGCTGGAGCCAAAGTTGTCCTGCGGGGCGCTGCGCGGAGCCCCCGTTGCAGGTGACGGGATGGGCCCTGCGGCTGGCACGGGCGATCTCGGCCGCACCTGTGCGCGCCTTGCTCCAGCCAGAGGATATAAAACGCACATTAAAGGCAATCACCGCTCTGAGCAGCTGAGTGTGATTCTGGACGCCGAGCGCAGCGGGCCGGGAGGCCTCGTTACGCGTGGTGAGGCGCTTTGCGTCCGTGCGTGCGGGTTGGAGGCGGAGGTGGGCAAACTCTCCGCGCTGGGCGACCCCCCTTACCGGTCCGACCCCAGGGCCACCGCTCGGCTGCCGGCTCTCTCTCACTCTGCGGCTTCGCTCTGCTGCGTCCCGGACGCCCCGCCCTTCTAGCGTCCACCTTCTGGCCCTGCCTCCGCGGAGCGTGCAGGGGCTACAAGCCACTCCTGGTACACCTGCGAACGGTGGCAGGGGAGGCCCCGGCTTTGTCTAGCGCGTTACAGAGCTTGTTCGGTGGCCAGCTTCCTGATGAACACGATTTTATTTAAAACTCCAGTTCTGAGCATCTTATTTATGTTTGTGACAAAGTCACACTAAGTTGCCCAGGTTGTCTTCAAATTTAAGGTCCTCCTGCCTCAGCCTCCTGAGTATAGTGCTGGGATTACGGGTGTATGTACCACCGTGCCCAGTTTCTGGGTTTTGCTTCTTATAGACTAATTTTATGTGTATAAGAAAGATTTTATTTTCTCTCTTCTTTTTCTTTTCCATTTTTGTTTTTGTGTAAGACTGAGATTTACTTGCCAGAGTCTTATGAATAATTACTATGGATTATTAAAAATTTGGTTCTGCAGACTAAAATTGGTAGTCTATCAAAAGTTTGAGTCAGGCTCTTCTTACCAAGAGGAACTTTCTGGATGTTCCCTGTGTATGCTGAACTCGCCCCACCAAGGCCTCCGCTCTTACTGCTGTCCCTTATCCCTTTTAAGACTGTAGGACAAGAGAATTAAAAAAACCTGTTTCTCATTAGGGCCAACCTGTTTTCCATTGTGTTTTTCTCTCCAGCTCCATCTTTTCCACCGGTGCTTCTGAGTTCTGGCCTTCTCCTCTCAGAAATAAGACAGAGCTGGGGATTACCGGAGCCTGCCTTGCCTCTGAGCACCCGGAATGTGTGATGCCCTTCACATTAGGTGAGCTTCTCTCCCTTGTTTCTCAGCCATTAATTTTGGTCTTCCTGGGGAAACAGAATTCAGTAATGAAAAAAAAAATTCATTATGTGTTCTCTGTGGACATCATGCAAAGGGTTCTACGCGTGGACTCCGCGTCCCAGGGTTTACTTAACCTCTCGCTTCGAAATACTCAGATTAAAAATCTTTTTATTTGGTTCTTCCAGACCGGTGACATAGGAAATGCAATCATACGTAGTTAAGAGACGATTCCGTTTGCTAGCTGTTGGTGTTCGGACAACTGAAAGCCACAACGCTACCATTTGGAAAGAGCTCGTCTGTGTTTTGGTTTAGCAGTGTGAACTGTGGCTCAACAGTGACCAAAATTGCAAGTGGTATTTAATGAAAGAAATCCATAATACAGTTTAAGTATGCACTGAATCTTTTATTAAAATATCTTGGCTTATTAAACGCCGTATTTAAGGTGGCTTTCCAAATACAGTTTTATTGCTCCTGCGTGGTGTGCGCACTCATTAAAAGACAAACATGCTTACACGTGGTGGCTCTGAGCCCTGTGACCTGCCATGGTATGAAGGCCTGAGAAACCTAGACCCGCAGCAGCTGCAAGTCGAGGAGAGGAGGTTTGGAGTGCTGACGCCGGTCAGGCAACTGATATTTTATTTAGATGTCCTTGCAGCATGGGGCTCTTGGAAACCATGTTTATAGTCTCCATGCAGTAGAAATACAAGCAGCGGTGTATATTTTGGCAGGTAGTGCCCGATTTAGTTGTAATCATTCACAGCACCACTTCAGGGCTTCCCTGTTGCTCCAGGCAAAAACCTGTATTATAAATTATCGCTCACAAAGCTGAATTTGACCTACCAGTTGATGCATAATAAACCGACTTAATTCTGAATATTAACTACACATTGTGGCCTAAAGGTTTTATGCTCTCTAAATGTAACAATAAATTATACAAAGATCTTCCTCTTGGGTATAGCCTAAATATAAATAAATCCCCAATCTTATACTATGCTGGAAGACCCGTTACTATAGAGACCAGAAAGAATCTATTAATCTTAAATAACATTACCGCATAAAATAACTTTACACTACCACTAAGTACCTGAACTAATTATAGAAACTTTAGGGAGAAGTTTCAGCACTCTCATAAACCTCTTTCCTGTCTGCCATCTTTTGTGAGTGATAAATTGCAAGGTATCACTTTGTTTCTTCCATGACCTGCACGGATAATGCGACCAAGGTTTCAAAAATTCTCCCAGGTCCCGCGTACGAGAATCAGCCCCTATATGTGATTAACAAATACCTACCAGGCAATGAATGGGAACGGATATAACTTCGTGTAGTCCAATGAGAGAGGTCTCGGGTTTGAGGAATACGTATTTCTAGAGTCAGGTGCTTTGCTTTGCAAGTGACTTGCTGTGTGGTCCTGAGCAAATTGCCTAGCTTCTCTGAGCCTCTTTACCCACTTATAAAAGGGAGATTGGCGAGATTAGAGATTTGTGAATGGTTGAGACCATAGTCTAGAAAGTACTTTGAAAATGATCTTCTGTAACAAAGATCTCTTACACGGGGGTGGGGGTGGGGGTGGGGGTGGGGGTGGGGGGAGGGCTGAGCAGTCCTAGTGGAAGGGTGCAACCTATTGCTGGGTTTCTTTTGTGTGACCCTCTCTGGTCACAGCTCATGGGACCTGCAGTAGGTGAAATGTTTTTTTTTTTTTTTTCCTTTTGAAAATGTGAGCTGAGAGGTCCAGAACCTAAGAACAGATGCATAGTTTCCCCTGAATCCTCAAGAATCGTGTTCTTCTCAGAGCCTCTGTTTCCTGCCTGGAAAGAGCAGGGAGAAATGATACCTGCTTCAGGATGAAGAACAATGAGACAGTCCTAGAAGATGAGGTTCCTCGGGTATGCATTCCTCTTGTTAATTTACAGTCTCCGTTGTGATGTCAGCCCTCAGGAGGTCTGAGAAGACTGGAGCCACAGCTGCTTCTAGAGACTGTGTGCTCAGAATCACCCCTAAAGCGACCCTTGAAGAGCCCCCTCCTAAGTGTTCCTGTGTGAGCGCTCATGTTGGAAACCACTGGAGGAGCCCACAGAATTTCCTTCCACACGTGTCCACTCCTGCTCTGCACCGTCCGTCCTGTCCTCGATCACGATTGCTCTTGCCTCTGTGTCTTGGCAGATGCCGGCCTGTCCCCTTGACCTGCAAAGCCCCATCTGGTCATAGATCCTGCTGAGGCACCACTTCCTGTGAGCCTTCCCATGATCCTCTGGGGTAGCAGAATTAGCATGTCAAGTCACTCCTTGTGTGCATACTCCACAATTCCTGCCAGCCCCATGGCCCCTGAGTAAGTGCGGAGCTGGCTGTCTGCCTTCCTTGGGAGCACCCCGAAGGCGGCAGCAGGTCCTCTGGATCTTCTCACAGCCAGTGCACCGGAGCAGCTCTTGGCAGGGGCCTGGGGAAGGGCTGTCATTGGCTGGGGAGGGACGTGAAAGGAGTCCTGGCCTGATGGTCAAGATTTCCACAGGTAGCTAAGGCACCCAAATGGTAAAAGCCAGGGACCTGCAGCCCGAGCCCCAAGGGACAGGGAAGTGGCAAGCTTGGAATAGACTCAGGGGAGCAAGGGTCCAGTTCATCTGGAACAAAACAGGAATAGCAGACAAAGAGAACAAAGTTGGAAAGACCTTTACGATGCTGCTGTGAGGGATTCTTGCTTTTAAAAATGTGAGTTTAATTTTTTGGGCACCAGGGAGCCACAGGTAAGCATTCGAGTATGGCATGCATGCGTGTGATAAATGCTGCTCTCTCAGGGGATTAACCTGGCCAGGTGAGAGGGCGACCCAGGCCCAGTGCTGGTGCGGCTCTGGGGCAGGGCCAGCGGGGTCCCTGTTATTTCCAGCTCCTTCACTGCTCCTTCACATGTCACTGTTCTCTTTTTAGACAGATTTAAAAAAGAGTCCCCCAGCATGGCAGCCTCTTTTTCTCCTCTTCTGGAGTCGGGGGATTTGGGAGGCTTTAGGCACCCGTCAGACAAGAACAAGAGCGCGTCATCCACATCTGATGCCCGTGTGACGCTGGGGAGAGGGTGGTGGTTTGATGCCCAGCAGTGATCGTCAACCTGTTCTATTTTTGCAGCACTTTCAGCAGCTTAACAAGAACATTGAGTCCCTGGGTGGACCAGGGAACTGGAGGTTTTACTTTCCCTCGGTGGCCTTGGTTTTCTGTCTAACTCTCCAAGATCAACAAAATTCAGAAGCGGTGGCCTCCAGGGCCGAGCTGCCTTCCTACCTGTACCTCTGTCTCCCAGGAGCCTTCTCTGATTCTTTCACGCCCCAGGAAGAAGCAAGCCCACCTGAATTTCTCTAGCTTGAAACTGTGATTATTTATCAAATGACTAGTGTCCACTCATGGACAAAATCAGGACTTCTTTAATGCAATAGATTTTTCAGTTGAACCCAGAGCCTTTGTACTGAGCTATATCTCCAGGTTTTTTAAAAAAAAAATGTTAAATTTTTGAGACACGATCTTGCTAAGTTGTCCAGGCTAGACTCCCACTTGCAACCCTCCTATCTCAGCCTCCCAGAGTGGTAGGGTCACACGTGTGCACCACCGCCCTCAGCCAGGTGCTATTTATTTTTTCAGACCTTAATATCTGGCATTCTCTCTTCTATCCCATGGGTGTCCCTACATCTTGCACACAGCTGGTACCTATCTTGTATTTGAATAGTATTTACCATGTTGTATAAACTTTGTACATGTCAAGAAAGGACAGCTTTTTCATCCTCTCTTCTATTTCGTAGGTCCAAAAACTCCAGCTTAGAGTGTTCGAATTATGCAGCTAATGTTGGATACAGTGACAAAGCAGATATCAAAGTCCCTTCTCCTTCCAGGTTCATAAATACTTTTTTCCTACCCTCCCCTACACCATGCTGTTACCTGATGAAGGAGTGAATTTGAGTTTTAGTTGAGTATCTTTTTTTTTTTTTTAACATTATGCAATAATTTGGTGGGGCGATAAGCTCTCGATATCCGTCTCATCCCAATCCCCTCAGAGCCCCAGTGAGGCACACATGACAAGCCGTGGTTGAGAACATAAAATTCAGGCATTCGTCACAACCACTGCATCCTTCCTGCAAGTGATCAGCTGCTAATGATTCCAACCATTCTGAATTTAAAAAAAAAAAATCCCTCTAATAGTCCATTAAAGAAAGCAAAGAATGAATAATCTGGACTTCATTTGTGAAGAATCGGTCCTGCTCATTCTGTGATTTCTCTGCTATAGTTTCTTTCCCTTTGAAATTTTTGGATGGGAGGTGCATTCTTTTCCAGGCCCTTGTTTCTTTGGGGCTGAATTTTAAAGTCTGCATGTTCAAGGTATACTTTGTGTTATGGTTTGTGTCTAGTTGTCCCCCCCAAAGTCTCATGCAGTTATGGGGTAGACTTCTAGAGTTTGTGATTAATTCATGATCCAGTTCTGGGATTATGGGTGTGGGTGCTGCTGGGATTATGGGTGTGGGTGCTATACCCAGCCTGGGGTGCATAGCCTGAAGGCAACATATGGAAGACAGACTTGCTCCCTGTTGCCATTGTTGCCACTACTCCTCCCTTTTGCTCCTGCCCTTTTGCTGTTTTCTGCCATGATGAACTGCTCCCTCTGCCGTGTTCCCCTCTGCCTTGGAGTCAGCCAAGTAGGGACTGAAACCTCCGTGAACTGTGAACCACATAACCTCTCCTGCCTTCATTTTGGGTGTTGGGTTACTTTGTGCCAGCAATGAGTAAAAAGTAACTGAGATGCTTCGGCTCCCAGAATTGGCCAGCAGGTGTAGGTCCTTGGTGGCTGGCGCTCTGGAAGTGGCCACTGTTACTAGCCGGGCTTCAAACAGCCCTGCTGGAAGAACAGGGCAGGATTTGGGCTGAAGAGGGTTAGCATGCATCAGTACTTAGGGTGGTGAGCTTCTCCAGCATTGGGAAGAGGATGTAACATTGAGATAACAGGTGGGTGTCTAAGCACGTGTTTGGATGCACGTGCATAAATGCATATGTGGATACCTGTACCATCCATAGCCACATCACTATACGTAATCTCCTTTTGTCACTCTCAAGGAGCTCAAAGGTCTTGGATTTTCCTAATTCCCTCCCAAAGATCTTGTCTTTCCTTTCCAGCTTGACCTATTAGTTTGCAGAATTTGGCCCGACTGTGAATGGTTTTGTATTCTGGTTTGACGTTTTTCAAAACAGGTTACTTTTTATCTTACCTGCCACACCATGGAGTCACCAGTTTTCAGTAAGTTTCCAGTGACTTCAAGACGGACGCTGTCCATGTAGCGAAGACAGCATTCTATCGCCATGCTGTGAGGAGTTGGATCTCCTTTCCCAGGGGAGCATTCCCAGGATGGCTCGATTACATTTCCTCTTAATTATCGGTGGTTTGGAGTGCTACGTGGAACCCGTGTGAGTTTGCTAGGGCTGCTGTGACATCATGACACGAGTGGCTTAAACAACAGCAATTGATTGTTCTGCAGCCCCGGGGGGAAGAAGTCCAGAGTGAAGATGTTCTTCAGGATAAGTTCCCTGGGAAGGTCTGAAAATAGCTTTCGATCCAGAGTGCCAGCCTACCCCAACTTAGGGTGTGACCTTCCTGTGTGAACAGTCCCTGTGTGGATCTCTCTCTTGGCTTGTAGTAGTTCCTGCACTGACTCCGCTCCAGTGATTTTACCTTAAGTAAGTACATTTGTAATAACTTATTTCCAAATAAGGCCATGTTTGGAGAAACTAGGAATTAGTACATCGGTGTTCAAATTTCTGTAACGGGGGAATGTTCAACCTTATAAAGGTTAACCTTATAACCTTAGTTTGACTTTGCAAACGTTTGTTCTCTGGCCACCCCAAATTCATGTCCCTCTCACATGGAGTTGGCAATCCAGGGAAACCACCACTGCTGGGTAGTTAACTAGATAATAGCTAAATAACTAGTTAACTAGTTTTGATCACCCATTGTTCCAAAACACTGTACTATGAGTGAGTATAACAGTAACAAAAGCGTTGGCTATAATCCCTGCCCTTCGAGAGTGTTCCAGTCTCCCTCTGGCTCTGGTTGTAAGGTCATTCCTCTGGTGTGAATGAAAAGTGTGAGAGAGGGAAAGGAAGGCTGTATTGCTGGGCACAGGAGGGCTGTGGAGGAGAAGCAAGAACCCTCAGGCAGGAGGCAGGGGGACAAAGACTTTATCCGGGTGGGTTGGGGGTGGAATTTGCATGGTGGTATGGTGTTGTACTAGGTGTTGACTGGGGAAGGCTTGGTGCCATTGGAAAGCCAAAGAGCAGGTTCACAGTTCACCAGGGAGAAGAACAGGGAAGTCCATCTGGGAGGGGCTTGTCATCCACGGCTCGCTGCCACGATGCCCCCAAGGACGGTTGTGTGTGCAAAAACTCGTCACCGGTCAAGTCCTCTGTTTTACAGATGCCATCCCTGAGATCCCATCCATGGATCCTCCCAGCCATGGTTGCATGAGTTGGACAGAGTGTGTATGCAGGGCAGAAGCCCCAAGGATACTTGAGGTGAAATTTGAAAATTATCTGTGTTCCAGAAAATTCCAGATTACAGCCAGACTGTATTACTCTAGTGTTCATGGAGTTCATGAACTTTGCTGATAAAGCGGCAGTAAGATGTATGTCTGCGTGATCTAGGGCAGAGACTGATATTTGGGGATACCTGCAGGGGAGCATGTGGTGTTGGCATGTGTCATCCTTCCTGTGTGTTCCAGAACACTCTCTCTCTCTCTCTCTCTCTCTCTCTCTCTCTCTCTCTCTCTTTTTGTCTTGCTCAAGATGTCTAAAGGGCAGGTCTGGAAAGGCATGAGGATCTGGGGTTGGAACCACAGTATCCTGAGTCTGAATTTTTACTTAAGCAGGCACTTAAACAACTGGGCTAACGGGCAGGCCCCCACATTTGGTCATCAAGGCAAACCTTTGCCATACATCTTCTCCTTCTTCCCTGGAAAACCACAATGGGTCTCTTACTCCATAAAATTCTTCTAAATGGGCTTTGATTCTATTTATAAATAGCCTGTACCATCTCTAGGGTGAGTAAGCCCTTATGGTCCTATCTATGGTATAAAGTTATATTTCTTCCTAATTTTCCCCAAATGGCTTCCTTCCAACTTGGACCCCTAGTCCGCAGGTACAGGGTGGCCCACAGGGCCATGCGCAGCTCCTCCCTCCTCTTCCTTATTATTTTTAGAGAGTTTGATTGGGCTCTTTCTGGGTCCCAACCTTTCCACACTGAGGAAATGGTATGCTTTAAAGCCTTTCTAGTACAGCACAGGCTGCCCACCCTTGGTCATGCTGGTCTCCCTCACATTGGGGGTGTTTGTTCGGTGGTTAGATGTCTACAAGGATGGCCACCCTGGACAGCAGGGGGCCCCCCAGGCAGGACCACTCACACACTTCTTTCTAGTAGTAGTAAAATCTCTAGGCCCTGTTTCCCTGAGTTCTTGTTCTCCTATGATTCCTTCTGCCTGCCCTACAGCAAGTCTGCTCTGGGGTGGCATCATGTACTGTCGCCCTGAGCTTCTGATTTGAGCTTGAAGTTCTGAAGAGGGACAGCCAGCAAGGGGGGAGGCCTCTCTTGATGGGGGTTTTATTTAATGTAAGGACCCAGATTATGAGAAGCTCTGAGGTAAAAACTTACCCTTGAGACATCTCACCTATTCAAGAGAAACTCAGGAATGAAAAGAAACACTGTTGAAATCAGTCAGAATCAGCTTGCCACATGGCTGGAGAGAAATGGCCAGGAGGCAAATGAAGACTGAATATTCCACCTTGAGTAAAAGCACCTGGCTCCCTGGGGTTCGGACAAGGATGAATGAAATCTTCTCCAGCTTGTTCTGACATCCAGTCCCTGGAGTGGGAGCGTCTGCTACGCGAGGCTGGGGGTTCTCTTCGTCCTTTCAGTAGCAGCCTTTGTGGAGCCGAGTTTAGAGTCTGCCAGTCCTGCCATCCCTGCTTCCTTTCAGGGACGGGCTGTCAACACGGAGTCTTGGCTGAATCTCAAAAATGTAGTCTTTTTCTTAGAAAAACGCTGATGGAGATGGAGGTTTTTCCTTCCACACTTGCAACTGAAGATCAACTCAGAGACTTAGTTTTAACAGAGTGGGGTAGGGAGAAAGAAAAATAATAGCCTGACACCTCAGGCTTTCAGAGATCTTACTCCCCAATGACACAGTTTTATGGTCAACCGCATGCAGGTAGGTAACTCTGATGAGGAGGGAAGACAGTGGGTGTCGCAGCTCGACATGGCCTCTTGCTGGCCGGCTGATGTCAGGCTCAGTGGTCCCTGTGGTAAATGTCACATCTGTGAACTACTGACTGATGAAGGGCCTCAGTTTATTGCAATGCATGAGGCGTACATAGTCTACGTTAGTTATTTCTTCACTTTCAGAGGTGCCAACCCAAGTCTTTCCCCAGTGGAAATGCTAGCGCTACCTCCTGCTTAACTTGTTCAGTCAAGTCATGCTATGTAACAAAGATGGAGGGACAATTGTCAACACGCTCGCTAGGGGCTCGGGATGTGATGGTGGTGGGCAGGTGGAGGGCTCAGGGACTGTGTCCTTCCTCAGGGGGCTGAGACAGAAGCTGGGCAAGAT
>NW_004524602.1:14319535-14320333 GCF_000260255.1 Octodon degus
ATGATTTGGACTAGTCTCACTGAAGCTTCATGATTTGTTCCAGAAAATTTCAAGGGAATTGTTAGGATGCGTGATATGGTTGGGGAAACACTGGTTGGGTTTCTGTCCTATAAGAACACTAAAATTTGGGGGTGTTTTACTTTCGTTGGCTCTGTGTTGACCCTCAGTAGCTTGGAGTGAATACTCATTTGGACAAACGTCTCTGCAGGCAGGTCTGGTGAGGGTCCCTCATTCCGCTCTGAAGGGACGCGTTCTATGTAATTGCACTCCTCTAAGCTCCGAGTAATCACTTCCCAAGTCGCCTTCCCATGAGCTGCATCCCCCTGTAGCCTGAGCTCACTACCATGGCCTTGGGCTTCCAAGGGAAAATAATAGAAAATCAATTAGATTGGTGAGAGATGGCAGTAAACCAGTTGAAGTCCAACTACCTTTCAGAAATTTTTAAAGCTCTATGACCTTAGGTCCCACTGGCACCAGGGCTGGTCTGTGTCTATCTCGGTGTACCTGAACCTTCCTGGGAGGAGTCGGTCAGGTGGGCCAGGTGTTCTCCAGGCCCTTGACTGTGTGTCCCCTTATCCCTCCCTCTGTCCAGCCCCTACTCGGCCTGTGAGGCCCAGCCCCACTACGCCGTCTCTCTCGCACACACCTGGCCCTTCTGTGTGCCACTGTCCTATTCCCAGTGTGTGGTGCTTGTCATCCGAGGGGCGAGGACACCTTCCACAAATAACTCTTGACAAATGGATTTGAAAACCCACCTGCTTCCTGTGGTTAACTAATTGGTGAGTGACATCTTGACCC
>NW_004524602.1:14321183-14328768 GCF_000260255.1 Octodon degus
TTCTTTGACCCTGCAGGAAGGAGACGACATCCCTGCATCTCCATGAGTGGCCCTGGACGTGGAAAGGCCTCTTGGCAGTAGCATGAACATGATTACTTACTGCACAATAGTAATAGCACCAGGCTCTGAGTTGACACTGAGTGAAAATGGGGAAGACAAAAATCCATCGTCCTCAGAGAGAACCAAAGCCATCTGGCCAGGACGTTGAACATTTCTGTGGGTTAGGAACAGGGAGAGACTTGGAGAGGTGAGTGAGACACCTCTGCCCGGGAGGGCGGGCCAGGCAGGGTCAACCACCCAGAGCAGGTGGGAGCAGAGGGACAGCTCAGCTGGATGGCTGGAGCAAGCGGAGGGGCTAGGCACCATTTATGTGGACAGTATTCTGCAGCCCAAGGAGATGGACATGTTCCACGGAAAATAAGAAGCTCCGCCTCCCAGGAAGGCTTCACCTGCTGGACGTGGAGCTGCTTGAAGGCTGGGAGCATCTGACTTACCTGTGTGGTTATTTCCAGATGTCGAGGCATGGGGTCACTTCAGAATCACTCCTGGGGAACAGCAGAGGTAACTGGGTGTAGGAAGCAGTGTTGACACTCTGGTTGGTTTGATTCCATGACCTGAGCCTTTCCTCCATCCCTGGGCCCTGCTGGGGGCTTTGTGAGCAGAAGAGGAGAGATGAGTCACCCACTTAGAGAATCAACATACAATTCATTTGTAAACCTCAGAAGGTCAGAGATGGGGTATTTTGTGGGAGCCACAGGACCGGCCAGCATGGAGGTGCAGAAAAAGGGGAAAGAGAAAGGCCCAGGCCTAGGACAGGGCCTTTCTGACACTGTGGAATGGCCAGGCTGGGCGGTGTCCCTGAGACCATTCTGTGTGCTCCTCGTTTTCCAGCAAGGAGGCTGAGCATGGAGAGGTTCATGGCGGCCTCTGGGGACACATGCTGCCCAGCTGCTATGTGGTGCTGGAACCCTGGGGCACAGGCCCCTGGACCTCCATTTCTATGATCCCTTGTGATTGCCCTTGAGCCAATATCTAAGGTGTCCTCTGAGTTTTTCCCCACCCACCCTCCTTTCCTCCTCCCTTCCTCCTTCCTGTAAAGTGGGAACAGCAACCTCATCCTCCAGTTCTGGGTTTAAACATGGTTCTTCACTTTCAGTCACACGAATATTGCAAGAATCTGCCGAGATGATGCAATAGGACAGAGGCTGGGGACAAATTTGATAAGCTCTTAACAATATGGTACCTGACAGACTCTCGTTTTAAGAGAAGACATCCTGTCAGTCAGCGCGAGACGTGCTAAAATCTCACTTCCGCAGAGTTCTTTCTGCCTCTGCAGCAGCTTTCTTCTCCCCGACGCTAAGCGTCTTTCACAGAACATGCCAGCGGTGGAGAGGGAAGCCTACAGAGGGGCAACTTCCTTGCTCAGTCTCAGAACCTGTGGCTCCCACATGTGAGGCTCTGGCCGCTGAGGGGTGCGTCGGTGGAGCAGGGCGCGCTCTACCCAGGTGGAGCGCAGGGTGGAGGTCCTCGGGTGATGGTCAGGGATGTGTGCCCGTAGGGTTCTCCGGGCCACGTGACTCTGCTGTACCCGCTGACGGAATTCTCCTAGTGGTCTTGGAAGGGTGGAGGGTCAGGTAGGGTTCCCGTGGCAGAGGTCGGGGGCCTGCGCTTTACGGGGAGCGCACGGCGACCCTCCCCCACCAGGACTCTTAAGTGGAAACCTGACCCTGAGTGGGCCTGCGTTTGGAGAGGGGTCTTTAAAAGAACTAAGGCTAAGTGAGACCCTAAGGCTGGGGGCTAACCCAGAATGGCGATGTCTTTCTGGGGAGAGGGAGGCCCGTGTGCACAGAGACAAGGCCGTGCGAGGTCGCTGCACATAGACGCCAGCTACAAGCCGGGCTTCCGGGGAAGCCTCCGTGCAGCCAAGACCGCAACGCAGTAAGAATCTGGGAAATGAAACCAGTAGCTTAGACCCGGGAGAAGCCCACGGGGGCTCCGGAGGCTTGAGTTTGCATCCAGGCTACCCCACTCCTGCGCTGGGTGAGGTCAGAGAGTGACTGCACGGCCCTGTGCTCCTTTCCTCATCTGTTAAAGGGACCACAGCAAAAGGTGGGGGCAGCCGAGCTTGTCAACGTTTTCTTTCTTTCTTTCTTTCTTTCTTTCTTTCTTTCTTTCTTTCTTTCTTTCTTTCTTTCTTTCTTTCTTTCTTTCTTTTTATCTCTCTGAGCCAGGGTCTTGCTAATCCTTGAATTCACTTTGTAGCCCAGGCTGGTCTTGAACTCGTAATGATCTTCCTGCCTCAGCCTCCCAGCTGCTGGGATTATAGGCGTGTGCCACCACGCCCAGCAACATTTTCCTCCAGACCTGATTTCTTCATCTATAAAAGGGAATGAGAACACCGGAGAATCATACAGAAAACAGGGTGAATTAGAGGGTATTAGGAGGAGGAAGAAGGGAATGGAAGGTGGTGGCGCACACAGGTCTGTCTGTCTGGGCCCTCTCTGGCCACAGAATCTTGGGTAAGAAAAGTTGCTACCGCTGAGCTTCCGGTGGCTCACTGCTACGCTCTCCATGCCTTACAGACCCTGTTTTCTCCCAAATAAGACCTAACTGGAAAAGAAGTACCCCAGAGATCAACCATGCCCATCCCTGCTTCATCTCCCTTACAGAGTAGCCACGGAGTGAGGGCCGGGGAAACCAGGATCTGCTGAGAAAACTGGGTGATGCTCCCTCCCTCTTTGCTTTGATGATGATGAAAGTCGTTATTTGTGAGGCCCCCCCTAGTGGTGCACTTGTCGGCCCCTCTGTCTCAGGGCAGCCTGGTGGGCAGGAACAGGCTTCCGCTCTGATCCCCCCAGTGAGCTTCAGTAGGCCTCTGAGTCTGAGGACGGGCAGAGCTAGGTCCGTGTGGAGTGGGCAGATGCTTAACTGAGATAAGATCAATTTTTTTTTTTTTTTTAATGTATTTGGTACAGGGTCTCACTGTGCAGCTCAGCCTCTTAGTGATCCTCCTGTTTTCAGCCTCCCCAGTTTTGGGATTACAAATGTGCACCACCACTTCTGGTTTCAGTGGCTGGCTCACAGCACCCAGGGGTGGGGCTGGTGAGATTAAGGTCAATTTTGGAGCTGGATGTAGGCTCTGTGTCCTGCCGGCACCTTATATTGCCAAGAGCCTGGCTCAGAGACACTTGACTTTCCACGTGGAAGGAACCACAGGAAAGTCATGGTAAATCTGAGTTCATGATGGATGTGGAGGAGGACAGAAGGCGTTCTAAGGCTGCCCTCCTCTTCCCAGTTATTGCTAAAGATCATCTCAGAACAGGAATTCTCCGTCGTGGTTCTGTGGGCTGAACCTAAGGCGTTCATATTGGCCTAGATCCCTATCCCTTCCTAAATTTTTTTTTTTTTTTTTTTTTTTTTTTTTTTTTTTTTTTGCACAGGGTCTTGCTAAGTTGCTAAATTGTCCAGGCAGAGCTTGGTCCTCCTGCTCAGCTTCTAAGAGAGCTGGGATGACAGGGGTGAGGCCTGTGTCTGGCAATTTTATTTTTGTTGTTGCCCCAAGTTTGTTGAAAAGGATACGGAATGGTTTCCAAAGGCCCCACATGGTGTTTTGAAATGATTAGCGGGACAAGACGTCTGCAGGTGCTTCTACCTAGTCCGGCAAGGGGAAAGATGCCACTATTACATGAAGAGACAAGTGCTCTTCTCAGTAGCCACCACCAAGATCACCAGGGACAAAGGGAAGGAGCCCTTGACTTTTCCCTGCCTGGTAGAAGCAAACCAGACTCACAAAACGTGGGAACTAGGGCTGTGGTTCCTGCTTGTGGGCTCTTTGGAAAAACCCCAGTCAGCCTATCATAAAATGAGGACTGTAAGGACCCTCAGGGTCCTCAGGGGAGGTAGAGTCTGAGCCTCCAGAGCCCAGGGTCTCCGGCCCAGCAGAGCTTGTCTTTATTGATGGGGTCCACCCAGAAACTGTTCTTCCTCTCTTAGAAATAGGGGTGATGGTGATGGTTTAGATGGTGGTTGAGTCCAGCGATGTGGGGCTTGGTAAGAGGAATTTTGCCCACAGAAACTCTTCAAAGTGTCTCAGAGTCAGATTGTTACAGGTATTTTCTGAGTCCTGTGTGTGGAAGGCCCTGAGACCAAGCAGGTGTCCTAAGATCCCACTATTTAGTAGGTCTTCATTTCTATTACTTGCTTACGTTTTTGAACCATATACACAGGTTCACAAATGAGTACTTCCCTGTGCTTTGCACTGTACAAGGTGCTACTTTCTGTTCTAATTTATTTTATTGTATTTAAAAAAATTTATTGGTCCACCAGAATCATGCTGCATAACTTGGTTGTAACTCCCAGTGGGGAGCCACGTAGCCACTCCATGGCCCCCGTGGTGGTCTGTGGTCGGTGCTGAGCTGTGTCTGCATGACACGTGCACCTTCTGCAGCACCGTATCACTGTGGGAAGATCGAGATCTTTGGCATTAGATCTGAGGCCAGCACTGTCACCTACTAGTTCGAGCGCCTGTCTCCTCACCTTGCCCATTTTCCAAAGGAGTTGTAAAGATAGACTGGTCACAGAAATGTGAAAAGACCTACCACAGCCTGGCCCAGAGTAGGAAGTCAATAAACAGGAGTTCCTGTCTGTCTCGTTTCTCACCAAATTGAGAGGCACTGTTTCTGACTCCCGGTTTCTTAGGATGTCTGGCCCTGCTGTATCTGCCCCTGTCCTTCAGATAGTCTTTGAAGCTGAGCAAAATTCCTTCTCTGCGGGGCTTGCTCTGAGGGGCTTCCTCAGGGCTGAATTTCAGTAACTCCAGGATTGCTAAGGGTCGTTACGGACTGTGCGGTCAGAGGAGCTGGTGGTTAATGTGGGTGATCTACTTGATTGAACTGGGGGCTGCCTGGGATATTAGCAAAGCATACTTTGGGGTATGTCTGGGGTGGACAGAAGCCTGGCCTTGGGGGTGATAGGTGGTCTCTGTCCCCTTCCTTTCTGGTGCTGTTCTCCTTCTCTGCTTCTGGATGCTGGGAACCCAGCAGCTTCCTTGTACCACATGCTTTCACCATGACGTTTCTACCTTGGAGCCGACCCTGGACTGCACCCTGGAAGCCAGGAGCCAAATGCAGCCTCTTTTCCTTTAAACTTTGGTTGCTAGGTATTGGGTCTCAGCAACTGGAGAGCAGACTGAGATAGGGAGCTGGTGATGTAGACAGATGGCATGGCTTTGCCTTGGTCACTTTGCTTCTGAGAAGCTGCTCAGACACAGATCAGTGTCACCAGAACATCCTGCCAATTATGGCAGAGAGGTCTCAGTGGGAGCCTGTGAGAGAAAGCCACGTAGGCAGCATCTGAGCCAATAAAAATGATGTGGCCTTTGGTGAGCAGTGAGGTGAAATGATTGGAGCGCTGATCGCAGATTTGTGCATCCCAGGCTTGGCGGCCCCTGGCATCACCTGCTCCTAATGGGAGCCCCGCAGGGCTTAGTGCTCAGCAGCCAGCTCGATGCAGACCTACCCTAGCAGGGTCCAGCATGCACTATGCTTTGTGGTACTGGGGACTGAACCCACAGCCATTGTAGGGCTGCTGTGCACTTGACCACCTGAGCGATCTATGGAGAGAGAGCTGGAGACCGAGTCAAAGAATCTCTCCCAGATGCCCCCTCTGGCCACATGCCACTCCTCCCACAGGGCTGCTTCGAAGAGCCCAGGCTTCAGCCCTTTCAGAGCAGAGCCCTCCTTTGCCTGTTCTCTCTTACTTCAAAAGTCCCTGCCCTGCCTCTGCCACTGCCGGCACTCCCTCTCCCAGTATCCCAGGGAACCCTAAACTCAATTTGTAATGCAATAGATTCTTCCCCCAGCCAGCCGACCTGCTTTATTATGTAGATCAGTTCTTTTTCTTTTTCTTTTTTTCAATCCCTTTCCTTCTTCTTCTTCTTCTTTTTTTTTTTTTTTTGTGGAACAGGGATTGAACTCAGGCCCTTGCGCTTGCCAGTGAAGCACTTATTCCACTGAGCCATCTCCCCGGCCCCCACTTTCCTTCTTTGAAAAAAAGATTCCGCTGCAGGCCTTTAACCTTCAAAACCGTCCTCACTCTCCAGACCCATTCATGCACCGAGCATTTGGAACTCCTCCTTACTTTGTTTGGCACAGTGCTTAGGGTGGTTTGTGGTTGGTGCCCTCTAAGTGAGACATCTACACCAACACCTATGCCCACCCCGGAAGTTTCTTCCTAAACCTCAGACTCTTTCTGATGCCAACACACTATTCCCAGTTGGCTGGCCCTGGAGTGGGTTGGAACTCCAGAGAAAGGACTTTGTTCTGCATAAGAAAGGACTGGGTCGTGGTCCCAGCCAGAGAGAAAAGTGGCTTCTGAGTTAGACTGTAGCAGCCAGAGGCTGGTCTCCATGGAGCAGGACTGAGAATCAAGTAGAACCTTGGCCCAGTGCCATTCCTCTGGTGCTAGGTAATAGGAGTTCTTAGATGCCTCACAAGGAAGTAAGCAAGAAGCAGGGCCAGGTGGCGCAAGTGAAGGACATTAGACACAGTAATGTGGTAGTGGAGAGGACAGGAACGCATATTCAAACCAGTGACTTGGCTCTGACTAGTGGGGCCCTAGGTACACAAGGAGAAAAATTACCTTTTTCCTTGAGATGCACAATGTGTGTTCAGATCTGCGAGTCTGGGAATCACAAACTGGGATGCGCTGAAGTTGACAGAAGTGACAGCTCCTCACACAGGGAAAACAGAAAAATACCAACAATTCCATTTGCAGAGAAAGGCTGGAAATTATGTTTTCAATTCTGATGCAAGGATTAGAAGAAACGAACAGATTCAAAGTGGAGTTTGCCTGGGCTGACAAATTTCCTTTTGTAAGTGACAAAGAAAATAGTGGTTGAGGAAGTTGTCCCTAGGGGACCTGGGGAAGATTTTTTCTGCTGTTTACAAAATTGATATCTCACATGGGTGCCATTAATTTCTCCTAGCCATCAGACAAATGCAGCGTTAACTGCTTTAGCACTATCAAATGCTATACTGCCCAAGCTGTCCAGAATGCTGAGTTGAGCATAGATTTCTAATATCCATAAATAATATCGGCTTATAAAGGCCTATGTTGCTGTTTTCTTTTGATGGATAAGGTGCTGTGGCTGTTAATGTAAATGAATAAACATATTTTGCGTGAATTTGGAAAATTATTAGCAAGTTAAAACTGGTTTTGAAGAGGGGGCGGGATGCAGAGTCTTCATCCTAATCCTAGTTCTAAAATGGATTGAATATTTGCACAGTCATGGTGTCTAGAGGCTAAAGTTGTGTTTGCTGTCAACCAGCGGTGGGAGGGTCTCCAAGGGCTTGGGTTCCAGACTCACAGGGAAACTGCGATGAGCCTGTGTTTTATATTTCCTCCTCTTACCTCCTGGCTTGTGGAGTGACTGTTAGCTCCTGCCCCTGAAATCAACCCTGGAGTAAACCTCGGATCTGCAGTTCTCTACCTTTGGACTCGCTTAAGGGGTTTAAAAACATACTGACCCCTTTCTGAGTTCTTTAAATATTGTAGGTATTAATCCTTTGTCTGAGGAACAGTTGGC
>NW_004524602.1:14329377-14337625 GCF_000260255.1 Octodon degus
GATTCCACGTCATCCCAGAAAGAATGGCTGTTCTCGAGAAATCAACCAACAGCAAATGCTGGGAGGCCGTGGGGGAAGAGGGACCCTTCTCTGCTATTGGCGGGAGCGTGGACTTGTGTAGTCACTGTGCAAATCAGTGTGGAGCGTCCTCAAAAACCTGAAACTAGCGTTCAATTTGACCCAGCTATTCGCCCGCTTGGTATTTTCCTGAAAGAATTAAAATCATCAACTCACAGAGATAGACGCGCATCTGTGTTTATAGCAGCACAGTTTGTAAGAGCTAAATCTTGGAAACAACCCAAGCAACCATCCCTACATGAATAGATAAAGAAGGTGTGGGGGTTTGTTCTACGGTAGAGTATTATTGTGCCATAAAGAAGGATAAACTCGAGACATTTCTAGGTAAATGGTTGCACTTAGAGATCATTCTTTTAAGTGAAGTAAATAGGACACATATGTTTTAAATATCAGATAGTTTTTCTGGCTTGAGAAACTTAAAGGGTAAATAAGGGCCAAAATGTATGCTAGATATTGAGAAATAGGAACAATGTATTCATATAGGAAGGGGAACAAGGGAGGTTGGAGGGGGGAAGGAAGGAAGACAGAAGAACAAAAAAATGGAAATAAATTTTCTGTAAATAAGACGGCAAGAGGGGTTGAAGGGAGCAAGTGGGGTTGGAGGAGGAAGAGTCAACGTGTGTTATGTGCAGGTACAAATTCCCTACAATGAACATGGTAGGGTACCAATAAAATGAGTTAAAAATACTGGGACAAGATAAAATAAAATTAAAAATAGAAACCTGATTTCTGCTCTTGATTTGGAGAAGAAAGCATTTAAGAAAGCCAGTTACACCATTAATAAAAACTATAAACCTTAGAGAAAATACTGAAAGTCCTACAGGGCCTTGGAGACCGGAAAGAGGTGGAAAGATTTTGGAGGCGAGCTGAAGCCAGAAGGAAACAACTTCCATGTGGTACGGTGCATAGCTCAACAGCAGCTGACGCTGAGAGTGAGGCTTTGATCAGAGGAATGGGAGAAAAGAAGTTGGGTCAACCAGGGCTCCAAGAGCATAAGAGAAAAATCTCCAAAGGAAAAAGCTAGATGGGGAACTCTGAATCCTGTGTTCAAACTCACCCAGAGCTTCTGGCTAATCCCTGGACCAGAAATGCAGAAGGGGCAGGCAGATAAGGCTTAAAGAACAAAACTGAGGTCTGAACAAGATTTCATGGCCTCAAATACGGCAGCTATAGGCAGCATCTTACCATGTTTTGTTGTCTACTAAAGCAGAAATTCCAATGTTCTAAGAGAAATAAAACATAATCCAGAATCAGGAACACATTCTAAATATGTAGGCAAGCAATAAAACAGCCTTAAAACCAACAAGCAAAAGTTGATAAAACTATAGAGATAAATCCACAAATCCCTTACCACAGTGGGTACATTCAGCGTCCATCTTTTCTTATTGAGAACTCAAGTAAAAAAGATTTGCGCAGAAGCAGATAGTTTTAGCTTCAAAAATAAATGGAGCATGTCTAATCTAATGGTGGAATATGGAATTTGATTGCTAAAATTAAAGATGAGGTTTATATTTACTGTATACTTGTCTTATTTACTTTTCTCATTGCTGAGGCAAAATATCCAACACTCAAAGTTAAGGGGGGAAAGGTTGATTTAGCTCACAGTTTGTAGAGGTTTCAGTCCATAATCAGCTGGCTCCGGCGCAAGGTGGTGTGGCAGAAGGGCAACATGGTGGCAGAAAACAGCAACAACAAGCAAGCAAACAAGACGGACCTCTTTCTGTCCCTTACATTGTACCTGTTCTACCAGCACTGAAACAGTGCCAATCCAATCAGTTTGCTGATCCTGCAATCACCCACCCTGAATCCCAGCACCCTGAATCTCAGCATCCTTAACCCCAGCATTGGACTAAGAATCAATCATGCACTGTAGACTCAACCCTTGGAAAAGTCCTGTGACCATTTGCGGCTTTGGGGGGCGTCTACGCACAAGTTGTAACAGCCTGGTGAATTAGCTCCTCTTTCTTAGGCATTACTTGTGACTCAGTACACACTTTCTAGTGTTTCACTCCTACATTATCCGATGCTGTGTTCCACGTCACCATGAATGCCGCAGCTGAGCAATGCACCTGTTTGTGCAGCTGAGAAATTCAGAATGCTGCAGCTGGATTCTCTGGCCAAGGTCTCACCAACCCGAACCCAGAATCTACCACAGCTGCAGCTCTCTTCCGGGGCCTAGGGCATTCTCCAGGCTCACTGGTTGCTGGGGTGGGAATGTGGTTCCCACTTCGCTGCGGCTGGAACCTGTCCTATGTTCCGAGAGCCACCCCCATCCCTTTGAGAGGCTCCTGGAATTGCCAGACCTCCACCACGCTTCAGTGTCACCCTCTAGCTTCTTCTGCTCTTCAAAGAAAATGCTCTGCTTTGAAGAGCTCCTGTGATTAAATCAGGCTGGCCTGAAGAGTTCCCACCTTAAGGTCAACCTTGCCATGTAACCACAGACATACTGGTGGAATGCGTCATCAGACTCATAGGTATGAGAGATTACAGTGTGGAATATTGGGGGCCGGGTCTGGAAACTGTGCCTCCCATGGAGTTCTCCTTACATTCAGAGTGGGGAACCTTTCAGCTTGCTTCAAAGCTCATGGGTGTCTAAGAACACCTACGGACATGACCCCGTTGTCCAGCCCAAGTATACAGTAGGATGCACTTATGTAACCATGACCGAGCGCAGGTAAACATGGATGCACTGGCTATGATACTATATAGGAATGTAGATATGAGATGATGACCTGTATAAGAATCCCACAGTAAGGTGCAGCAGGCTCTCCTGTGCTGTGCTTGGGCCGTGCTGCCTGCTGCTGTTGCTGACGTCTCATACACCCGCGTTCTTTAACCAGGGGCCTCACCCATGAAAAATCCCCCTTGGGTGTCCGCCACCCCAGCAGGCTGACATGTGGTCATTTTGATTGTGTGCCATGCCATGACACAGTGCTTTCATGGGCATATGTCATCTGTACTCTAAGAGCAACGGCATTTACTAATTTCCTAGGTGGCCATTTCTGTAACCCAAGAGAAAGGCGCTTCCTCCCCTTCAGACGCGTGGGAATTTCGTAACTGTCATTTGAAATTGCTACTGTCCAGGAAATATACTGTAGGTTATGAAACTTTTGGCAGAAGCTTTCTTTGGGGAGGTTTATTTTATTTTATTTTATTTTTTTTTGTTTTTGGTGCCGAGGACCGTACCCAGGGTTTCCAGTTTGCAAGGCAAGCATTCTACCGCTGAGCCAAATCCCCAGCCCTAGCAGAAGTTTTCTTTGGATTTGAATACATTGATAATTTTTCTGAGGGTTACATATAGTCTCAAGGTGAATTTGTGTTCTCTGTGGTTTAAAATTCTATTAATTTTTTTACATTTCATTCATCATCTATTCACCTATTTCTTAATGATGTGTGACAAGCTTTTGACTACAGTGTTTACTTTTTTGTCCTCATAATTTTGCCATTATTGCTTGATTATATTTTAGATATACAAATGTATGTGGTTAGTATACTGTATATTTTTATTGGCTTTTACACAACTTGACTGAAGAAAAGTTAATTATCAGCAGAGCCATTAAATGATTGCTTTTCCACTGATGGCTTCCAGTATTTATTTAGGGATATAATTAAGAGTATATTGAAAGATAGATTAATTGTGCCAAGTCTCCTAACAATTTAAAATAAATTACAAAATGTTGGAAGTGAGTTTGAACTTATTTCTCTACTCATATGCCTAAAATATGTTGCACTGTGTCCTGCTGATGTTTCATGTTCAGCACCAAATCTCTGTCTGCCTTGGTTAGGAGCCGGCAGTACAGCACGCGCCTCTGGACTCTGGCCCTGGAAGGCCCAAAGTGTGGACACGGGATAGCAACGGTGCTTCTCAGAGTGACCTCCGCAGTCCACTTCTGTCCTACTCTGGAGGGCTCGGAAGCAGGTCAGAGGAGTGAGGAAGAGTTTTGGCACCTCCCTGAGTGAGGCGAAAGGACTGGGCACATATAGACAAGCTCCACTCTGAGACCTCCCTGTTCTTTTTTTGTTTCTTTTTGTGTTTAGGACAGGGTCTACAGGGTCTCACTATGTAGCTTGGACTTGTAGTGATCCTCCTGTTTTCAGCCTCCCAAGTGCTGGGATTACAGGCGTGCCCAGTCTCGCTGCCACCTCAGCATGCCTGGGGGTGGGGCCAGCACGGCACACTGGGGATTGAAACCCAGCCACGGCGCTCTGCCTAAACAGGCGCTTTAGTCCGCTGAGCTATCAGGCCGGCCCCCTGTTCTTTCATTATTACTTTCCATTCTTTAAAGGCAGATCCTGAATAAAGCTGGAAATAAGTCTCCCTTATTGCCCATGTATACATGTAAAGGGAAATTTTTAAAAAATGTAGAAGAATTTACATAGAGGAGCTAGCACATTAGAAAATTACAAAACCCTACTCATTCAAAGTATAACCCTGCTATAATACAGGTGATGTTGCCGGACATACTTCTGAGTGGACCCCAAGATATACATTTTGATTTTTTTCATATTTTATAATCTCTGATAGCAGAGAATCATCTACATTTGGATCATATAACATTGAAAAGAATGGATAAAAGACTCTTCAGAATAGTTAAAGCAGAGTACCTTGGCATTAAAGCATCAAGACATATTTCCATGAGAGCGAGCACAAGGAGGGTAAATTATTTTAAATGCAATCTTAGGAGGTTTCATTGCAACCAGAGATTGATTTGTAAAAAAAGAAAGTTTCAAGCAGCAAGCACAGAGCTTGGTATGGACAATCAGGTCCCACAGTTGCACTTACAAGAACGCTTAGCATTCCCTGCCACGCTACAGCACACTGTGCCAGAGGACCGCAGGGCCGAAGAGCTCAGTGACAGAGCCACAGTGGGTCTGGCTCCTCATGCTTTTGCTTCTGACCAGCACACTTGATTTTCCAGGGTGGCAGAGAGAACGCCATGTTTTCATTTACAGGTGCAGTAAGTTGGATAGGGAGGGTGGTGGCCAGGGTCAGTCATAGGAAGGGTGAGAGAGGACAGTGAAAGAAGGCATATTACAGACATCTTTGGAAGCAAAGAGAACCAAAGAACTGTTACGCCACAGTCACTACGTGATCTTGATTTGTTGTCCTTTTCATCTGTGTAGACCAACATCCCTGTTTTTTACTGTGATTTTGAGCCTTATTTTCTTTGCTAGACTTTGACTTAACACTATTTTTCAGAATGAGTAGTGGAGGGTGGAGGCTGGGTGCTGGCATGCACCCATTGTCTGTGGGGCACAGGCCTGGCATCATCTTCAGTTATGGGGGAGCAGTGGGGAGTGAGGTAGGAGAGAAGAGAGAGAGAGATAGCTGGAAAGGAGACCAGGAGGATTGCCATTCTGAAATTGTGCTTTTTGGTATGTATTTGGTACAGGGTCTCACTATGCAGCTCAGACTTGTAGTGATCCTCCTGCTTTCGGCCTTCCCAATGCTGGGGTTCCAGGCAAGTGCCACCATGCTCAAGTCTGCTGGGCTATCTTGCTGGCCTGAAGTTGTGTTTTCAATGAAAAGTGCAGATTCAGTGTATGTGCTCCTGAAATGAGCCCTGACATGTGCAGATTCAGGATACAAATCCTGGCAAGTCAAACAAACTCTGGTGAGATCTTTAAAGACACCATGGGTCTTGGCCATTCCCTTTCCACCTGCGAGCCACTGTCCCTGGAAAATGGGCTTTTCCTTTAAGGAAGGGCTAGGCTATCCCTATGGCCCCATAGAAAGGGGTGTACCCTTTCATCTGTAAGTTGAATCCACTCTTCCCATGGTTTCACAAGTTCCGCAGATCTCTGCACACCCCTAAATCCCAGATGCAGTAAATGTACCCAGCCTTTGTGCTGCTGGGGGCTAACTCTTCTAGTGTGTACTTTTAAAATTCTTCCCAAACATCTCTCTATGCCTCTTCATGATTTCTGCAATGGAAGCCAGGCACTTTGGTACTTGCAGAGTGCCTCATGAATGGGCTAAATCAAGTTCTCCACCTCCACTCTGTGGGACCTCATAGACCCTGTCTGGTAGCAGGAGGTGCAGGCTAGAGGCTGGAGGAGAGTGGGGTGTCCAGGGCTTTAGTGCACCAACACCCTGGACTCTGTTGCACACTCTACGGCCCGCTCTCTCCCACCCAGGGCCTTCACCACGGCAAGATCAAGACTCGAACCCCCTCTGGAGCTGTCTGGCTCAGGTCTCAGTCCTCAGCTTCAGCTTTTTGTTTCCATCCCCCAAGGAAATCCTTTGCTGTTCACACTTCGCTTTCACGTGCTGATTTATCATCCTCAGAATTTCATGATCTTTCTGTAAATCCTCAAGGGTCTCCATCCTTAGCCATCCAATCCCACTGCCCATTCTGTCTCCATCAACAGCCACCCACCCGCTTTGGCTCTCATGGTTCCTAATCCCCTGGCCTCTGCTGCCCCTCCCAGAAGTGTGCCTTCCCAGCTTACCACTGGGATTGGATTGTTGTAACAGCCACACCTCAAGCTTGTTTGGTAGCTCCATTGGTGGTGCCTTGGTCTGGCCCCCAAGTCCTGTTTCAATGTCTGCTGTCGTGGACCATTGCTGGTCATGAACTGCTGTAGGCTGAGATCCTCCCAAGGCAGGCTGTAGACAGAGATCTGTGTAGGGATTTTACTGTAGAACACTCTGAGGGCCAAGATCTAGGGGCCAGGGTAACTGGCAGGGTTGGATTTGATGAGGAGTTGAGCTGCAGTAGGAACAGGGCCTCGGGTAACCGCGCCAGGGCTGGGCATGCTGGTGGTGGTGGTGGTGGAGTCTCTCCAGCATTGTCCTGGATGTGGTGAAGATCTCAGCTTATACTTCCCCACTGACCGGATGGTGGGCATCGGGTTGAGGGTGGGGGTAGGGGTTATGATCTTGTGTTCTGGAGCCAGGGCAGGGATTACTGAAGGCTCTAAGAGCAGCTGGGTACAGGGGTGTCAGGGCACATTTGTGTTGCCCGGAAAACAGTGACAGCTCCTGGTAGTTGATTACCTATCTCCTTGGGGTCGTGTGAGGATTAGTAGTATTAATTCTAGTATTTATATCCTTATAATACATTGTTATGTGTAAGGTTTTTATAGCTGGGATCAGTTGAAATTATGTAATTTTTATATCCCTCATAACCATGATTTTGAATGGTGCTTAATATTTAATTCCAATGACTTATCCTAATTTATCACATCATTTCCTTTCTATGTAGTTTCCTGTCTATGCAGTTACAGTGCTGAATTGGACATCTTCATACACTGCTATCTTTCCAGGCTTCAGATTAGTTTCTTAGGTGAGATTCCCAGAACTAGAATTCCTGAACCAAAAGCATTCTGAAAACCTTCGATCAAGAATGCTAAATTGCCCTACAAATATATTCTACTAACTTTAAGGTCACCAGCAGTACACACAATATCAAATTCCTAGAGATTTGTTGATAAAAGGTAGTGTCATATTTTGAGAAAAATGTTGCTTTCACAGGTAATAATTTTAATTGGTTTTACTTATACTTCTTTGATTACCAGTGAATTGAATAATTTTGGGAATATTCATTTACTGATAATATGCTATTTAAATGAATGATCTGTTCGCACCCTTTACATAGTTACTAGAATGTTATAATGTTCATTTCTATAGGCTTTTAGTATAAAATTACTCATGTTTAAAAAAAATCATTCATTCATTCATTCATTCATTCATTCATTCATTCATTCATTCCAGGGTCTTACTATGTAGTTCAACCTCACAGCAATCCTCTTGTCTCAGCCTCCCCAGTGTTGGGATTATAGATGTGTGCCATCACACCCAGTTTCAGTGACTAGCTCCCTATGGGGTTGGCAAGGCATGCGGTACTGTGACTCGAACCTGGGTCCTTGCACTTGCCAGGCAGGTGCTTAGACCACCGAGCTATCTCCCCAGCCCGTGCTAGCCTGTCACTTGCCTTTATTTGGCACTATGTTTTAGTTATACAGCATTGTAGATTTTTAGACAGTCACCTGTGTTGATCTTTTGTGCTGCCACACATCTGACCTTTTCTGTCATCCTAGGGAGCCTTCCAAACATTTAGTTTTCTTTTGTCTGTTTTCCTAAAAATTTCCAGTTGTCTACTGTATCCCGAGTTTACCTTGTCCCTTGGCATGATGACAGAATACACAGTTAACCAGTTACCTCGGG
>NW_004524602.1:14339175-14340786 GCF_000260255.1 Octodon degus
TGTTAAGCTACTAAATTCCCCAGACTGGTCTCAAATTCTTAATCTTGTCTCATCCTGCCAAAGTGCTGGGATTACAGGTGGAATCAACTTTAAATGTGAATGGTGTTACTGGTTTAAAACAAATGACCATAATTTGAGTGAGATACCCTTCTATTTCCACTACCTTAAGATGTTTTATAAATAGTAAATAATACATTTTATCCTTTCATATTTTTGTGATAAAATTGTATAGTTTTTTATTTAGCATATTGGTGGTATTATTATAATTTCTAATACTAATCTGTCCTTGCTTTCCCAATAATAATTCTAATTATGATTGGTCTTTAGCTTATTAAATTTTTACTATTATAGCTGAGCTTTTATATTTATATTTAAAAGTGATATTGTCTGATATGTTTTTATGTTGAATACTACAGGGTAGTTTTGCCCCTTTTGTATTTGCTTGGAATTTGTAGCTTTTCATAGTTATGTTTATAAATTTTATATGCATTTACAATGTTCTTTTTCCTGTTCTTAAACATATAAAAGCTATGTGTGCTGGGGATTTTTGGAGTTAGAGCTATTTAAAAAATTATTTTTGTTTATTCTCTTCATGTTCCATTTTGCATCAATTTTGGTAATATTGTTTCAGAAGAGCATTTAACAAGGTTGATGATGTTTTAAAATCGAACAGTATTCTTTTATTCTTTAGTCTGTGTCTTTTTCCATTAAAGAAAAAGTTTACTGGTGTTCCTCCTTGATTCCCTGAGCCATACATTTTGTTTATAGTTTTAAAAGAGCTTTGTGTGTAATGTCGTGTCTATACAATTACGCCGAGACCTGCTCCTGGGTGTGTTTCATCGCTGTACCATGCAGAGATGGACGCTGTATAGAAAAGTGACGAGGCCGCTCACTGTAGAGCCATCGAATAAATTAGTGAGCTGATGATAATCTTCTTCCCCTTATGAGTATCATTTTCTTCATTCTGGAAAAACTAAAGATTTCTCTTTATCCTTGGAAATTATGTTCTTTCTGGTTACACATAGATCACCTTCTTCGACAGCAATCCTGTTTTTACTTCATGGGCTTTTCAAGAGTAGAGTCAAGTCTTTCTTAGAAAAGTTTTCCTTCTACTCTTTTTTTAACTTTTCATTTTAAAGAGAATTAAAAAAAAACAATAAAATGATATGGAATTTCAAAACAAGATATAGGAAATTGACAATGGTTGTTCTGTTGCATATCGTTGTCTTTAAAGTAGTTGTCCACCTTACCAGACGTAGGCATGTAATTGATCAAACAATTAGGCCTTAACTGTTCCTTTCACTAAACCAATGGAAATTAGTAATACAGTTATCTTAGCTATATTTTGTTTGTATGTGTATATATATGTATATTCATTCTTGCTCACTTACGTGCTCTTTCTCCCTCTCCTCTCTCTCTCCCCCCTTCCTCTCTCCCTCTCTCCCTCTCTCCCTCTCTCCCCTCTCTCTCTCCTCTTTCCCCAATCCCAGTTGTTCTTTCCTTTCAAGCAGTTTCTTTCCCTTTCATATCATCTATTGTTACCTTTCATATTTTATTTACTTTTTCAGTTTCTTTCTTTCTTTCTTTCTTTCTTTCTTTCTTTCTTTCTTT
>NW_004524602.1:14341756-14348396 GCF_000260255.1 Octodon degus
CTACCCCTATATCTTCAAGATTTCTACCTACTTTCTCCTCCAGAAGATTTAGTATTTCAGTTCTAATATTTAAATATTTGATCCATTTTGACTTAAGTTTCATGCATGGTGATATACATGGGTCTAGTTTTAGTTTTTGACATGTGGAAAGCCAGTTTTTCTAGCAGCATTTATTAAAGAGGCTCTCTTTCTTCCAGTGAACATGTTTGGTCCCTTTGTTGAAGATAAGGTGGATGAGTGTCTGTAGATGTGTCTGCATGTTCTAATCTGTTCCATTGACCCTTAGGTCTATTTTTTTTAATACCATGCTGATTTTATCACAATGGCTTTGTAGTAGAAGTTCAAGACAGGGATTGTGATGCCTCCTGCCTTTCCTTTGTTGCATAGGATTGATTTTGCTATTCTAGGTCTCTTCTCATTCCAGATGAATGTTAGGAATGTTTTCTCTAGATCTATGAGGTATACTAATCATATCTTGATTGGGATTGCATCAAGTCTGTATAACAGTTTTAGGAGTATGGCTATTTTCTGTGTTGGTTTTTCTTATGTATGTGTAAAGAATATCTTTCCATGTTCTGAAATCCTCTTTGATCTCTTATTTCAGACTACTGTAATTTTCATGATATAGATCTTTTATTTTCTTTGTTAGATTTATTCCTAAGTATTTCATGTATTTTGGATGCTATTGTGAAGGGTGTGGTTTCCTTAATTTTTCTCTCAGTGTGTTTGCTGTTTGTGCATAAAGATGCTATTGACTTTTGAGTGGTGACTTAGTATCCTGTTATACTACTGAATTTGATTATTAAATCTAGAAGTCCTTTGGTGAAGTTTTTGTAGTTATCTGTCTTAGGTATCTTGTTATTTGTAAGTAATGATAATTTCACTTCTTCCTTTCCTATACTTATTCCTTTTATTTCTCTCTGTTCTAATTGCTCTAGCCAATGTTTCTGGAACTATTTTGAATTGGAATAGTGGTGATAGACATCCTTGTCTTATTCCTGATTTTAGAGTGAAAGCTTCCAATTTTTGTCCATTTAGTATGATGTTGGCTGTTGGCGTGTCATAGATGACTTTTACCAGATTGAGGTAAAGACCATCTATTCTTATTTTCTGTAGTTTTTATGATGAATGAGTGTTGGAGTTTACCAAAAGCATTTTGTGCATCTATTGAAATGACTATGTGATTTTTGTCTTTGTCTCTGTTGATTTTGTGTATTACACTTCTTGATTTGCATATATTGAACCATCCTTGCATTCCTAGGATGAATTCCACTTGGTCATGATGTACAATCTCCTTGATGATTTGCTGCATTCTGTTTCCTAGTATATTTTTTTTCAGGATTTTTGCATGTATGTTCATTAGGGAGATTGACACGTAGTTCTCCTTTGGTTGGGTCTTTCTTTGTATCAGGGTGTTACTTGCCTCCAAGAATGATTTGTAGAGAATTGCTTCCCTTTCGACTTCATTAAAGAGTTTGAGAAGTATTGGCATTAAATAATCTCTAAATTCCTTGTGAACTCAGCTATAAATCCATGAAAACCTGGGCTTTTCTCTGTTGATAAGTTTTTTGTTACATTTTCAATTTCATTGTCTGATACTGAGTTATTTAGGGTTTTTATATCTTCTTGATTCAGATTTGGTAATTCATACGTTTCTAGGAATCTTTCCATTTCTTCTGTGTTTTCCGTACTATGAGAGTGCAGATTTTCAAGTAAGTGTTGATGCTCTTCTCAATTTCTAAAGGACCTGTAATGATTTCACCCTTTCCATTCGATATTGGATGAATTCGAGTTTTTTCTTTCTTTTTTTGATAAGGTTGGCTAGGGGTTTATCAATTTTATTTATTCTTTCAAAGAACCAACTCTTGAAATCATTAATTGTTTGTATTGTCTTCTTAGTCTCCGCTGTGGCAATTCTGCTCCAATATTTATAGTTTCCTACCTTATTTGGGCTTGACTTTTTCTTCTTTTTCCAGAAGCTTGAGGTGCAGCATTAGGTTGCTTATTTGTGCTTGTCCTATTTACTTGATGTGTGAATTCACTGCGGTAAGTTTCCCTCTCAGGACTGCTTTCACTGTGTCTCACAGGTTCTGGTTAGTTGTATTTGGATCAATTCTTTAATTTCATCTGTGATCCATTGCTTTTTCATGAGGGTGTTATTTAATTTCCACGTGTTTATGGAGTTTTTGTGATTTCTTTTGTCAGTAATTTTCAGTTTCATTACATTCTGGTCCTATAATATGCCTGAGATAATTTCAGTTCCTTTGCATTTACCTTTGCATATTCTATATAGTCTGTTTTTGGGAACATCCTATGTGCAGCTGAGAAGAATGTGTAGTCTGATGTTGTGGGGTGGAACACTCTGTAAAGGTCTACGAAGTCCGTTTGTTCACAAGTTTGGTTCAGTTCTGTTATTTCCTTGCTCATTTTTTGTGTACTTGATCTTTTTCTTTGTGATAATGAGATTTTGAGGTCCCCTGTTAAAATCATGTTATTACTTATTTGATTTTTCTTTTTTCTTTTTTTTAAAAAAAATTTTATTTGTGTGTGTGTGTATGGCCAGCTCAGCCCACCAGGGGGCGGGGCTGCTGGCATGTGGTGCTGGGGGATTGAACCGGGGTCCCTGTGCTGTGCTTTGCTAAGCTTGTTCTAAGTAGGTGCTTTAGACCACTGAGCCATCTCACCAGCCCCTGATTTTTCTTATATATAATATTTATCTTATATAGTTGGGTGCTCCCATATTCAGTGCATATATAATTATGATTGTTACCCTTTCCTCTTGTTGTTTTCCCCTAACAAGTATGCAGTGACCTTCTTTATCTCTTTTGATCATCCTTGAAGTTCACATTGTGTGCAAACAGAATAGCTACCCCGGCTTTTTCCTGGGCTTCTCTCACATGGAGCATTGTTTTCCATCCTTTGACTTTTAGTCTACGAATTTCCTTTTGAGTTAAATGAAGTTTTTATAAACAGCATATTGTTCAATTTTGATCCTTGGCCTACTCTGCCAGCGTATTTCTTTTGATTGGTGAATTGAAGCCATTTACATTAATGGTTAGAATTGGTTTGTATTGGCTTATCCTTGTCATGTTATTTTCCTGCTGTTCATTGCCGACTTTCCCCCTCTGTTTAATTGATTGCTCTGCTCGGTGGTTCCTTTCTGTTGTTGTTCTCGGAATTGTGATCATTGTCATCTCTTTCTAGAACGTCTTTCAGTACATGTTACAAGTTTGGTTTGGTGGTCATGAGTTTCTTCAGTTGTTCTTTGTCATGGAAATACCTTATTTCTCCATTAATTTTGAAAGATAATTTTACATGGCATATTCATCTTGCTTAGAAGTTGTTTTCTTTCAGGACCTCAAGTACTTCACTCCAAGCTCTTCTCTCTCTCTCTCTCTTTTTTTTTTTTGATCCAAATGCCTTCAGGGTGGGTTTGGCTGGCTTGAGTTGTGGGGATCGAACCACAGCCACCTGAGCCTGACTGCTTGGCTGAAGAGGCCACTTAAAGAACTGAGCTACGGGGCAGGCCCTCCTCCCCCAAGCTCTGCTTGAGTGATAGTTTGTGTTGAGAAATCCGTCATGGTTCTAATGGACTTTCCTTTATAATGATCTGTTTCTTTTCTCTAATAGCTTTTAATATTCTGTTCTTGTATTGAATTTCTGGGAACTTCATTACTATATGTCTAGGTATGGATTTATTTTGCTTATGGCTAACTGGAGTTCTATATTCCTCAGTTAACTGTATGTAAGATTGTTTTCACATGCTTAAGAAATTTTCTGCTATTAATTCTGCAATCAGTCTTCTTTTTAATACCTTTTTTTTTTTTTTTTTTTCCTTTTTTTTTTTTTTTTCGGTACCGGGCATCAAACTCAGGGCCTTGTACTTGCCAGATAGGTGCTTATGACACTGAGCTATATCCCCAGCCTAATCAGTCTTTTTTATGCCATCTGTGTTGACTCCTGCTTTTTTGTTGACATTTATCAGTCTCATTTTTCTTTGCATTATCTTGCAGCTGTTGAATTGCTATTTCCTGGATCCTTGTTATTTTAAAGAGATCTTTCCTTTTATGATAGCTAGCTGCAAGAATGTCTTGAAGGTTTGAATGTCTATCTTTAGTCTCATTCAAGCGATTTTGCCAGCTTTCAGTGGAATTTTTAATTTCCTGGATATCTCTTTGAATCTGTTTTATGCATTCTAATTTTTTCCTATGTTGTTCATTTAAGGTTTCCATCATTTTTTCTGTTTCTCTATTTTTCTTATCTATATCTTCTTTAGATGTGCTAAGACATTCTTTCATTATGGTTGTCATTTTGCTTTTTACCTGGAAGATTATCTCTGATCTGATTTCTTCAATAGCCTGATGAAGTTGTTTCTTTACTGCAGCTGCTGTTATTTCGGACTTTCAGTTGTGTGACTGCCAAGTTCTTCTATGTTGATGGCGCCTGGACTTGTTCTGGGTGGGCTGTAGGTCTGAGATTGCATTTTGCTCCAAATGTTTTGACATTTTTTTTTTTAAATTTCAAAATGTGTTTTTAGTTTTTCCCATGATGACCACTGTGAGCTTTGGTAGGTAGTTATATCATTAGTATCAAGGCCTCTCCAGAAATCGTCTGTACTTCAGGGATATCTTCCTTGTGTAGGAGATTCTTGGTTTGTGTGTGTCCCAAGATCCTACCTTCACAATTGATTGAGAATGGTATGCTGGTTTCTATTTTACTCAGTCCCAGTCTTTTCATATAGGACTGTGGTGAGGTTATAACTCCAGAACTTTCCAATATTGTTATGCAAGGAAGAACAACTGATTACTACAGATATGACATCTTAGCTAGAGTAATACAATTTGCAATAAGCATAATTTAGAAACTTACAAACTGTGGTAGCTATTGATTTTGTACTTTAGACCACAGAAGCAAAGTCTATAGTTATATAACAGAACCGATTGTAAATTAGGCATTTGTATGCAAAGTGTTTCCTCATGTTAGAGTGGATTTACCCTGGGTTCCTCTGGATGAACAGAGGAACTATGTCCAGGCAGTTCCTATGCTGCCTGTCTGATTTGCGGTGCAGCATTTGGGCCAGGCAGCAGGGCTTCTCCAGATTAAGGCTCCATGGATGGTGGAGGGGCAGTGGGCAGTGTTTCTCCCCTTCTAAGGAGCTCACTGAGGCGCTCCTTCTATTTTTTTTAAACCTTGTGGCTTCTTCTTAAAATTTGGTTTTAACATATTCCCAAAGCTTTATGTGCTATTAGAATCTTGTGACTCTATGAGACTTACTATGAAAAGCTTCCTTTTTCCTACCAATTAATACCCCTCCCTGAAATTTCTATTTTTCAAAGGACACTTACTTTTATAGTGTTGAGTGCTTTAATCTCCATCTTGATCAATGCCACGCTTACTTTATTACTTCTTGAGTCTTTTGTTATGTGCCTTATATGCCGCCTTCCTATTATGAAAGTTGTTTTATTATTTTCCCTCTCTGATTATTATGCATGTATGCATGCATGCATATATGCACATATACATGCACATATGCACGCACACTTCCTGTTCTTTGTTCTCCTAATTTAATACATTACTATTTCATTTGATTTTTTCCAGTAATTTTATGAGGAAAATCATTCTTTAAAGTATTGAACAAAGCACTGAGCTCATAAGCACTGAGCAGAGGGAATCCTGCAAGCCTCCTCCCCTGCCAGTTATGAATGCTTTTGTTGCACAATGGTGAGGAGGTGAGGGCTCCTGGAAAACATGTGAGGATGTTTTCATTGCAGCATCAGTTGCTCACCATCCAGGTAGTGATATTGTAATATTCTGGTGTGTAAGTATAGAGTTGAAGCCCATTATGATGAGAAGACTCTTCCTAGCCAGTATACTATGATTACTTTTTGTGTGTGTGGCACTGGGGATTTAACCTAGGGTGTCCTCAGATCTTTCGTTATTTTTTATTTTGAGACTGGATCCTGCTGGTTGCCCAGGCTGGGCTTGAACTTGAAATCTTTCCATACAAGTGCATACTACTGCTTTTAGTTTATGTCTTGATTATGTTTTGTTCTTGAGTTACATTTCTTTTCTCCTAGAGCCCATACTTCTTTATTTATTTGCTTAGATTTCTATGAATCTAATGCCAATGAAACTTCAACCTCTGTGCTAGTTTTCTGTAGCAACTTTTGCTTTAGTGTTAACAAGGGTGGGAAAATAGTCTGAAGTCATCCGCAGCACTGGTGCCCCAGAAGGCTCTTTTCCTTTTCTCTGTCTGGGTGCACTGTGGGCTGGCAGGGACCCTGCCCCTCTTCCTTTACTGCATGTCCTGAGCTAAGAGTCTCCCTCTCTGGGGCACTAGGGGTGGGGTGGGCCCAACACCATGCTGAAGGACTCCACTTACACTATTAGGCAGAAAAAGTCACCTAGCTGTAGGTCATCTCAAGATCTCAAGTAGGGGAGCTCAGTGTCACAGTGAGCCCAGATGGATAGCTGGGCTGTCTGGTGACCAGTACACTGGACCATCACAACTGTGCTCAACAAACTGAGTTCTATGGCATCTCCCTTCCTAGTGTCTTCTAGTCACTTCTAAACTAGTCTGGCTGCTCATTTGTTCTGCTGCCAAGCTGTTGTCTTGGGGTCGCCTACTATTCCCATCCCA
>NW_004524602.1:14348747-14353232 GCF_000260255.1 Octodon degus
CTATTTACAAACACCATTAGAACAAATCATTCTATTCATTAAGAGAATGCAACTATATATCTATCCTAACCACTTTGAACACACAGATACAAAATGGACATTCATCCCTATGCCACATTTTTTCTAAGTTCCGTTATTGAATATTATAGGTGTGCATCATTTTGTATCTTAATTGATTTATTCCTTTATTTTTCTTAAGCTTGTATCCTAGAAACTATCTGAGATTGAATACAGAAGTAAAAATTTGAAGACCCTTCTTTTCTGAAAATGTCTTTGTTCTACTTTCATACTGGATTGAAAATTAGGTTGGGTATGGCATCATAGGTTGGAAAGACAGTGTTTTACCTCCTCCTAATTTGTGGTAATTTTGGTTAGAATCCATTTTCATTGCAATCCCTGTCATGTTCTCTTTATAAATATTTTGAATTTTTTTCTTTTCATAATGTTTTGAAAATTTCTAGAAGGGATCTTAGTAGTAGTCTATTTCTATTTATAGTGCTGAAGTCCCAATTAGTACAGTAGTCTACAAACAAGTCTACTTCAGTTCTAAGAAACTTTGGAGTCAGATATAGTGTCATGCATGCCTATTCCCAGCACTTTTGCAGGCTGAGGCAGGAGGATTGCAAATTCAACACCCTGAGCAACTATTGATTTAGAGAGAGCCTGTCTTAAAAGATTAAAAAGAGCTGGGGATAGAAACCAGAGAGAAGACCCTCAGTTCAATCTCCAGGACAGAATAACATCAACAACAGAGAAAAGGGATTGTTGGACATGTATTTGTTCGCTTACTTTTTATCTGTTCTCTCAATGTTCTTTTTGTGAAGACTCCTTTATTCAAATTTTAACATTTCTGGACTGGTCCTTTGACTTTTAAATGCTTCCCATCTTTTGTCATTTTGTCTGTTCTCTTCAACTTTATGTTGTACTCTTTTTTGTCCTTTCAGTGAGAACCTAGTGTTGCTAAGTATGTATATGCAAACTTACTCTTTAACATGTCTGATTATTGCTAATTTTTTTTCTGTCAATTTCTGGTTGAAAAAAATTAGATCTATTAAATCCATTTGCCTTCTTCCATGTGTATTATGTTGAGTTTTTCAATTTTACATTTAGTTGGGTATGAATTTCATGAGACAGTGTCTTATATCATTCCTTGTCCTTTTTGTATCTTTTTGCTATTCACTGCCTTTATTCAATTTCTTTAAAAAAAAATAGAGAAATTGAAACCATTTTCCAATAACTCTTTTATATCATTCAATAACTTTTATGTATTTTCCAGTTGTCCCGTTTGTTCTTGTTTTATTGTATGCATAAAAATGAATATTCAAGGAACACAAGGATGTATTATTTCTTGAATTCAGCTGTTTGCCTCCAAATTTTCATCCTGGTGCATTTCCTTCAAACTGGTTACCTCTTCACTTACCCTGTAATTCTTATCATCTCATTTTATGAGTGCAAGTTTTTATATGTGGAAGCTTCATCTTTATAGAGCGATCAGGTTAGGCAGCTGGTGCAGGTTTTATTAAGAATTATGGTGCACAAGCTGTGTGTGTGTGTGTGTGTGTGTGTGTGTGTGTGTGTGTGAAGTGAAGTTCATTGTGTTCCTTTTCCTGGGCTTCTCTCTAGAACCACTTATTTCATCTCTTTGTTGACGTCCTCCAACTTTTCCGAGTGCTTCTCAGGTTCGCTGTTTGCTTCCTTATTCCACAGATAGTCCTTCTGCAGTTTCACTTAGGTGCAGTCTTTTCTGCTTCAGGAGAAGTCATGTTCAGCTGTATCCTACGGAGACCACGAAACCACTGTTCCTCTTCTGTCGGAACGGTTTTGGGTAAAATCCACTTTAGAGGCAAGAATGGTGCCCTGACGCTGCAGGCAGTATTCTGTGCTGCCTTCCGCTGGACAGTTTCCAAGCTTCTCTTGATGCAGTGCTTTTCTATTAGTTCATTCTCAACTTAGGAGAAACATCAGGCTGGAGGTGGCAGAGCAGACCAGTGAGGCTTTCCATCAGCGCCTTCTGTTCTGTCTGGGCTCGTGCATTCCTGTCTTAGAGAATTGTGTGCCTACCTTATGCAGGCAGCACTGTCTGGCAAACGTCTTTAAGGTGATGCTCGCTCACTGTGGACCTAGAATGCGCCCTAGCCACTCACGGCCACTATGCACTGCCCGTGTGGCTAGGGTGGGGACATGAACTTGAACATAACGTAAATTGAAATTTACATTTGAATTGCAACAGTCCCACGTAGCTGGCTAGTGGCTGTTGTCTTGGACAACAGTGAGCTCTAAACAGCTCAAAAGACTCAGACCGAGGAGACAATTTCCCAACAGAGTATTTCTAAACCTAGAGAAGGGAAAGCATATCCCCTGGAAGCGGGGGAGGTCTCACACTCCTGATTCACAGAGGCCGAAGAGGCCGGCCATGAGACTGAGGTCTTTTGACTCGAAAAAATCCAGATAAAGAGAATATTTGGGCTTCTAGCATTGAAAGCACAGTGCTTGGAGATAGTAATCCAGTCGCTCACTGCAGCTTGAGAAAACAGATACCTGAAAGAAGTGCTTCTGACAGGGCTGCTTCCTAATGATTGATGTACCATATTTCACTGAAAATAGGACCTAACTGGAAAAGAAGCCCTACTATGACTTTTCAGGGTGTTCAAATATAAGCCCTACCCCAAAACAAGCCCCGTTTAAGCTTGTTAGCCGGGCTTCCCCCTGGAGTTTGCTGAGGCTGGCCATCTCTCCTGGCTCTGAAGACAGCCAGGAGACGTGACTACCACAGCGACCAGCAGGAGCCTTGGGGAGCGCTCCCCACACCAATCCACCATCGAGAGAGCCTCACACAGCTTCCGCCTGCACTCGCCATCGTCGGATCCTTCTTGCACTGCACCTTGCCCCCCTCCGCTCAGTGAGGGGGAGCCACATTGAACCCCACACAGCAGGAGCTTTGGCGAGCGGACCCTGCCCTCCCACATTCTGGAGAGCCTTGCTGACATGAAGCCCGCCCATCTAGCGCTACTGCAAAAAGTGACAAAAGGAAGGAACAAAAGGCAATCTCAGACCTCTAGGCCACCACCCACCAGTCCAGGAGACAAGGTCCTGGAAGAACTTGGGAGTCACACACCTGAAATTTCTGAGATAATAATAACTGAAGTATAGAAACAAGTCCATCAGAGGAAATCAGATGAGGAAATCAGATGAGAAATAATCTCAGGTAAAAAAAAGAAATTACAATAATCATGAAAGAATTATTTGATACAGTTAAGGAAGGCACAGATTAAAAAAAAACAGAAGTGAATAGGAAAATGATGGAAACACTGGATGAATGATACTAGAAAGAACTAGAATGCATGAAGCAGATTCAAATAGATATTGAGGACATTAAGAACTCCACTGAAATCTGGAAAAGCTGCTTGAATGAAACAGAAGATAGAATTTCAGACCTTGAAGATAGCATTGCAGCTAGTGAACACAAAAGGAAATATCTCCTAAAGATAATGAGAAGAGGCTGGCCAGATAGCTCAGCAGATTAAAGCACCTGCTTAGGCAGGCACAGCGACCAGGGTTTGATCTCCAATGTGCCATGCCGGCCCCGCCCCCAGGGCCCACTGAGATGGTGATTGAGACTAGGTGTGGTGGCACATGCCCATAATCCCAGTGCTTGGGAGGCTGAAAACAGGATCACTATGAGCCCAATCTACGTAGAGAGACCCTGTAGACCCTGTACTAGATACATAAAAAAAAGAGAAACCAGGAAATAACAATGCAGCAGCTATAAGATGATGCAAAGAAAAATAATATAAAACTAATAGGTAGCAACAAAACAGCTGGAGATGACACAAAAGACAGTGTTTATAGAAATAGCAGAAAATGTCCTAAGCATATGAAAAGGAGCTGATATACAAATAACTGAAGCATATAGAACTCCAACTAGCCATCATCAAAATAAATTATCACCCGGACACATAATAAACAAGATCCCAGAAACTGGGCCAAAGAACAGGATATTAAAAGCTGTCAGATGAAACAGATCGCCTACACTGGAAAGTCCATCAGAATCACGTCAGATTTCTCAACACAGACCATCAAATCAAGAAGAGCTTAGAGTGAGATATTTGAGGTCCTGAAAGAAAACAACTTTCAACCCAGATTGATATTTCCTGCAAAACTATCTATGAAATTTAATGGTGAGAGGAGACGACCGAGGGCCTGGCGGGATCCTGAACAGACCCAGAGCGCAGGCCTGGCGAGTGAGTGAGATGCCCCAGGGGCCGCGGGATCCTGAAGAGACCCAGAGCGCAGGCCCGGCGAGTGAGTGAGATGACCCGGGCCCGCGGATCCTCATTTGACCCAGGCTGCAGGCCCAGCACGGAACCCTTCAGCAGAACTCCCTGCAAAGAAGCTAGAGGCAAGACCCACCCAGCTGATTCAGGAGCAGATCATCTTGCCAGAGTGACACAAAGGGTTCAGCTCTAACACCTGCAGCAGAAAGAA
>NW_004524602.1:14355197-14410384 GCF_000260255.1 Octodon degus
GCAGAATAAGTAATTAAGCAAAGGGGAGAAGTAGGGATCCTAGAGTAGGAAAACAACATGACAAAGATAAGCCAGTACGTACCAGTTATAACTGTCAACGTAAATGGCCTCAATCCACCAATTGAAAGACTGTCATCCAAACGGACACTTTTAGAATATCCCTTGCAACATACAGTGGGTGTAACAAATTATAGAAGAATAACAATATGCTAATACATTAATATCATTATATTAAAACAATAATATGTTAATATATAAAGAAATAATGTTATTGACATGAATATTAAAATAATAACATAAATTATAATTAAGTATTTATAATTGTCCAAGCAGGTACCTTAGGAGGAGAGGAAACACCTAGGTACATGGATGAACTAGATGGAGACTGACTGCCAAATGATCAGAAGTACTGCATGAGTAGCACATGTGTGCACTTGGCAGTGAGTGGACAGGGTTGGCTAATGTGAATCTTCATAATTCAAAACATTGTGCATCGTGACGTGAGCAGCTGGTTTGAAGACAGCGCTACACAATACGACAAATACTGTGACATGCATATTATTTTGTTTAGTGAAATTCTGTACCATTTGTAAATTTTCTCTTTTAATACTACTTTGTCTAAAAAAGAAAAAAAAATATATAAGCCTAAACAATTAAAAAAGGACTTAATGCACCTGTGTAAAGACAAATTATTTTTCTCAGTTTTGGTGCCTGCAATTTCTGACCACTGTGCTGACTCATCATTCTCAGCTGTCCTCGCTTTTGCTGTCACTTCTGCCCGGTAAGATTTCAATTAATATTTTATTTAATGGTGACTTTGTGAGCCCAGCTGGCTAGACGGCTTCTCTCGGGTGATGAATTCAAGGGGTAAGATCGCCGACAGCTGCATGGTCAATGCATTCTGAGCAGGCGCCGTGGGCCAGCGGTGCTCCTTTGGGAGAGCCCTCCTGCTGAACGCGAGAGATGGGGGCCAGCAGTTCTCCAGGAAGGAGAGTCCCAGGCGACGGAGGCTGTCAGCCGGGCTTTGGAGAGTTTTGATGACACTGCACAAGAAGAAATGTGACTGTGTTTGAGTAAATGTAAATGCTGCACATGAAAAAATAAGACATTCCTTGGCTATCAAGGAGCCAACCAATAACAAATGCTGGAGAGGCAGTGGGGGAAAAGGAACCCTTCTCCATGGCTGGTGGGAGTGCAGGCTGGTGTGACCATTATGGAAATCAGTGTGGAGACTCCTCAGAACTAGCAGTGGAGGTCCCATTCAAGCCAGCTATTCCCCTCCTAGGTATTTTTTCCAAAAGAACTGAAATCATCAGACCTCAGCGATAGATGTGTACTCATGTTTATAGCACTGCAATTTGTCAGAGCTAGATTTGGGAAACAACCCCAATGCCCATCAACAGAGGAATGGGTAAAAAAGATGTGGTAATTTTACACAATGGAGTATTATTCATCTATAAAAAAATCACTTTGAGGCTTGTGCAAATAAATGGATACAGCTGAAGACTATTTTGGTAAGTGAACTAAATCAGATCCACATGTGCAAACATTGTCTATCTCGCTAGTGTGAGAACTTGGGAGAGTAATGAAAATCTAAAAGGTACAACAGATACTGTGAAGCGGAAAGAAATTGTTCAATAGGAAGGAAAAACTGGGATGAGGAAAAGGATAAATGTGAGAAGGAAAAAGATGTATTTGGGTATATATGCAGGATAGTTTGGATAATTGTATTGTCAATTTCTTCTGGTCTTTTGAAAGGAGCAGTGAGGGATTAATTTTGTTGACTCTTATTTTTTTCCTCTTTAGAATTTCTTACAACTTCTTTGTTATTGTTTTTTTTTAAAAAAAATCTTATGCATTTATATCTGGTAATGTGAACAACTAATTTGAGGATAGCATCATGTCATACAGCCCCCATTGTTGGATTCCTATTTCTTTCTTTAGTGCAATCTTGTATCTTTCTAACGCTGTTCTTTTTCTTTATAGCTCTATTTTGTATTCTTTAAAAATTAAAAAAAAAAGACATTCTCTGAAAATAAACACTAATGTGTTATTTAGAGTAAAACTTAATAAAAGACCTGGCCTTATATTCCGGGAAATACGGCAGCACTCGTGAGCACCCCCACACTCTCCTGTTGGGCCCTGCTTCTCCGTTTCCAGGGTCCTCATAACATCGGACAGGCACTTTCTGGAGTAGCTGGAGAAAGAATTCCCTTGTACTGCGATTGCTTAGCCATCTTCCCAGAATGCTCCTGACTTTATTTTCAAATTTGGAAAAAGAGCTCAGTGCCCAGGCACACAGCTGAAAATGATGAACCTGAGCATCGGGGGAGCGGGCACGGGTCAGCAGCGTCTGTTGGAGCCTGCTGGTGAATCTGGATACCACGTGGATGTCTGACACTCAATTTAACATGGAACTGTGGAGGAAAGGAGGATGGGAAGGGAAGGGAAGAGAAGGGAAGGGTGTCATGTGTTAGCCCTTAGGTGATGGGGTCACTCCTGTCCTGGACGGTGGGATCCCCATCCTATACCTGAAACTCCCTCAGCAAAACAGCTTTCTACCCAGCTTCGCCCTGGTCAGATTCCCTGGTGGTGTGAAAGGTGAGACCCGTGATTCCGCCTTCCAACCTCTCTCCCCTTGATGCTGCTGCCGTCCTGTCAGTGAGTTCTCTAAAAAAAATCAGCGGGGCACCAGGATGGCCTTATTTGCTTTCTGCTTTAAGCAGAAAAATTGGATTTAGAGAGCTTTCCCTAATCTGGATCTCTGCAATATATAATAAACTTCTTACATCTGTCACCATCAGCCTTTCCCTTGCAGTCTTCACCTTTTATGTTCCAGAGAGGGGAGACAGCAGCGCCCTTTCTTTTTCTTCCTATTCACGCACTGTCTTGGGACAGCGAGCCCCAGGGATTAGTGACATCCTCCTGGTGAAGGTGATAGGGACTGGAACAAATTTAGGATTGCCCTGCATATACCGCATGAATTCTAAAGAGTGACTCTTATTTGGAAGCCTTACAGATTGAAAAAAGCCAGGCCTAAAGCTCTCTGAACACAGTCTTTTTTGTACCAGTTAAAATGCATATTCCCAGGCCTCACTCCAGGCCCCTGGGACTCAGAATCTCTAGCGCCAAGCGCACTTCGCAGTTCTGTGATGAAAGAGCTACTCTCATGGTCTGTCTCTCAGGCAGAGGCATTGGACAGCGAGCTCTTCCCGGCAGAGGTGCGGTCATAGTGTGAGGGGTGACATGCAGGGCTCAGGGTGGATGAAGGAAGCACAGGGGTTTGGTTCATGTGGTACCTGACACAGGCTCGTTAAATCACTCAGTTGCCAGGCTGGGCTTGAAGCTGTGATCCTCCTGCCTTGGTCCTTCAGAGTGCCGGGATTATGAAGGAGATGGAGGTTAAAGGCTGGGCTTGCTCGGCGGGACAATGAAAGATGGCGAGGCGCATTGTCTGTGGGACTGTGAGGGTTCCCTTGGTCTTCCTGCTTAGGTTTTCATGCACGTTCATGAGGATAGCAAAGCAAGCTTCACAGGCACGAAGGGCTCTACGTGTAAATCCCCCGGCTCATGGAGAGAAGTTGATGAACGGTTCTAGCAGGACTTTCTAACAGAGGCTATGTGCAAGCAAGCTTCCAGGTAGGAATTCACTTTCTTTTATGAAGCAGCAATTTGTTTATTCAACAATGACGTATGTGCTCAGCGACCTGAGGTCTGAGGAGCTGCTCAGAACTCGCTGCTGTCCTTCCTGCCAACTGTGGGAAACACGGTGTTCTGAAAATTTCAAATAGCTCTTGGACTCCTTTACTCCAGGCTGCTGTGGTTCCCTCACGTTGTTGGGAACTCTGGTTGGCCCAGGCATAACTGCAGTCTCGTATGCCCTAACTGGTGCTATTGTTCTCCCGCATTTCCTAGTCAAGAGGCTGACTGAAAAGGGCTGTATTCAAGAAGCCGCAGTCCCACTTCCACACGATTCCCTGTTGGTGATGCCCAGCGGTACTGCTCATCTTTCGTCACTGCAGAATTTTCCAGGGTTTGGGTAGCTTATATTTCCCCTTGGAAATGTCTCTGTTCGTCCTCTACGAGTATTCTTGGAGTTGGTTTCACCTGGAGGGTAGAGCAGGCTGTTGGGAATCTGCCGCTGTCGTGGGGAGATCTCTAAAGTGCAGTAGGCCTAGAGGGGGCGTCATGGGAAGTTCTGTGGGAAATAAAGGAGAATGAAAATTTGTGGTTTCCAGCGTTCCTCTACCCCTGCCCCTCTGTGGGTGATCCAGTTAACCCACTGTATGTTTTAGTGTAGGTGTGTGAATTCATCTGAGGAGAAGCGTCGTGATAAAACACGGCCAAGATATGGTGGACATAGCGTGACACCTTAAAGCTTGAACTATGACTGAACGCACTGGAATTCTGCCAGTGAGTTCTCACGCCTAAGTGAGGGAGTCAGAAGGGGTTGCGGTACGTCAGTTTTGGCAAATGTGTGTTAAGGGCTTCCTGTGGGGGGAGGTAAGGAATGGAGAGATACCGATAAATAGGAACTCTGGCCCCACACACTGCAAAATGTAGAAAGAGAGCACAGGAGAGATAGAGAACTAAGCAGGATGCACGTGATGGCTAAGACAAGAGCACTATGGGAACGCGATTGTGGATACAAATAGAAACACTGAGTATGTTAAGTCGTGGAAGGCACTGCGCTGCTCTGGCTCTGGCTCTCTGGCCACGCATGCACCCACCCCTTGACATCATCATTGGCCACATTTTACAGATGAGGAAACCCAGGTTTTGATCATTTGAAAAGCCAGTAGGAGGCAGACATTGGGATTCCGGCAGAGGTAGTCTGGCTCCACCCTTCTCTACCAGGAAAACCTGAAGGGTGTCTCAACAGGGGGTTGTTTTTGAACTGGAGCTGGAATAATAAGGATGATACATGGGAAGTAGGAGGGGGTATAGGGGAGACATTTTAGGCAGTGTCCGGCATTGAGGCAGTCTCGAAAACTGAAAATGATGGAAATACAGTGTGGAGACACCTTTTAAAATGCCTCAGGAATTGCTATTCCAAAGGATTAGACTTTAATTGCCAGCTCACAGTCCACGATTTACCTCTGAACTGCTACAGTAGAGATGGGATGGGAGAGCCGGGCATGGCGGTGCACACCTGACTCCTACCACTGTGGGAGGCCGAAGCAGGAGGAGATTCTACCGTCGAGGTAAACCAGTAAGAAACGTAAAAGGTTGGGGCTGTAGCTCATTGTGAAGGCCCTGGGCTCAATCTCCAGTACTGGAAAAAAACCAAACCAAACCAAAACAAAAATGATGGGAGGCAGCGTGATGACTGGAGTGGGTAGCTGGGTGACACCAGAAGAGTTACTTGGTTGCTCTGTGCCTCAGCCTCCTTATTTCAGAAATGGGGACCTAGCAACTTCCCAGTGATATTATGAGGATGAAACGGGGTCAGTGTATGCAGAAGGCGTTATCGTGGTACTTTTCCCTGGCTAAGCACTCCATAAATTCTAGCCCATCGTTTTCATTAACTCTCCACTCAGTGAGACAAGCTCTGAGCACCTATCTGGATTCAGGGCATCCCCTACTATACACGTTGCTCCTCACGCCGCATACACGCTGTTCAGTTTTTACAGGAACTGCTCTATGAAGCCGTACTTGTCTCCTTGACTTGTAAAACATGAAACTGAGGAATAAGCGCTGATTTCAGTGTCTGCTTGGAGGGGTTTTAAAAACCAGAACTGGCTCTCTTTACATGATACTTCTGGAAAATTCCAGCATGATTTGATGTAAGTAAGAGGTTACCAGCACAGCTCGTTGGTGAGAGAGCTATTAGGAGCAAATGGGCTTTGTAACAGCCTCTTCAAGTCATACCAAGCAAGTGATAACCAAACTCTTAGGTTTTATGTCTCTTAAAAGGTCTATAAACTCTTGCCTAAGGTCTATGGCTCCCCCTGATACAGACTCTTAACTCTTTTACCATCCATTCTGTGAGCAAATTTTACTGTTTTCAGATCTTTGTGTAGAGCTGTATAGGTTAGCTTTAAGAAATCACCCTGGTGCTTAGGAGCTTAAAGCCACAACTGTGTGTTTAGCCCATGATTTTGTGGGTTGGCAAATAGAGCTGGAGTCCACCCTGCAGCTTGTCCCCGCTTGGCTGGGTTCACTCCTGCATGGTAAGCCGGCTGTCTGCTGCAGCTGCTTGGTGTGGTGGGTCTCCATCTGAGATAGCTCATTTCAGTTCCTTCAGTCTCTCACTTTTTTTTTTTTTTTTTTCTGCAGTACTGGGGATTGAACTCAGGACCTTGCGCTTGCCAGGCTAGTGCTTATTTTACTGAGCTATCTCCCCAGCCCTGGTCTCTCACTTTCTAGGATCCTGAACTGGACTTGTTCTTATGGTGTCAGAAGAGTCCCAAGAACTATAAATAGGAGGTGAGACCTCCACGTGTAAGCGCCCCAGAAAATCTCTGTGTTTCCTGTTTGCTGGTGTCTCAGTGAGTGGGGCAAGCCAGGGGCCAAGCTCAGAGCCCTCCCGGGAGGAGCTATGGGACGGAGTGGAGAGCGCGTGGATGCGTGAGCATTTGCTGCCCACGTCTACCACACAGATCTGGGAAGCGCCCTCCGTCGGCTTCCCCCAGCGCCTGCACTGCACAGGCATGGAGAGACGCCGAAGGCAGGTGTCCTCTGTGGAGTGGCACTACGTGGTCAGAGGACTGGGGGGCAGCTAGACGTCCTCTTGGTACAGCCACAGCAGCAGAGGGCATCTGCCGGTGATTCTGTCCCTCAGGAGCCGCATCCACACAGGCTGCCCACGTCCCGCCCTACATCCTGCCCTGGAACCTGAAGGCAAGACTTGCTAGAGACGACTTCCTACTCGTTGCTGAAGGCGAGGCCATGAGTGACTGGCTTATTTTTATTTTCTGTCCTCGCTGTGCCCACAGGCTGGTGTGACTTGGAGCATTAGCTGGTACAGCCATTAGGATTTGTACAGCACTAGGGTTGCCCTGCTCAAAGCCGCCAGTGTCCTTGACAGTCCCTCGCTTTCCAAGGGCCACTCGAGTGATCTTTTTTTTTTTAAAATCTAATTTTATTTTATTGAGAAACAAATAGCAATGAGATGTTTCAAAACTGATTAATAGGACAGTTTCAATAATTAATACATTGTACATTGTTATCTTCTTAGTGGCTATCCATAGTACAAGATGCAGACAGGATATCCTATTCAAACACTATTAATACAAATCTTTCTTTTCATTGAATTAAGCGAAAGTAGCTGCATATCTATCCTAACTATTCTGTATATACAGATACAAAATGGCCCTTCCTTTGTATCTCCTTTTTTTTTAAATTTAGTCCTGTCCGAGATGGGTATTCCATTGGCATTTAAATACTATAGGTGCATGAATTCAGCAAAACAATCCAACACAGTCCAGCAGTCCACACTAGTAGTGGGTTATCTGCAGAAGTTGTTGACTTGAGATTTTCACAGCTCAGCATATTAATATGGCCTTACTTTATATACCTCATTTTTATACTTTTCTGCTGGATGGTTAAGACCAAGATAAAGCAAGACCTATATAACAAGAAATGTAACTTTTGTATCTGATAGGGTCAGTCAAGTCCCCTCAGGATTTATCCTGCAACCCTGTACTGCAGTTTGTAGATCCTTTGTCAGTGTCAGCCACATGGATGAGTCACGGCCATTGCTTGACTAATTTGCTCTCTGTGCACTCAGCTGATCTTGTGGATCTTGAAAGAAGGACTTAGTTAACACTAAGTCTGTGGTTTCTGTAGTTTAATGTTTGTTCAACTGTACATTATGTTCCATTTCATTTCTTGAAGGAAGTGGTCCTATAGGGAATCTGAGGACTTTGGTGTCTGAAGTCCTCGCCCATGTTACCTTTTACATATTGCTGGCTGTCCTGGGAAATATAATAGTCTGATGAAAACAGTTCGATTTTTTAAAGTGCATTTCTTTCCTTCCTCCAATTTTAGTTTGTATGTCAGTCTTATAATAAAATCCATCCAAATAGCGAAAATTGTTGACTTCTGTATAGATATCTTAAGACATAGTGTGGTGGTAACTTCAAACCCTGGAACCCAGGCCTCGGAGCAGCCCTGTCCGATCAGGTTCCAAGGAAGTGAGCTGCTGCTAGTTGGCCACGTTCTGCTTATCTGTGGCTGTTCTGTGTCATCAAGTTTGGGATTTTGACCTTCTGTGACTTTGGTTTTGAGTCCGTAGACCATGTGTACAGAGGCCTCTTCTCTGTGGTTTTCTTATGCTTTCTGTAGGTATTTGTAATTGAGGGTTTCAGGATTCCAGGATTCAGTGTCTAGGGGCGTATTGCCGACCCTAGACTATCACCATCAACTCAGCTCATTGCAATGAGCATTTGTGTAACCCCATGTGTGCCACATTTGTGGACACATGGAATCCTGGCCTGGGGACCACAGAATCTGGTGGAGTGCAGTAAAAAAGGCAAATGTGTGGGCTGGCACAGAACTGCGTGACAAAGGTGCCAAGGAGAAGGACCTAAAGGGGAGGGACAGGAATTGAGAGAGGAATTTTGAAAGAACATTGAAAGACATTTTACTTGACTTGTTGAAAACTAAAGATTGGAAAGCTTTGCCGGACTGCTATGTCAGGCGGATACATTTCTGAACTCTTGACAAAGTCTGTATGCTGTCGAAATAGGTTTAACAAAATGTTAAAAAGCAAAAGATTTATATGATCTGAAGAGAAACCAGAGTATGCAAAATGTTAAATTTAGGAAGGAAGGGAAGGGAAGAAAAGGAAGGGAGGAGAAAGAGGAGAAGGAGGGAGGGAGAGAAGGAGGGAGGAGGGGAAGGAGGGAGAAAGGAGTAGGAGCTCACAGAGGAAAGAACCAAACTTTCTCGCTGCTTTGTTTCCAGCTACCAATAATGTCCAGACGGCAGCAGCTCCGGCGTCAGTGACTGCCCCTGTGCGTGGGAGGGGGACCAAAGGGCCTGTGTAAGGAGAGAGGTCAGTTGTGGAGTGGGTGAGGGGACCCCTCAGAGAAGAGGGGATCCAGAAAACATGTCTGCTCATGGAGGCCGGTGGTGACCCAACTTGCTGTGGGTGGCTGGAGAAGAGTGTGCTGCACCATGGCATGGCCTTGGGGCCCGAGCTCACAGCATTTGCTTCGTCTAGACCACCACAAGCTAAGAATGCTGATGTGACGATGACCAAGGAAGAGTGACCGCAGATCGCCAGAGGACCTGCATTTAATCCATGTTGCACAGAATTCCCACAGACATGGTCGCATTGGGCATGAGCTGATCGATAGAAATCACAGCGCATACAAGGGAGAAAATGTGTTAGGAGTCGTAGCAAACATGACCTCAAATATTTGATATGATTAATGAGCTTAAAGAAATTAACCAGGAAGATGAAAATGTGAGAGAATTTTTTTTTTTTTTAAATGACCTGAAATGCCTACAGAAATACTAAGTGGGTTACCTGGAAATAAATGGATTGGAATGAAAAGTACAGGTAACAACCCTAAACTAGATGTAGAAATGAAATCCGTCAACAACAAAATGGATAAAGACATTGTGGAATATTCGTAAGTGGAGGGTCCTACTGCAATGAAAAAACTGAAATCTCTGCTGGTGTCATACAGTGGGTCTAACTCACAGCCACGATATGAAGCATGCTGTGAGATTCTGTACGTGGGAAGCCCAAGACAGACAGATGCTGCCTGTGGAGAAGGATCATGGGCAGGACCGTGTGACCTCACAGGGCCAGGTGCTGATGGGGAAGGGCCAGGAGGGAGCCTCCACTTCGGAGGTACTAGAAATGTTTTGTACCTGCCTCTGATGAGCCAGATATGCAAACACATCCTGTCATCGCACCATGCTCTTATGATTTTTGATTGTACAATATGTGAGTTATACTTCCACACAAAAGAGTGAAAGCTTCAGTGGTTCCCATCTTTCAGTTCCTATGACTCTGAGACTGGGTTAGGTATAGACAAAGAGAAAATTAGTGAACTGAAATTGAAATATACAAAATCCAGCAAAGAGGAAAAAGAGATGAAAATTGGCAGACAGAGAGAATGAGGCCAGGGCTGGGGGTGTAGCTCAGTGGTAGCTTACACAGCGGATATGTGAGGGCCTGGGTTCCATCCTCAGCAGATAGAGTGAGAGATGGGGAGAGAAGGAGGAGGAAGAGAGAGGATGGGAAGAGATGGAGGAGGGAAGAGCAGGAGAGGAGGGTGAGGGAGCGAGGGAGGGGGCAGAGGTGGGAGAAGAGGAGAGAAGGGACAAAATGAGAGACGAGGAGAGAGAAAGAGACAGAGAATATGACTGAAGGCGACGAATACAACCAGAATGAGGTCTAAGTAAAGCTCTAGAGAAAAAGATGAGTAATTTCTAAGACAGCCACAAATCCCATGATTCAAGACATCTTTGGAAGTCCATGCAGAAAAAGAAAAGAAACCCTTACCAAAATAAGCCATAATAGCATTACCGCCTGGATACAGAATATTCTAGAAACAGGCAGGGTGGGAGACCTGCGTAGGTGACTTCCAGCAGTGACACTGCAGGGCTGTAGCCAAAAGGACAGTACTACCAGTGCCTCGAAAAAGAACCTAGAGTTATAAGTGGAGGGGGAGGGAGCAAAACAATAACAAAAAATTCAGCAAAGCAGACAAAATGCAAGGCAAACTGTACTACCCACAGAATCTTACTTAGGGACCTTCTAAAGATGTACTCTAGAAAGAAGAGCAGTGGTTATAGGTGGACTGATATGAGAAGGAATAAGGGAAGTATAGAACCTCAAGGCATACAGAAATTACTTTATGCCATTTGAGAGGGAGGAGAAAGAGGGAAAGACAGCGAAAACTAGTCAGTGGACCGATTGTGGTTCAGGGAAGAGGGTGTCGGAAAGCAGAATCTGACTACAACTGAATTAAAACTGAGTCATCTACCCAGTCATTTTGATTCTTGTAAGTTGTTCATGACGAGTTGGGAGTTGTGTGGCACTTCACGGACCACCTGGAGTAGCCCCTAAAGCCAACCACTGACCTTGTTGCATGAAGGGGTTCAACCATCTGACAATGTCTGGCGTTCCTCCTTCATAGCACTGCTGCAAATAATAGCAGCTCCACAAGAAGATACAAAGAGAATTTATTCTTATAATGCCAGCAAAGCCTAGAGATTAATTAAAAACAGATTTTATTCATTTACATAATTAGAAAATTATTTCCAACATCAGTCCTAATAAACTTGGATTTGTTTGACAAACGTGGTGATTTGTTCTGGGCTAGATATGTGTCCCTTGTAAATACTTTTGCTACTGATGGCGCCCCTTCAGGAGCAGCTGATAGAAGTCCCAGTGTTCCGAAGGTGGCGTAGCTGTGAGAGCTCACAGAATTGTTCTGTGCAGGAGAAAAAAGTGGGTTTTTTTGGTTTTTTTCCTGGCATTGCACTCATGCTTGCAGTGAGAGACTGGCGGCAGGTTTTAAACCTTGACCTCAATTTTCTGGCTCCTTCTCGACCCCGCAGATTCCTTCCCTCTTAAATATTCCTTTACTGGCCTTTAATTCCTTAGTGAATATTTTAGCCTAAATAAAAATTTCATCTCTTCCACTTTGAAGAGACAGCTTAGATCTCACCTCTCTGTAAATTCTGCCCCGAATCCTCTGGCAGCATGCTCCGTCCTAGCCTCCAAGCCCCTGCAGCTCCGCCCGCTCTGTGGCAATTTTTTTGGAAGGAGACAGAAAACTTTGGGAAGCCAGCAACTTGGTGAACCCCTCGTGTCTCCATTCCTGGTGGTCAGTCCAGTAAGTCAGAAATGGGATTATTTTCTTTGCCTTATGTGAACCGCATGCTGAGGCGTCTGATGAAGAGACGATGCTGAGAGCAATATGATTTTGGGTGCCTTCCGTGCGTCCCCATTCCGATGACACCCGCCCCTATGAGGGCTGCTGCCGCCCGGATGCTCGGTGAGGAGAGAGCGCAAATCCTACAAGCAGAGCCGAGCCGTGGTGCAGGGGACGCCTGTGGGTGCCGTGGCACACATGACATAAGCAGGCGCCAGGCTTCTGGTCCTTGGAGAAATGGCTTCATTGATTTTTCTCCCCATTAAACCCAGCCCCACCTTCTCCGGCTCTTTTCTTCATGAGATCAGAGAGCCAGCCTTTGGGGAGGAGAAAGGTGCACTGCCGAGAGGCTGAATGCGGTCTGACCCTGTGTGGGGACCATCTTCCTGCAGAAGCCCCCCGAAGGGCCTTATTGTGGAGGAATCCACACGGCTCTTGGCGCTGTCAATAGCTTTGGGGATCAGCAGACCTGGGCCAGCTCAATAGGCGGGTGATGAGGAGCAAGCTGTGTGATTGTTTCCACAGGAGTGGCGGGAGCTCTGTCAGGGCAGCGCTGCGTTCAGGCCGCCTGGCAGGAAGGCCCCTCGGAAGACCACGCCAAACCTTTAGACTTAAACAAAAGCCTTACTTCTCAGAGACCCCCGGTGCATCCAGAAGTTATCCATAGAGGAGTGGAGCCGTGCATAACAATGGGCAACTCTTTGACTTCTCTGTTCATGAACAATGTCCCACACAAACAAGAGCCTCCGCAGGCCTCGCTTTGCTTAGGCGTGAGCGTGACCCGTGTCTGTGGCAACCTCCGCGGTGGAGCTAGAACAGCTGCGGTCTTTTCTTGTGCAAAAGAGGAGAGGTTGTGAGAGTTCAGGAGTCCAGAAGTGTGCTCTTCTGCTGCCTTAGAGGGTGGAGTCCCCGGGTGTCGGCCTCCCTGGCCTTGGCTAGCGCCTTTGCAGCCCACGACGTTCAGTCACTTAGAACTGGGCATTGAGTCCAAGGGCTTCAGCAGCGCCTCTTCTGAAGCCAGGGTTTCTGACCTCTGCTATGCATCACAATGACAGAGCCAAGTCCCATGCTGCTGGCTCTTCTGGGAGCAGCCTCTGCAAAGCGAGGGTAGGTAATTTTTATTTTATTGGCAGAACTGGGGACTGAACTCAGGCCCTTGCACTTTCCAGGCAAGCGCTTATTCTACTGAGCCATCTTCCTGGCCCCCTAGGGTAGGCATCTCTGGCCCACCTTCATTCAGGGGTCCCCAGAGTCCCACCTGAGCACACCCTGTGGGGCAGATGTTAGTTATTAAGCTGCTGTTAAATTCTACCTCCACACCCCCTCCAGCTGAAGACAGCTGTGCAGGCCTGCGGCCAAGGAAGCCTGCGCCCTGTTTCCGCCCTAATCACCAGCAGATGAGGTAGATTGCTCACCACACAGACACTGCCTCCAGCCTCAGCTGCAGCCCGCATTTACCTTCCTGCGCCCTGGCCTTAAACTTGGGGACTTTGATCCTCCACTTTCCTTTTAGCTGCTGCCTGATGCCTGCTTGACCTTGACCTGGATCCCTCTCGCTAACGTGTTTCTAGATTACTCACCTGACTCCAAATTACCGACAAAGAAAAGCGGCAAAAAGGAAACAAGAGAAAGAACTCATCGCGGATGCTTTCTGATTTACTGCGGTTCACTGAGGGGGCTTCAATTACCAAAGCACACGAGTGATACTTAGCCGGCAGAAGCTGGCCTTTGGATGTTGAACTTTGGCCCTTTCCTGAGTGAGCAGGACAAGATAGGGTACTGCATCTGTGTGCTGGCAGGGTAGGGGTGCAGCCTCGTGCCCAGAGGGGACAGGCCTGACGCTGTGCAGGTACTATATTTAATACATTACGTGCAATGCTCAGGGCTTTGTGACAAGGTAGGCTTTGTGTTAGATGGTTTTTGTCCACTTCCTGGCTAAAGTAAGTGTTCTGAGACATTTAACCACTTGGCAGTGCAATTATTTAAATACTACGTAGCCAAAAACTGCTTATTTTTTTTTTTTTTTGTTAATTGTATAAGGTATTTAACAAGAACTATAAAAATGACAATCTTAGGGCTTGGGAGATAGCTCAGTGGCATAAACGCCTGCCTGGCAAATATAAGGTCCTGAGTTTGATCCCCAGTACCAAAAATAAATAAATAAATATAAAAACATAAAATAAAAATGACAGTCTTATCTAATTTATTCAGTGCAAGAATCAACTGATTGAAGTGACACCTGCCGGAGAAACTCTTGGGACCGTCATTATGTAAATGAATGATGGCTGGGCATGGGGCTGCACTCCTGTAGTTCTAACTATGGGAGGTGAGGCAGGAGGATCGCTGTAAATTTAAGGCCAGCCTAAGCTATATGGTGAGTTCAAGGCCAGTCTGAACTGCATAGTGAGACTCTGTCTCAAAGCAAACAAATAAACAAAAAAATAAAAACCAAGACAAATTTGCTGCCCCAATGATGCTCAGGTTATACTGTTAAGTAGTTTAAGCCGGTGAGATTATGCTGTACCATATGGGAGGGGGATTAAGGTATGACATTTTCCACTTACTGGGTTTACTGGGCCGGAACCCCGTAGTGCACATCTGTACTGAGCACTGGCACAGTGCTAGGCCTTAGGGAACAGGAAACGAGGCTGCTGAGATTTGCTTCCTGGGGACTCGTGCTGTAGATGACAGAAGGACAGGCGAGACGAGGGCTCTGCGGAGTCTGTGGTTCTGTGTGTGGGCTGCAGCTGAAAGAGGGACAGGACGGCTCCATGAGAGGAGAAAAGCCTGAGAGAAGGTGAGAGGGCATCATGGGACAGGGGACAGCTGAGTAAGGCGGAGTGGGGAGGTCTGAACGGATGAGGGGCAAGACAGCGTGCCACACTCTGCTAGCTAAGCTGGATTGATCTGGGGGACTCTCAGGGAGCAGTAGGCCACGTTTGGGTGTGTCACATGGGCCATGGAGGTGTGGCCGTGGTGTTATGGCTCCTGTCTAGGCTTTCCCCCAACGCCTTGTATTGACGCCTTCCATCAGAGGTGGGGCTGTTTGGAAGTGGCTGGATTTGCGTGTGTGTGTGTGTGTGTGATCCCAGAATTATAAGGGTGTGATGCTGGAATTAAGGGTGTATGATTACTAAGTTAGTCCAGCGATCCGTTCAGTGTAGTTTGGGGTGTTGATAGTGGAAGGTGTACCCTGGCTCTGGGTGTCACCACCCAAAATCTGGGCAGCCTAGAAGGGATAAAGGGGAGAGGCGGGCTGCTACTTCATCTCCCTGCTGCCTGCCTGCCCTGCTTTGCCATGAGCTGTTTCTCCCCGGCAAGGCCCCTCTGCGTGCCACCTCTCCTGGCCTTGCAGCCGCCAACTATGGCCTGAAGCCTCTACGAAGCGTGACCTGAAGTGAACCTTCCTCCTGAAGCTGCGGCCTTGGGTGTTTTGTCTCAGCAATGAGAAAAGTAAGGGGAACACTTGGGGGCTAGGCCTGGTCGCCATCCCCTTCCTAGCTGGCCGTGTGTGCTCTGCTTCTTGACCACCGTGAGTGAAGCAGCTTTGCTCCCTCAGGCCGGCCTGGCGTGAGCATCTGTCCTGGAGCCAGCTGACCGTGCGCTGGAACTGAGCCCGTGTCAACTGAGTTTTCTCTCCCCCAGGCTCGTCCTTTGGGGCTGAGACTGAGGCAGGGCACAGTCCCAGGTGTGTGTCTTCATTTGCTTTAAAATAACCTGCCAGGAGCAGGCTCTGATGTCAAGAAAAAGCGCACTCTTCAGGCCAGCCCAGGGTCCTGTGCAGTACACCAAGGGCTGCTGTGGGAAGGCAGGGTTTACCTGCGAAGCCTTCTGGTAATTTCAGTGCTCACATCTACAGAACACACACAGACACACACACGCACACGCACATGCACATGCACATGCACACACATACCCCGTGGGATACTCACTGTCCATTTAAGGAACAGCGTCTGGGTTTCCCCTCGCACTCATCTGCATTGCTGAAAGATTTAAAATGGTGCTGACCCTTCAGTATTGTGAAGCAAGGGCTTCAACAGAACTCCTCTGCCCACCAAGACATGTTCTGAGCCCTGAACCCCAGCCTGGTGTCCTGTCCCAAATTTAAGGCCGCCGTGTGGGCACCTGCCTGACCTCGAAGTGTTAGAGCTGGTGGAAAGGAGGTACCCAGGGGAATCTGCAGAACCCGAGCCATGTTCCTGTGTTGATGTCTTTCTGGCTTCCTCATGCCAGTCAGCATCAGGGGGGATGGGTAGAGTGTGGTTGTGGGTGCAAGGTACAGAGGCGTTAGGGAGGACAGGCCCAGGCCAGCCCTCCTCCTCCTCCTGGAAACCCCAGGATAGCTGCCACTGTGAAAATGGGTCGCATCCACCTGCTGAATGAAGGATTGCTGTGTCTCAGGGGTCATGCAGGGCTCGAAGAGCAGAATCGCCTGTGAAATGAGGCTCTCAGGTGTGGTTTGGGGCAGGATAGGGACCCAGGCAGTGTCGGATCCCTGGTGTGGGAGGCAGTGAGCCTGCCCTGAGATTAAGCAAACTTGTTAACAGGGCTGGCTGCCTTTCCATCTCTGCCCCTGGGAGCTTTTTTATCTCCTTAAACCCAAGCAGAAGCAGAAGTGAGAACAAGAGTGGGCCAGGGGGAATGCTGGCTTAGGGAGGGGCTTAGTCAGCTCCCAAACCCCTCTTCCTGCTGAGAATACCCCCCCATAGTTTCCTGAGGAAGCCAAAGGAGGGAATGTACATATAAAAGAGAATTATAAGTATTCTGCTGGGTCTCTCTCTGTCTCTCTGTCTCTGTCTCTGTCTATCTGTCTGTCTGTCTGTCTGTCTGTCTGTCTCTCTCTCTCTCTCTCTCTCTCTCTCTCTCTATATATATATATATATATATATGTATGTATATTATATACACATACACATTCCGTAGAAAGTCTTGCACAAGAATCCACATTCTTATTTCTAGACAGGCTAGCAGAGCTTAGAGATGAAGTCATCCAATATGGAATCATGTTGAAAGTACAAGGAGACACTAAAAATACTTACATAGAGTGACATCTCTGTTTCTGAACTCAGTTTCTTTCCTGATTCTGGAAAGAACGGCCCCGTTTGGGTGCATCCAGGAAGAGGGCAGCCACAGTTGCATTTGTCACCTGATGGAGAATTTGCAAACAGAAACGAAAGCTGGCCAAAAGCTTCTGTTTGTGAATGAAATTGTTCACGAACAATTTCATGCTGGTGAACCAAGGCACTGCTGTGGATATACGTGTGTGTGTGTGTGTGTGTGTTTGTGTTTGTGAATATGTGAAAACTGGTGTTAGCACTTTTGGCTTATTCAATAATGGTACTCAAAAAAATCTTGCTAAGTATAAAATTGTTTCTGAAGCAAGCAGCACAGACGCCCTTTTCCTGAGGCGCGGGGCTCTGTGCGGCTGCCGCCGCGTAAGTGGCTTTCTCCAGGTCACGTGGCTAGTAAGTCGCCAAGCCAGGTTTCAAGGCTCATTTCTTTCCATGTTCTAGGCTGCTTCATTTGGGGGTGAAAAGTGCTGGAGACTCCCTCAGTGTGCCAGAAGCGCCCTTCCTTCAGGGTTGTTCTTTCTCTGCCGAGGAGTCACCAAGCTATTTCCTTCCTGCTTAAATTCTGCAATATGAGCTCCTCTTGGGGCTCCTGTTTCTCGGCCTCTCTCTGCTGCTGTGGGCTCTGGATGCTGGCTCTGCCTTCACCACCAGCCCTTAGGCATGACCTAGGGCCCGGGGACCCTGTGACCCTGCAACCCTGAGATCCTGTGACTCTGGGACCCTGGGACTCTGGGACCCTGGCACCCTGGCACTCTGGCACCCTGAAACCCTGTTACTCTGGGACCCTGTGACCCTGAGACTCTGGGATCTTGCAACCTTGACACCCTGAAACCCTGGGACCTTGCAACCCTGGGGTCCTAGGGCCCTGGGATCCTGGTACCTTGTGACCTGGGGACCCTGGGGCCCTGGGACCCTGAGATCCTGCAACTCTGGGGTCCTGCAACCCTGGGGCCCTGGGAATGGTCCTCTCTTTGAATGACTTTGTCTAATTCATCCCCAGCTGTGTTCCTGGCACCCACCCCCACACCGACATTCACAATTTGACAGTCTTTGAGATTTAATCAACTAGTTCATTGAGCAATCCAGGTGTATACCCACCTGATTTGAAGTGATTTAGTTTAATGAAGATAATCATGTGGCCCAGGTTTTCTGGGGCAGCCCTAATTTCAAGTATTCTGTCTTTTTGTCTTCGTAAAAACTCCTGAAAAATCTTAGTATTTGGGGAGAGAGACACTTTCCAGGTGCCCTCAGGCACCTAGGTGAAAAAAAAGATCAGACAATGTGTCCCACCTCAGCTCAGGACACAAGGGTCTCTGTGAAAACTTGATTTTCATCAGCATATGGGAAAAACAGTGTTTTTACCTGTTCATTTTCAAGACTCTGAGTGCTGTTGTCCTGCTGTTGCCCTCTCTGTCACAGGAGCTGGGTGGTGCTTGTTGGATGAGGCTTTCTCACCGCACAGTGCTGTGTTTCTGTGCCAGCACCCATGCTTCCTGCAACAGCCTCAGGAAAGGGGATGCTTTGCTGCAAGATCGGCAGCTTCTCCGGTCAATGGTACCCACAGCCAACCTGGCTTTTCGGGGGGGGGGCATTGTTTGCGAATGGCTGCCTTCTTACCACTGCGGGAAGACTTTAGCCGACCCCTCCAAAGGCTCCTGCCCACATTGGCCTAGTCTGTCTGGTCCTCCCCGGAGGAGAGTCCTGCCCCAAGGGACCTCAGTGCTCCGGTCACTGCCAAAGGAACAAACAGCCCAAGGAGATGAGCATCGGAGAAGGCACAGCTTCCGGAGTTGGCTGCACGGGACACAGCCGTCCCTGTGGTGGCTTCTGAGGACCCCTGAGATGCTTCCAGAGGGACTTTCATGAGGCGGTAAACCCGTAGCACCACGGTGGCCTTTATGAAGGTCTGGGTCCCACCGACACACTGAGGTCTCCAAGGTGGCCTGTATCAAAGCCCCTGGTGTGTCTTACACTTGTTTGACCATTCCTTTTCACTCACCGACCTCGAGCATCTGGAAGAAGGAGAGCAGGGGCTGGCAGCAGGATGTTCAAGCACAAATCCTCACGTTCAGTCATGCTGCCCTGGTGCATCGCCTGGCCTTGGTTTCCTCACGCGTGAGATGAGAATAGTGAACACCTTTCCGTTGGGCTTCTGCGAGAGTTAAAAGGTCCTGGGTAGAGCACTTTTTTCTCCTTAAGGTGTTCACTTCAAGAGGCTTTGCTGAAGTAAAAATCTGGGTGTTTCATAATAAAGAATCATCTCCTGCTGGGGTAGAGCTCAGTAGCCAAGCGTGTGTCTAGTGTGTACGTGGCCCTGGTTTCCATCCCTAGCACCTAAATAAATAAATAGGAATAATGTGATTTATATTGATTTTCTTGGGACCTGCCTTTCCCTGTTGGTGGCGACTGAGAATGGGCCAGGACCAGCATAAGTGGCCAGAAATGTCATGGGTCTGTGATAGCTGAACCAGGGAGAACACCTTTGCTTTAGTGAATGCTTGTGAGAGAAGTACTTAAAATCCTAGTAGCAAAAACACAGGAGACGCTTAGGGCTTGTGCCCTCTTCGTATGTGCAGCAGGAGTATGCCTTGGAAAGCTATGAAGATGCAGGGAGGATGTGTTCCAGGGAGCAAGGAGCTGGGAGGACTGAGACCCAGTACCCAGGAGGTCCTGATGTCTTTCTCCAAGGGATGAGGACTTGTGGCTTGGAAGGCTGCTGGAAACCGGGACTCATTTCTCGTGTACACAGATGAATCAGCCCTGAATATTCTGCCCATCATGGATTTACAAAGGGATCTTTACATATTAAGTCAGCGGTTCTCAATCTGGATTGCACTGTCTCCTGGGTTAGGGGTGGGCCACGCTGCTCCCATGTGTCCAGAAACTCCCTGAGATGAGGAGTAAACTGTTGTATGCCTGTGCGTTTTATGGGGCTGTGAATCCCCAACCACAAAACTGGTCTGGGTCTCTGGGAGCAGCACAATCACATCCAAAGTGAGCTCCCAGGCTGGCAGAGTTCACGCCACAATTGATACCTGCCTGGGGCCGGGATGCCCCCTGGCACCTCCTGGGCTCGTGCAGCTGGTCCTTAGCACATTCCTCATCACCGAGGCACTGACTTTGCTTGGCTGCACTGCTCCGGGGAGCTGTAGCTTCTCCATGATTCCTTCCCTTTCCGGGGCCTAATGCATCCTTGAAACACACAGCCATGGCCACTGCCGCAAATCCTGCGTTGCCTGTGGCTGCCCAACACGACTTCCACAACTTTACAGGCTGAGCAGGCAGCATATGCAATGGGGACTCCAGCTTTTCACCTCTCCTCAGCCATCCAGGGGACACTTACAGGTGCCAGGCACTGTGCTAGGGCCTGGGAATAGGGAGGGACAGAGCAAAGAAATGGTGACAAGCAGCCCCTGCCTTTGGCTGGCTTCCTGTCTGGTGGACTCAGGGAAATGAGTGACTTATTATAATATGAACAATAAAAACAAAGTGACGTATAGACACGGCCCTTAGATTGTTAGAGCGGCACTCTGCCCCCAGTGCCATTGAGAATGAACTGCTGGTGTCCTCTGGCCTCATCTAAAACATACTGTTGGTGGGCCCATCCTGTGTCAGGTGGGCATGACATGCCTGGGGCCCAATGCTCAATAAAGAAATGCAGACCGGAATTTCCAACTAGCATGAAGCAGATATAGAGTCAATTCTCTCTCTCTCTCTCTCTCTCTCTCTCTCTCTCTCTCTCTCTCTCTCTCTCCTTCTCTCTCCCTCCCTCAGAGATATCTGACCTTCTCAGAGAGCTTAGAAGGTTTCCTTGAGGGAGTAGTGCTCGAACTGAGATCTTAGAGAAGGAAAAATAGGAGGTTATTAGGTTTAAAAAATGGTAACAATAGGGAAGGACTTTAGGTATAAAGAGCAACAAATCTACAGAGTGATTATAATAGAGTGAGTAGATTTTTAAAAGTTTATTGTGCCGGGAGACCCCTCACCATGAATCCATCTCAGAATACTGCCCCGTGCTTTGCACGTGCTCGTCCCCTCCTCTTCGGCCCGCTCTGAAGCGGCTCTGGACATCCTCTTGTGTGAGTTGTCTTTAGTGGTGCTGCTGCAGCTGCCTCAATGTCCTGAGTCAATCCAAAGCATTTACCTTTCGTGGTTCTTTTTGACTTAGGGGGAGAAGCTCAGAGCCACACGGTGTCAGGTCTGCTGAGCGAGGTGGACGAGGACGCTGTGACGTCCTAGCGAGCCTGCCTCTCCGCTGGAGGCACCCAGCAGCTGTATTCACTGCATTTGTTTTATTGTATCTCCAGGAACCATGAAGGAGCCCCTCCAGAACTGCTTGAGGAAGTTCCAGCACTGATGGGATTAGTGCCTTGGGCCCCAGGGGGTTTATTTTGAAAGGGATTACTGGTAGTGTCTTTTACTGTGATGAATTTTTAAATTTAAACATTCACCATATACTTTGATTGTCCTTTGTACAAGTTCTAGTGGTGTCAGCGTCCCTGGGCCCATCATTAGGTTGAGAAAGTTCAGGGAGGGAGGACTCCAGCGAGCGCATTCCGCTCCGTGTAGGGGTGTGACCCCGTGTAGGGTCAGAACTGGGGAAGCCTTGTAAGTCGGGTTGGGCTGCCATCTTTAGCCCAGATTTAAGGACAAGTCATTGAGGGGCTTCAGCAGGAACAGGGCCGGATCTATGAAGGTTTCATTCGGGGATCAGGGGAAGCTCACACAGCAGGGACCTGGCTTTGGAGCTGACCGAGAGGCCCAGTGGGAGCTGGAGTGCTGAGGACTTGGAGGACTGTCCTGACAGCAGGCACAGCTTAAGGACGCAGGGAAGTGGACGTGGGCCTGTGCTGGAGCAGGGCAGCTGCAGCTGTGGCTTGCTGGGAGGTGCGGAAGAGCAGAGAAAGCCAGCCCAGGAAGCGCTGACTCCCCGGCTGCGGGGTGCGGCCTCCCTTAGAAGGCAGAGAGACCGGAGGTTTTCCCTGCAACAGGAGACTCGAGATTTCCACGGGGAGGCTTCTCAACCACTGCCAGCCTGTGGTTTCCATCTTCAACGGTAGGGATGAGGATTTGCGCGAGGATTGCCAGATCATTTGTAGAGCTAGAGAAGAGACTTTCCTGGCTCCGTTTTTTGCACGGGCTATCTTCAGTCATGACTTTACATAGGGGTCGGTCATGTGGATCCCTGCAAGACGAAGGATTACTCTGGACCGTCTCCAGCATCTGCCATCGCTTGTGAAGGAGATTCCACTGCCCAGAGAGTCTCCTACGTAAGCAGAGGGGAGCCAAGCTTTCAGCAGCACGTGCAAAGATCTATTTTAAGCCGTAGCAATATTGACTTCTCAAGTTGGAGCTGTCTCGCCAGTGTCATGCGTAAACTGCAGCAATTCTGAACATTTGAGGTCACACTCACGGAGACAGCTTAACTGTCTTCATGGGCATGACATTGTGCGGCTGGGGGAATGTTCTGGAAGGTGCCGCCACTTTGAACCAGTGTGGGAGGAAAGTAGCCATCCTGAGAAGGAAATAGGAGCCAGTGCCAAGCATAAGTTGTTCTGAATAAAAGAGTTAGCAAAAAAAAAAAAAAAAAAAGCAAGCTTACATACCAAGGGTTTCTTCTCAAAACACTGTGAAGGGAAGACGTGAAGGGTATTGGAGCATGGCTTAGAGACCTGGGGGACTGCATCTGTATCTATCGTAGTACGTATTCTGCAGGAGTGAGCTCAGTAGCACTGCAAAGCTTACATATCGTTGGAGAATGGAGACTTCCCCCAGCCTTCATAGGCCTGAAGGAAGGGAAGGAGGGAAGATGGATGTGACTTTTGTTGAGTGTCACGCACATGGGGGGCATCCCACATCCAACCCACATAGTACTCATTCTTAGGCCAGCCTTGCAAGTGGAGCTTTATTCACGACTTGAGGACAGGTAGTTCTTCTATCTTTTAATTTTTTTTAATTGATCAACTGATGGAGGCACTGGGGGCTGGACCCAGGCTCTCGCACTGGGCTACACCTCCCACTCTTCTTATTTTTTTATTTTGAGACTGGGTCTGGCTAAATCCCTACATTGCCGAGCCTGGGCTCATACTTGTGTCTGTTGTAAGTGAACCTTCCAGGGTTCTGGGATTAGAGGGAAGATAATTCTTACAAGACAGACTTGAGAGTGGGGTTTAGTTCCAATGATCTCTGTGCTATTTGCGTCACTCCGGGTTTACAGAGGAGCCAGGAATGGAGCATTTCATTGCTGGACCAGGATGCGGACCTCAGAGCCAGGTTTGCAACCCAACTCGCTCGCTTGTCTCAGCATCATATGGGTGCACAGGAGCCCCACCCCAGCAACCCTTACTCACTGAGCTCTGTGCCACACTCTACACAGCTCTCACAGGTCACCCAGAGGCAGGCATCTGCAGTACTCCCGAGTGTAGGAGATGGAGCCTGGGGCTGAATCATCGATCTGCACCCACACAGCTCGCTGATTCTGTGGATAAACCAGGGGGGTCTGACTGCAGAGTGAGGGTCGTGGCCTCCTCACTGCCCGGCCTGCCTCTCAAGCACCTCTACTGCAGACGCAGGCGCGGACCTCAGGAACAGAGCAGGTTTAGCGTGGGTGAGGCCCTGGGTTCAATCCTGAGCACTGGGAAAAAACAAAAGATCTCTTTTCTGACTGATACGAGGTGTCTGCTTTCTCCACTAACATGCACCATGGTGCAGCATTTCTTCTCTCTGCACTGTGGCCTGTACAGGAAGGCCTGCTAAAGCCCGTCACATTAGGCTGTGGGAAATGCTATCTGCGCGTTGCCCTTGACTGGCCCCTAAATCAGAAGGTTTTGTCCTAAGTAGCCTGTAAAGATTCCACTAGGCTTAATTTACAGGGTCATGAGATGCGACACACAGTTCTTTGGGGGACAGATCTCATTTACAGACTTGCAGGAGAGATGGCTCATAAATAAATTGCTCCTTTTCCTTGTCCGTTTCTGTCCCTGTCTTGGGGAATGCACGGTTGCCTTAAATACTTGCAAAGAAAGAAAATTGGATTCTGCTTTAGGGACACTACTGCCTCCTCCCTTCTCTCTGATGGAGTCTGAATATTGTACACTTTTCTCCTACATGGAAATCTTTACAGTCCTTAATAGAATTATCTCTCATATGGTACTCTATACAAAATGACATTATTAATATTAAAATGATAAATATTATGACTCCTGAAATGCGTTTTGATCACACTTTGACCATGGCAAAACACTTTTTAAAGACCTTTTCTTTTTTTCTTTCTTTTTTTTTTTTTTTGCGGAACCGGGGATTGAACTCAGGCCCTTGCGCTTGCCAGGGAAGCGCTTATTCCACTGAGCCATCTGCCCGGCCCTTAGTAGAATAAGGTTTTTTTTTTTTTTCTCCAAATGCCCTCAGGGGTGGTAAGGCTGGCTGGAGTGTTGTGGGGATTGAACCACAGCAACCTGAGGCTGACAGCTTTGTGGAAGCAGCCACTTCAACAACTGAGCTAAGGCCAGGCCCCTAAAGACCTTTTCAAGTGTTGTTATAGCCTTGTATTCACACGCCTGCCCAGATAGGGATCATACAGGGTGGCGTTTTGAAAAAATGAAATCCAACTGATTTTCCCACGATGGTCTTTGATAAAAATTACAAGAGAACAACAGTTCTCTGCCTCGGACAGATGCATGGTAGGTGTGCTTCCAAAAGACTTAGAATCTTCCCTTTTTGCGGGCCTCTGAGGCAAGTCTTGAGTGGAACCTTGGACGCTGGTGTACACTGTTAATTTTCCATGTTGACAACACTTTAGATGTGCCAGGCAGGGCTCCCCCTCCGTCCTCCAGGGGAGGGGCCGGGTATAGTGCTCACAGAGCCACTACAGTCTGATGAAACAGGGTGTGCTGAGGGCCAGGGCCAGGTGGCCCATGGGCTCCTAACCCAGTGTGGCTCCTAGGATGCTCTCGGTACCTTGGGCAACTGCCTCCCCCAGGCCCAGTTTCCATCTCCACCAAAGAGAACTTGAGTGAGAGGCTGGTTAGAGACCCTGGTGCTGTCAGCCGGTCCGGGATTTGATGGCTTCATGAGTCACCATGAGTGAGACCCGCAGGGACCTCCCCCTTTAATACCTAATATAGAATTATTATTTTCTTGTTTTTTTTTAAAAAGTAACTTTTTGTACGTTGTATTTTTTGTTAGAGTATGCAAGTGATCTGCAATCACAGCCATCATGGGGAATCGGCTCAGGTCCCCACTGTATCTTAAACATTCTTCCCCCACTTCCTCCATGCCCTCCCCTCTCCTTTGCCTGCCCTCCCCCCACGTCCACAAAGTTCACCTCTGTTTCCTGCCAATTGCTGCCCTCTTTATTTTCTTTGGGAGGAGTAACAGAAAAGGAGTAGAGAAATGTGTAGAACTTTCTACTCCTAAAAATATTAATAAAGCACAAATAATTTCTTGTTCTGTATGTGCTGTTACCTGCACAGGGCCAGGTCCATTGCCAGGTCTAAACTCTTACAAGCAGAGCATTTGTCCCATTTCACATCAAGGAGGCAACTTTTTTATAAAATCCTTTATTTATTTATCGGGTACAGGGTCTCACTATGTCACTCAGACTCCTAGAGATCCTCCTGTCTCAGCCTCCCCAGCTCTGGGATTGCAGGTGTGCATCACCACGCCCAGTTTTTGAGGCTGGCTTGGCTTGGGGCTGGCAATGCCTGTGGTACTAGGAGCTGAACCCAGGTCTTTGTGCTTGCCGGGCAGATGCTTAGACCACCGAGCTATCTCTCTGCGGCACTTAGAGTCCAACTTTGAAGAGGTCAAGTCATGTGCCCAAACTCACAAAAACCAGAGAGAACCCCCTGGGGCCTGGGGCCCAGATGTGACCCTGGCTGCTCTCTTCTGTCCCCTTGACATCTGCGGAGCTGGAACAGGCCCGCACGCCTAAGCACCATGGGTAGGAGTTGTGCTTTCTGTGTCCGTGACTTCTTCGCCTTTGCCCGGATGTTGCCCCGCCCCAGCCCAGGTTGCTGACCCTGGCCCCTGCCTCCGAGCGCCCGCCCTCTGCTTCCCTCCCTGCGTCTTATGAGCTGGAAGACAAGGTGTTGCCCAGCAGCATGCAACCGTGGCGTCTGACCTGTGCTCCTCTCTTGCTTTTGTGTTAGTTTCTGGAACTGCCATAACAAATTAGCCTAACCTAGGTGGCTCAGGACAGCTAGAATGTACTCCTCCACAGCTGCAGCCAGCAGTCCAGAGTCACAGTGTAGGCAGGACCGTGTAGTCATTCAAGGTGCTAGGAGGAAGGCCCCTTGCTTCTTGCAGCCTTCGTTCGTCTGGATCTTGCTTGGCCCAGGGCTGCGTGTCTCCACTCTCTGCCTGTCCTCACACAGTCATCTTCCCATGTGTGTGAGTCTCGCATCCCCCTTGCCCTTTCCTGATATGGATTCCTGTTCTTGCCTACCCCAGAGTGATCTCTCAAGAGCCTGCCATCAGCAAAGAGTCTTTTCTAGGCCAAGTCACACTTACACGTTCTGGGGAACCCGACCCAGGCACATGCTGTGGGGGTTACTATTTAACCCAGCAAGGACAGCAGCAACAGATGACGCATGGGGCTTGTGGGTACGAGGTCACCTCAAGGGCCCCACTGCCAACAGCTAGCGTGTCTCAAGTTTTTACTCGGTGAGATCCTACAGGAGGAATAAGATGTTTGAGCCGGTGAGGAGGCCCAGGGCTTAGAGACAGAGACAGGAAGAGCTGAAGGGAAAGAGGCCTTTTGTGACATGACCTCAGGTGAACCCAGGGCGCAAAGCATGCTGGGTTCTTGTTAACACTGCAGTGGTGGCAGCTGGAGGGAGACGAGGACAGGGCTGGGGATGGATTTGGACCCAGAATATGGCTCTCTGAAGGGCAGCACAACCCTGAACATAGCAGGCCAGATGCTGGAGTTATTCACTGATACATATTCATGGTCAGAGTAGGTGCCACTTACTGAGTGTTTTCTGGGTATTAGGAGGCTCTGTGCTGAATTGTTTTATTGACTTAATCTTGTTTAATTCTCAAAGCAGCCTGTGAGATAGGCTATACTATTTGTTGGAGGAAAATCTCAGATTCAGAGAGGTTCAAGAACTTACTTAAATCTTGCAGGCAGTGCTGGGCGGGACTGGTACCCCAATTCTGGGTTATGTGAGCTTAGTTATTAGCACCCCTCCACTCGGTCTCTGGCTGTGCAGATGGGTGTGATCTGCTCCTGTCTTGCTGAGGGTAGAAGGGCGCAAGGAGCAGACTGCTAGAGAAGAGAGATGCAGAGTCACCAAAGCAGGAGTTCGGGTTGGACACGGAACCTGGCACTGAGTTAAGGAAGCCAGCCCACCGGGTGGGGTGTGGGCTGCAGGCTGGCCATGAGCCAGCACTAGAGATGCGCTCGAGCGCATGCAGGAGCCTCCTGGGCCAGGGCTTGCTCTTGCTCACAGAATAATGCCGGAGGGTGGGCCGGTGCTCTTGTAAAGGAAAGAGGCATGTGCCGGCGTGCAAGGAGGTAGCTTCTCGGGTGGCCGTGCTCCATGGAGAGCCTTAGCTTTTCTTGCTTCCACCCAAGCGCTCAAGAGTGGGCAGCATGGAAGGGGTGGGCTGGGGAGATGCAGGACTGGGCCTGTGGCCCTGAGAGGGAAGGGAAGCCGAGGAAAGAGGGGGCAGCTGACGGGCACCTTTGAGAGTGTGTGTGTGTGTGCACGTGCACACACAGATATGCTCTTCAGGGACAGAAGAACAAGCAGGACCCTTTCAGTAACCCAGGCGAGGACAGGGACTCAGCTTACAATGCCTCCCGAGCTTCCCTCCGGCTTCTAGAACCTACCATCTCCATGTCTTTTCCTCTGGAAAAAGTTAGGACTTGCGCAAGTTCAGAGAATTTCTCAAAATGAACTTATTAGCACTTTAGTTGTATAAATAAGTATTTTAATTTTTGTGGTGCACATTAAAGTTGGTGGATGGGAGACTGTCAGAATTCTTAATGGTCATGAAATATGCTCCTAATAATCAGTCTTATTAAATCTAAATGAAATGCCTCTATGCGGCCTTATTTTACTATTTTCTGAACTTGCTACAGCTTTTTAATCTTAAACAGCAGCCGCAGTCACTCTAAATCATCATCAAATTAACTATTTATGTTCCCTTTCACCGCCTTCCCGCCTCCCCCGTGCTACCTCTCCCCCACCCTCTCCACAAACCTCATGTTTTATGGACAAATAATCAGCACCGGTGGCTGTGTGAGGACACCCTTCAGGCGCCGGAAGGGGAGCAGGTGGAGGAACAGAGCGGCCCCTGGAGCTGCAGGGGTCCGGAGGAGGCCTGCCGGGAGCCCCAGCAGCCCAGGGAGCCCACAGAGCAGGCTGCCCCCGGAGACAGACAGCTCCCGCCTTCCGCTCCTCTTGGCCGACGAGCCCGGGGACAAGGGACCGCCTCTTCTCCATTTCCTTCGGGTGAGATCTGGAGGAGGGCAGCAGGCCGGCTCCTCAAGACCTTAGCTTTTCTTTTTGCTTTCTGGAGGCTGAGAGGAAAAATTTCAATGCAGAGATCCGAGTTGGCTAAAACCGCTGTTGCAGGCACAGTGCGATGTCCTTTCAAACAAGATTAGCAGCGAGTTGCACCCGAGCCCTTCTGAAGCGCAGGGAGCTGGAGAACCCAGAGGGTGTGTGTTCCAAGTGCGGCCCAATTCCGCTGCCCCCCACTGCAGGGAGACAAAGTGGACTTCTCTGAGGAGAAAGCAAGGGGCTGGAGAAGTACTGTGCCACAGGAGAGAACAGATTTTTTAACCCTCAGATAACGACATCTTGACATAGATGCTGCCTGTGATTCTGACCCTTGCTAGGAGCCCCCCATGTGGGTCAGGCGAGGGAAGACAGCAGCCCAGCTGGGACCCCTGATACCTCCTCTCCTTCCATCCAGCACACGGGCTCCGACCTAGAGCCCATCTTTGGGCCCTTGGACTTCGGTTCTTGCTTTCTCCCTCCTCCGGGGGTGGGGCTGGCGCTGGACCCCTGCATGCAGTCCATGTTGGTGAGCGCCAGAGAGGCCAGCCGGACAGCAAGACACGTTCATATTTCTCCAGGGAAACGGCAACTCAGCAATGAGTCCTCCGCACAGGTCAACTTCTCATCTACTTCTTTCTCTAGAAAAAGGGGAAGTTCTTCCAGTGGCAGGCAGCGAGGGCAAGTTAGAGGAACTCTACACATCAGCCTTCCCTGTTGCTCAGTGTAAGGTAAGGAGAGGCAAAGCCACTTCCCCCAGGTGCCAAGCTGGGAGCAGAGGAACCTGGAATATTTTGCACATCTGCTCATTGTGGATTTGGTATCTCTGACCCTTATGAGCATCAGGCAGTTCCTCTTCCCCTTTCTCATTTCTACCGCCCCCAATTCCTTCTTCATGAAGCTGGTTTCTCTTTTGGCATCTGAGTGTGTGTGGGGGGTGGGTCTTGGGGTTTTGGAAGAACCTTCCATTGCGAGGGTTGACTTGGCTGAACGCCGTACGTGCAGCTCACACACCAGTGACCATGGTCAAGTGAGTTCACGTTTCTCAGCTGTAGTCTTCCCATATTTAAAATGGGTGCAGGCTGGAGAGACAGATCGGCGGTCTAAGCACCTGCCTGGCAAGCGCAAGGACCTGAGTTCGATCCCTGGTACCACCTGCTGTGCTAGCCCCGGAACCCCAGGTGCACCATAGCACCCCTAGAGCCGGGCATGGTGGTGCATACCTATAATCCCAGCTCTGTGGAGGCTGAGGCAGGAGGATGACTATGAGTCTGATCTGTGTAGCGAGACCCTGTACCAATAAGTAATGATAAATACATAAAGTAAAATAAAATGGGTGTAGTAACCTCCATCCCTAGAGGAAGTGAGAAAGGCACACACAATTCCTGACCCATGTTAGATCCTTGGTAAACTCCACTTCCTTCTTTTCCTCCATGACAGTAGGAGTAATCCAGTGGGATCAGGGTGGTGGACCATGTCTGGCGTCATCCAGACGCTGCCATCCCACAGACAAGATGCGCCGGCTCGCACTCAGCACCGCCTTTCTGTAAACTGAAGCTGTCATTCAGTTGGAATAAGCACAGCGTGTTGGGTTCAGACATTTTACAGGAGAGAGAAAAAGCCTGTGGCAGGACCACCCACAGTCCCCTCCCAAGGAGCAGGGAAGGAGGTTCCCGGGCACGGACATGAGGCAGACAGGGACTCGGAGGAGGTCAGTGGTGTGCTGGGAGTGTGGTGCCCTCCGTTCTGCGCTGGCCAGGCTTGGAGGGGCCAGAGGCCAACGCGCCACTGCCAGGGCCTGCCTGCGGGGAGCAGCTGTCAGAGGTCCCCGCACCCTGGGTGTTCCTAAGCCATCTCACATCAGGACTCGACCTCGGGTGCCCAAGTGACCTCCTGGACAGTGTTTCTCTGCTTCTTCATTCATTCTTGAGCTACTTGTAGACGATCCCTTTAATATGGAGCCTTGGAGGACATCCTAGTGGTCTGTAGAGTGTTGAATAGCCAGAACCTGCAGAATAACTGTGTTGAAATGGTGAAGAGCCACACAGAAATACCCTTAGTGGCCCCACGAGATTCACAAAAGCCGCTGCATGCACACAAATACAAGAAATGGCTCTGCTGCCGAAAACTGGCAGCCAGGAAGGCTCTGTTAGAATCACCTGTGTGGTGGTGGAAAAAAGAATTGGATTCAGAAATGAGGTAGCTGAGTTTGAATCCTGACTCTGGGTTCTGGAGAAGTCCCTCAGCTTGTGTGAGCCCTAGCCTCTGCCTGTGTGTTACTGGAACTTTGTGTACTTTCTTTGTGGCATTTTAAGATTAAACTCAATGCGTCTCCTGCAGACACCTAGGACAGGGACTGATAGCTGGCAGGTGCCCAGGGATGGAGGATAAAGCCCAGAGAGGAGGCAGAACTGGTCGGGCTTCAAACAAAGGCACATCAGACCCTGCAGACTTCGAGCAGATGGCTCCTCAATCATCCAAATTAAACTGGATGCAGAATCCCCCCTGGGGATTTTTAGGGGCACATAGGTCTCTTCAGTATTCCAGCTCCCTTGTGTGACCACCCATGGTGCAAGTTGCTTTGCTTTGGTTTACCTAACATTCACTTCTTTCAAATCCAGGGAAACGCTCCTGTTCTTGGGGGACTAATCTTTTTATTGACAAAAGAATTAGGCAGTCTATAGGCCAGGGAAGGTATTCTGCTAGGCAGCTCCTTCAGTAGTTTCTGCCTTAAATAGTGTCTTTTTAAAAAATCAGAGAAAATTATGCTTTATTAAAAAAATACCAAGAATACTGACAGGCTTCAAAAGCAATTCACGCTTCCAGAATACAAAGTGCTTGATACATTTTAAAAACTTGTTTGTATTTCAAACAAATGCAGCAGCTTTATTTAGTGCCTGTTTAAAATATAAACCAACTTGTCTTCCAGTTTCTTGATTTACCTCTTGTCCTTAGACCTGTCCCCTAAAGCAGCATGTGATCGATTCCACTCCCTCTCTGGAAGTCATAAAATGGTAGAATTGGAGTGGGCCGGGAAGTGACAGTGAAGGACAGGTGCCAGCGCGGGGCAGGCTTCGGACTCTCCTTCCGGGCCTGGCTGCATCCGCTCACCCCCAGCTCAGGGAGAAAAGCTTCCTGAAGGGTTCAGCCTTTAGGAGGCACCTGGCCTTCCCAATCCCCTCACGCTGGTACACAGAAAGCACCCCAAATACACTCCACAAAAAAATGATAAAGAAAGCCAGACAAGCTCTACCTGTCTCCGTCTCCTCTAAGGGCCCTTGCCAATACCTATGATTGTTTTATCTTCTCCTTTCTTCGCCACTGGTACTCTCATTCTTTAAAAAGGCAAGTTTGCCATTCCACAGCCTCTGCTCAGCTTTCCCCAATACTTCTGCACGCATCATTCCTGTCGGGCCTCAAGAGGGCTCCAGCTGGCATGGGATTATGACCCTTGCTTGGGAGATTAAAAACTCAGACACCTGGAGTGGCTTTCCCCAGTTCAGGCCAAGACCAGCAGGGGGCAGAACCCAGCCCTGATGTCTGCCGTGGGTGTCAGGCCAGCGCTCCAGCCCTCAGGTCTCGCCAGGCGCCAGCAATCCTCAGGGCACCTCCAGCGTCGCTCTCCGGATTCCTCCTTAGCCACCTCACTACCTTGCGCGTACTCGCAAGCCTCTCTTCCAGGAATGAGTACGCAGAAAATGGGAGCTGACAGTGATAGATGTCCTTTTCCATTTTCTGCTAACTTGGTATGAAGTCAGAGCCCATTTTAATGAATGTCCATTAAGGTCAGATTTGGAAAGCGGGTATTAAGAGTCGCTGCCGCTAATTACACCCTGAGAGCTCTATTTGTATTTTCAAATGGGATAAAAACCTTAGTGAAATGGAACGTTTCAGCACAGGCGGACTCCTGGCTTGCTCTTCAAGTGTTTGGAGATGATCAGTTGCCCAAACTTTCTGAGAAATAATATTTGTCTTATTCCTGCCTTCCACCTCACTGGGAGCCAGGGCCACCACCCGGGGCAGAGCCCCTTACAACATCTGGGACCCTGAAGAGCATCTGAAGCACACAGCACTGTTCTATTTTAATCTGGCTCCTTCTAGAAACTAGGAACTGTAAATGGAGTCTTCCCGCTGACAGGTGCTTCCGTAAAAGTCGGCCGTCTGCTGCTAATTATGCCAGAAAGAAAATTCACGCAGCCAGGTTTTCAGTTTATTTGCTAAAGATCTCCAAAGGTGTTACTGTCTTTCCCAATCCCAAGGCCATTTACGGTGTTACATCTCTTGAGCCTGTTAATTATTGAAGTCGCTTCAAACTCAGGGTGGCAGGGAGCGTTTATGCGAATCTACTTCCATCCCACCAACCTGCTCTCCCGGCTCAGGCTGAGCTCATCTGAGGCAAAACTCAGAAGGTGGCAACATTCAGGCTCGGTTGCTTTGGTTCTCGAACGCCAGCTCACTTTTCTCTCGACTTCATGGTTTTGTCTGTCAAATGGGCAATCGTCTCTGCGCTACCTCTGTGGTAATCTTAGAATAGGAACATTTATTAGAAAGTATCATGTACCGTGTAAATGACTATACCAAGATTCTTTTAGGCCCATTAGCTAAACAGAAATGATTGATAGGTCACTTGATTAAATAATTTAATGAGAAAGAAATTTTCCTTCCTCTTTTCCACAGCTTTCCTTTTCTTCTTCCACACAGACACCAGTATGGAAGTTCACAAGTTGCTTTCTTATCAGAGCTCTTAGAGGATTGTGCATCTACCCCTCTGTTACTTACTCTGCAGAAATAGGTTTACAGGGCCTTTTACTCACTGGTTCGTGGGTCCAAACCTGCTAGACTGGGAATGACTTGAGGATAGAAACACTAGCTTATTCAGACTCATGTTCCCAGTGTAGGCCTTCAATGAACGCTGCAGTGAATGGCCTTGACCTTGGTGAATAAAGGTGATTTTTGCCTGATGAAGTTAGGCCCAACGTTATTCCTAATAAATGTCACGAAATCTATCAAAATCAGTGATTTTTGACATATTTGATCATTTCTGTGCAAGTTCTATCAAATCTATTTCAAAAAGACAGCTCTAGAGGACACGGTGAGCTGGGGCCCTCCTGGCCTCTTCGCTGGATTCTGTCTGTGGGCCTTCTACAGATAGAGCTCTACACTGGACTGGTTTTCTGGCATATGACAAAGACCGGGTAGGGTTAGCTAGCTGATTTAAGTTCATCAGATCATCTTGAGTCTGTCACTCATGAGTCAGAAATTAGTCCCTTGTGGAACAGTTTTCAGGGAATATACAGAAAATACACAAATAAAGGCACTGTCCAAGAAAATGACATGACGGTGTTATCATAGGATGAGGGTCCCCCCCCCCAACAAGGCGAAGGCTAAGTGAACCACCACAGACCCCACTGCTGCCGCACATCTGGGTGTCCGCTGGTTCAGCTTATTGTAAGGTAGTTCAGATGCTTTTCTATATCTTTAGGTTCCTACGGGGAACAGGGTAGGAAATGATTTTTGATAAAAATGACATAAATCCAAACAGCCTAAATAGGGCTGGGGAGATAGCTTGGCAGACTAAGTGCTGCCTGACAAGGGCAAGGACCCAGGTTCCGTCCCTGGTACCACATGCTGTGCTGGCCCCCGAACTGGGAGCGCTGTGATGACCACTGAAAGCAGGTGTGGGGACGCTCCCTTGCCTGTAATCCTCGTGCAGGGGAGGCTGAGACAGGAGGATCACTAGGAGTCCAAGCTGTGTAGCAAGATCCTGTACCAAATAAATAAATAGACAAAAGATTTTTAAAAATCAAAAAAAAAAAAAAAAAAAAAAAAAAAAAAAAACCAACCCAAAACAAGTAGCTTAAGTCATGAAGAAGTCTAAGAAGAAGGACAAGCAAAGGAAGGATTTGCCAGGATAGTGGAAGATTTTTTTTTTTAACCTGAAATATCCTAGTAGAGAAATCTGTTGCATTTGATATTGATTTTGTTTTTGAAGTGTTTTATTGTGTGTCTATTGTTTGTCGACTTTCTACTTCTGCTGGTTCAGCACGCCTCTACTCACCATGCTGCTGCATGGCCGACTGCAGGCGCAAGTGGCCACTAGATCAGAACCGGCCTCTTGAACCTGCAAGTTGTTTGTTATCTCGCTTTTGAGCTCACTGCCCCACCCACTCGCCTTCACGCTTCCTGTTCCGATCGTACAGGCTTCTTGCCTCTTGACCCGATCTTCTGAATGGAGCTTGGCTTCACTTCCCTGGCTGCTGTTCTTGGCTTCTGTCCCTGATGGCTCCCTCTGGTTACTGTAGCCCTCCAGCCCTGGATAGCAAGGCCCTCTACCTGCTCCTCTGGCCTCAGGCGTGAGATCTGGGAAAGGCTCAAAGTCAGTGAGTCTAATGTTATGGGAACTGTCCTCACAACCCAAATCCCGATTCTGCCCGTAGTCTCTGCCACCTTGCACGAGCTTTTCCATCTCCACTCTACTGTCTCGTAAATTCCAGCGGCAGGATTTTCTGAAACCTGCTTGTGATCGAGACCTAATATATTCCACTGTAAGAGACATTTTTGCTCTTTCTTCTTTGTTTCCTCCTCGATCACTGCAAGACTGAGGAAAAAAGAAAGGCCTCCTTTCTGCTGGGGAATAAAAGGTTGACAAATTCTTTGACTCTTAATCTGTAGGACGTGAGCTGATACTTGTTGTAATGACATTCCTTGCCTATTGATACTGTTTCCTTAAATAAGTGGTTGAGTCATAGAACACATGTGCTTTTGTTGTGTCTCTTCATGTTGAACACAGTGCCCAAAGTACTAGGGGACCCATCAGCGGGAAGTCAATTATGGAAGTCACCGTGTCTGTTCCCCGACTTCCTTGAGGGCTGTTAATGCCACCAAACACCTACTGAGAATCACACATGTCTGTCTCCATCTCCTCATTCCTTTAAGATGACACCTTTGTCAATGAAGGGCAGTGCGGCTATGCCCTGTTGCAAGACTTCCTGGGAAAGTGCTGAGAATCCTAAGGTGGTATTCGGGTGCTGTGTTCAGCCTCAATAATTATTTTTGTGTGATTTATGTTTTAGCAAAGATTACTTCCATGATAAATTATACATTCAACTACACTTTTGGTAATTATTTTCTTAACTCTCTGGTGTGTGGTTTGCTGTTCTCAGAGAATACCTCCATTGTCACTTCTCTGTGGAGCTTTTCCAAGGTACATTTTGCTTTGCCTTTCTGTGGCCATTAAGGATTTCTTGGCAACCCTGAATCAAAATGTCCCTGCCAGAACTTAATTTGGGGAATTGCATTTTTTCCCACTAATTAACTCTATTGTTTCAATTAGGAAAGAACTATTCTTTCCAGCCCAGAACACTGTCTCTGTACAGGAAGATGGCTTTGAAATGCTCTTACAATAAAGGGACACATTTATTGTAAGAAGCTTACCCAGCATCCTTTGTGGCCTCATTTCCAAGATGGCTGATACTCTTTTCAAGGGTCAGAATGTTGGAATCACCAAAGGGTTATGCAGAGTTGGAAGCTACCTCAGAAAAAGTGCAGAGGAAGCAGGCTTGCTGAAATATTTGGTCCAGCATCTTCACTTCTTACACTTAGAAAGTGTAAGAACCAAGATACAAGTCTCTTTTCTCCTTCTGTAAGCAAAGTAGCTTTAATGGGTTCAAGTGGATCTACATTCTTGTAACCCAACTCATTCGAAACACAGAAACCAGCTGGGGCTTAGGTCGGTGGAAAGCATGTTGTTAGCATATACAACGGCTCTGGGTTCAATTTATAACGTCTCCTCCCAAAGTGAAAGTAATAACTAACTGCATTGCTAAGATTCATGTCAGCTACTTGACCCTCCTGGTACATGGTAAAGAAATACTTTTCACCTAAAGTATGCAACATGGTTAGCAACCCGAGATCTTTGGCAAGGAAATCTCAAATTGCTTCCTCCCTATTAATGCAAATTATTATAATTAACATCGGTGATGTATTTAATTGCTATTTGTAAAAACTACTTTTTATCTGTAGTAAGCTTTGGAAAAATAGCTATAAATATTTTGGTGGCTTGTGACAGTAAATTAATTGCGGTACTGTGCTAAGAATGATTTAGAATCTTGTTGATCTGTTTGCTCGTTTTCCCAAGCGACTGCCCGTTTGAACCATGAAAAATAAATTCTCCAAAAGACACCATAGCTTTTGACTGTAGCTGTTCCTTTGTTATCCCCATGTTGAAGATTTCAGTGCTCAGAGAGAGTGGTAGAGGGGGGAAGCTGGCTTTTGGAGCTCTCTTACAAGGTTCTGGGAGCTGACAGGCGGGATAAAATTAACCCACGCTTTCCTATTCGCATGAGGGTTCTTGTATCACTCTAGCCATGGAATATTACTGAGCCAGGGAGATGTGGGATCCAGGGCCAGACATACATTACCTTCAGCTCAAAATATGCTTTAACAGCAGCTTTAAGGTTGTGAATGCTGACATCCAAAGGATATTAACAGAAACCAAACAACTTCCCTTGGGAGCACGATTGTATACTACCCTACTATTAATTTATAGGTTATCATCCCAGCTAATCGCTTATCTTGATTTAATAAGTTCCCTGTGTTGACTACTCTCTGTGGGAAGCCAAACTAATCTTTCCCTCTGTGTTCTGAGTCTTTCAATTTCCACACACTGTCTTCTGGTCTGGTGACCCGGTTTAGTTAGGCCAGGATTTAGTTAGGCCAGGAGCGGGGCTGGTACAGTGGATGGGGCCTGGCTTATGTTCCAACCGCTGCCCAAGATTGTCATTGTTTGAACACCAGGTCATAGATATTGTCTCCTATTCATTCCAGAATTGTGTGTCTTTGGGGCGCTGGGAAATGAAGCATGTGTTTTTCTGCTGGTATTGTCGCTTTTTTGTCACCAGTACCCAGCGAATGTTACCGATACTCAAATTCCTCTTTCTCAGTACTTCCTTCCTAGTTATTTTGCCGGTTCCAGGAGGGGTTCCACGATCCTGATCAGTGTCTTTTGGGAACAATGGATGTATCCCTGTTACTCAGTTGCTAAGTCCTGTGTCGCATACTAAGAGAAGACAAACTCCCCTTGACAGGTGAGGTACTGCTCATGAGCCTGGACTGCTCTGTTAACCACCTTGAAAGTAAGAATGGAGCTAGGAATGGTGTTGTGCCTCGTGTGTCTAAACGGGTGCTGAAAACAGAGTGGGTCCGCTGGCCAAGTTCTCTACATTCAACTGAACCAAATAAACTTCTATGGCCTCCTGTGGTCATCCAAAAGCTATCAAATGGAAGCGGGGGGGATTGTAGGAAAGATGCTGACACGTGGAAGTGGGGGATGAGGGCCTTCATGGCTGCAGGGATGGCTTGCCGTTTTGTTCAGATAACTAACATGTTTATTACATTCTTGGTACAGTAGTCCTTCGCTATTTTACGGTTTGACTTTCGCGGACTCACTGTTTCGTGGGTTTTCAAAAAAGTACTAATCTAAATTATAGTGAATTTTCCACTAAATCACGGGAACTTGCTGTACTCTATAGTGTACATATGTTGTTAAAATGATGTAGGTTCACGAGTTTAGAAAATGGTTAATGGGGGCCGGGGAGATGGCTCAGTAGAAGAAGCGCTTCCCTGGCAAGTGCAAGGGCCTGAGTTCAATCCCCAGTTCCGTGCAAAAAAAAAGAAAATGATTAAGAACATTAGAAGGGTTGTTAAATGTGTGGGACAGGTTTATAAGAGTGTGGGGAGAGTTTATAAATCCTTTATATATATGTATATATAACATCACTACTTCACTGAGTTTTCACTTATCATCAGGGTGTCTAGGACATAACTTCTGCGATAAGTGAGGGACCACTGTATGTTCCAGATAATGTGCTAAGTTGAAGGAAAATGGAATGGGGCTTGAAAAAGTCCTTTGGGGTGTTTAAAGGAACTGTTTTTTAAAAAATAATTAATTTTTAGTTATTACTGCACACAGAAGTATAACCCATACACTATACAATGTATAAATGTTCAATGTATGGCTGAAGCTCCTGGACAGCAGCACTTCGGTTCATGAACTCAATCCTTTCCACAATTCTGGTTGCAAAACAAATTGGATCACATTTTCCCCCTACAAAGATTAGGTTATAGAATATTTTTTTCATCTCTCCAGAAATTCTTTCATGCCCCTTTCTTATTAGTTATCTCTGTTGCATAAATCATCAATTCTGACTTCTACCAGCACGTATTAAGTTTCCCAACTTTATATAAAAGGAACCCTAAAGTGAACACTCTTTGTGTGTTCACCTTATTTTGCTTAATGAACTGTTTCTGGGGGAAGTTAATCCATACTGTTGCAGTTATTGGTACTTTTGTTTTATTTTAAAAATTAATTATTGTATTCTCAGAATTACTTTTGACATTGCTTAAAATGGTACTGGGTAGACTGTGGGAGGTTGCATGGCAGTGACATAGTTTTTGAATCTCTCGAGCCCTCCACCTGCCAAAAAAGCCAGAATAACTAGGGTAGCAAAACTAACAACCTACCTAAGAGAAAATTAGGTGAAAATATATCTACAGCAAGTGCTCAGACTGAGCACTGTCAACCAGACCGGCACAGCACAGAGGAAGCAGATGGAAACATAGGGAAGACTTTGGATCAATTTAGTGACAAGCCCAAAGGGGTCGCAGGTTCTCATGGGGGGAGGGTGTCTCAGCCGGCAAATCCAAAGAGATGAACCACATATGGGGTGATTCAGCAGGTGAGGTTCCCGGGTGAGATGGAGACAGCCAGAGAAGTGGGGACACTGTGTGTTCTTGGTGCCGGCACCCATCTCTCCCTCACAAGATAATTCCCCCCAAAGAGGAGCAACTTCCTTAAGTAGAATCCAAATTACTTAGGCCAGTGGGGGAGATGGGGCAGTGACCCAGGCACCTGCCTGGCGAGTGCAAGGGCCTGAGTTCAATTCCCAGTACCACAAGCAAACAAACAAAAGATTAAGAAAAACTACTTAGGCAAGCAAAATAAGTGCAAGAAGGAAAAAGGAAAAGGAAGAAAAAGATCAGAACCAGCAGATACGAAGAAGTCGAGTGTGTGTGTTTCTGAGCATTTATCAGAAACAACAGGAAAGGGACCTTGAGAAAACCGAGAACCCAAGAATTCTTGTCTTTGCCTTTCCAATGATTTTATTTTTGAAAATATGCCTGTATCTTTCCTGCTAATCATTGGTCACTGAAAATTTGTCTTACTGGAGAAAGCCAAAATAAAAATAAAGAGGAAAATAAAAGAGAGTAAGAAGCAGGGAGGTAGGTCTTTTTGAAATTGAAAGGGAATCTAGAACCTAAAAATTGTACCCTGTTCTGTCTTCCTGTCTACCACAGAGAAAAGCATATCATTTAAAATAAGCAGCAGTAATGGATTGTGACAAAATCCCATGGAAAATGAGCATAAGGAAAGAAATGTAAGAACTGAAGCAACATCTGTGTGGTACTATGAGAAACCAGAAAAATATGCCTACAAAATAGATAAAAATTATAAACTAATATTTCAGTACAGATATAAGAACATAATGGAAGCTATAAAAGAATATAAACATGCTTAGAAAAATGCAGAAATGGTATATTTTGAGAAAAGATAAGAGAAAGGGAATGATCTTAAAGATCTGTCTAGACTCACTAAGTAGAAATAAAATATCTATATCTATATCTATATGTAATCATTTATTTAGTACAGTGTATCGCTATGCAGCTTGGACTCAACGTTCCTCCTGCCTCAGCCTCCCAAGCGCTGGGATTACAGGTGTGCCCCACCATGCCCAGTCTCCATGACCAGCTCAACACCCCCTGGGGGGAGCAGGGCTGCCGCAGCAGGTGGTATCAGGGATTGAACCCAGGTCGCTGCACTTGCCAGGCAGGCACTTTGACCACCAAACTATCTTGCCAGCCCAGAAATAAGATGTTTCAGAAACAAAGACCACAGGAGAAGGAACATAGAGCATATCAGTACCACAGAAAATTCCTGATGAGAAAGAGAAGATTAAGACATGAAAACATTTTAAGCCAAAGAGAAATTAAGAAAGATCAAACATATTACAGAGAAAGTGCTACATAAAAAACGAGCGAGCAAAGATCCAGGCATGCATGGGAGGGATTTCTAAAGAGTGAACCAAAGTCTGAAACAGAATTAATTTAAAAACCTATAACTTAGTGAAAGTTTCCTACAATAAAAGGCAAGGGGAAAATCAATCCAGAGCAGCTACCTGGCTTGAAAATGAAGCAAAAGCCTTCCCTGGTGCAGGGTCTCACTCTGCAGCTCAGAGGCGGGGCTGGCACAGCATGTGGTGCCAGTACTCGAACCCAGTCCTTGTGCTGGCCAGGCTGGCTCTTAGACTGCTGAGCTATCTCCCTGGCCCTAAAAGCCATCGCTGTTCTTTTCTTTCTTTTAAAATGTATTTAGTACAGGGTCTACAGGGCCTCACTACACAGATGGGACCTGTGGTGATCCTCCTGTTTTCAGCCTCCCAAGCACTGGGATTACAGGTACAGGCCACCATGCCCAGTCTCAATGGCCATTTCAGGGTGCCCTGGGAGTGGGGCTGGCATGGCAGGGATGTTAACCTGGTCCCTGCATCTGCCTAAGCAGGCTCTTTAATCCATTAAGCTATCTGGCTGGTCCTAAAAGCCTTCTTTGAATTCACAACTATATTTATGCCCTCAAAAGAAAAACATCAGATTATTATTATTCTTTAGAGAAAACACTGCTTTAACATGAAGAAAATGGAGAAACCTATGCTGAATACTCAAGGACACAGTGAGCCAAGAAGCTTGTACCCAGCCAGACGGATGCTCAAATATAAAGACACAGTGACATGTTACAGACACACAGAGAAGCAGAGAACAGTGTTGTCGCGTACCTCCTCTAAGGAATCTACCACACGGCGAGAGACCTGCAGGAGACAGATGTGGAACAGCATTAGTCAGAATAAGTAAAGATAAAATTTTATTTGCGTGCCTTTTTGTTTCTTCTCAAAACAAAAGACTAGAGTACAAATAAACCTTTCATGGACATCTGAAGTGCAAGGTCAAGGTACAGCCAAGGATGCAACGGCAGTGTTCATCTAGCTTGGGTTGCTTGGTATCAGCACCACAGATTCATTCGGTCTGAATACCCCTTAGGGAGACCCTGGTTACACAAAGCTGACCTGTAGCTTCCTTGGAGAGCAGCACATGGCCCCTAAATTATGTAGGAGGGGAAAACAAGCAAGCAAACAAGCCAACACATATCTATGAGCTGTTGGCTGCCCTTGGCTTTGGTTGGGACCTAGCCATGAAACACTTGTGAAGGAGTCTACGCAGGTCCTTATCAGTAGAGGAAAACATCAGCCATCTCCACAGCCACCCTCTGCAAAAACACACAGCCAAACAAATAAACACTGTGTTCAGCAGTGTTTCCCTAAGTAAGTGTTTCTACAAGCAGATATTTATTAGCCTATTTGGATCAAATAGTTTCTCTGTTTAATTCTGATCAGAAAGGTCAGTGGTATGCTGAGGTTGATATCTTCAACTATCTTGTTAATTCAGTTGCAAGATGTTGTATTTAAGGTCTGTCTGTAGGGTTATGAGGGGTTTTTGAGATTGAAATGGATTACCCATAGCTCTGCAAAATCCTATGTGGAACTGGAAAGCCTGGAAGATGCGTGTAACATTTTAAAGATGGGGTGTGCATTTTGGTGACCCAGACGTGGTACCTTTCCACTGCACTGGCACTGAGAATTTGGTAAGCATGTTTGACTCAAGAGCCAACTCCAGAACTGAGTGGGATTGAACGTCTGCCTTGAGCAACTTACTCTAGTTCTGAGGCCGCATTTGCTGTATACCTTACACATCCGATTTCTTCAGGAAGGGCCATTTGGGACCTTTGGAAAAGCTGAAGTGTCCAATTGCATGTCCTTGGTCTCCAGATCCAAGGATTGTTATTGTTCCTAGATTGTACTGTTTGCAGAAAGATAGGACATGGTCTTTGAAACTAATAGGCTAAATTTTGCTGAATAACATTTTTCCTGGTTTTATTTATCCTCAAATAAGAATAATTTTGAGATACTCTATAAATAATTTTATTGGAAACAATTTTTCTTTGGATTTGGACTGAAATAACCATGTCAGAAGCCAACAAACAGATGGTAAACTTTCTGTATCTGCTGGCTTTGGGAAGATTTTTGTTAATGCTAATGAGGGGCTTCATGCGCTGAGATCTCAATGGCCTCCTATACCTTTCCAATAGAACAGATTTGGGCGATTCACTGAAGACCCATATTGATTTCTAGCCTACATAATCTTATGTTACTGTTTAGTTATTGTAAATGATTGACACTAGAAATGTTGAAATGTGAATCTGAAATTATTAAATTCTGGTGTTAATGAGCACAGCAGCTCCTCTTACTCATTTAGTTTTGGCTGGGCTTTGTTTTGCATTTTAAGGTTTTGGGATCTTCCGAGCTTTGTTTCTCTAGGTTTTCTTTGTTTTCTCCTCCTGGATAATTTCAGGAGCATGTGCTACTTGTCAAGGAAGGGTAAGGTCAATGTATTTGTGACTTCAGGATTTTGTGGTTCCTGGTAGACCAGATATACTTTGTGACTGCTTTTATGAACTCTACTATTTTTTTTTTTTTTTCTTCTCAGAGATATATATTCCTTTTCTCAAGCATCTCACTTCAGGATTCCATACTCATTCTGGGGTAGGCATTTTGCACATGAATCCTAACTGAATCCATATAGTGGTGGAATATTAGCTATTATGACAGAAATATACAATAGAAATATTCATCCCTTCTTTCTCAAAAATGACAGAAACTGAGATTTATTAAGGAGGTGATTTTTTTTTTTCTTTTCAGAACTGGGGATTGAACTCAGGCCCTTGCGCTTGCCAGGGAAGCGCTTATTCCACTGAGCCATCTCCCCGGCCCCAAGGAGGTGATTTCTTGAGGTCATGAAAATCAGTTCACAGAAAGTTAGAATTTAACTCTTCAGACTGTGGAACCAAATCATCTGGCTATACATTCAAAAAACACCATTTATCAATGAATCATTTACCTCTTGGACCTGTGTTTCTCACTTGCTGAAAATGAAGATAATCTCTCCTTTATAGGTTGTAAAAATCAGATGATAGCTACGGTGTATCATCTAGCACCCAACATGTAATAATAATGGTGTTGGTTGTACACTTGCAAGACTCTTCACTTTATTATTTTTAGTGCTTCTCATTCATTATAACAAAGACATGTGTTTAGGCCCTGGAGCTAGAGATTTGCATGAGTCATGACTCGACAAACTACCAGTTAATTATTTGATTTCTCAAAATCACAGCTTCATTATTCTGGAAAATGGGAATAATACTATGTATAGGTACTTGTGAAGATTAAGTAAAATAATAGTGATTAAAATTAAAAGTATTAGTGCCCGGTCAGAACTCAATAAGGGCAATGACAGTGTCCTTCTGGTTTAGTCTCGTCCACAGAACGGTGCCATCTGAGAGGGGAGGACTGGGATCATTATCTGGTTCAACTTTTATCCCTGAGGTAGATGGGGATAGGAAGGATTTCTAGCCAGGCTCTTCTCCTTTCTGTACAATTTTCTGTTGCAAGATAAGGTCAAGACCAGCCCTGCTGTGCCCTTCCCCAGTGCCTAAAGGAATCCCCTCACCTTGTATTCCTGCTTTACCTGTTGTCTTAAAGAAATGGTAGTAGTCTCTGCATTTCTTCTGTTCATGATCAATGCCAGGCTTTTACTCTTCTGGAATTTGTGACTTGCCTTCAAGACAGAGTGTAGCTCCATCCTACAAACCAGCTAGCGACTTTCGTGTTCCGTGGGTGCTGGTGGAGGGGAGTGAAGAAGTTGGTTATAAATAAGCAAATTGAAAATAAGTTCTAAATGAATCCTTGCAACATATGCCTTTTAGCCCCTCAAATGGAGATAGCAAATGCATTTCCTCTTTCTCATTGTTGTCCATCAGCTGCTAGCAGCTTCCTGGAACGTGGTTGCAGATTTGATGACCCTTCTCTAAAGTGGTTTGTAGTTAAAAAATAAGAGACAGCAGCAGTGGAATTATGGTGGAACATTCTGGAAAGACAAAGGAGGTGGGCCTTCTGTTGGGTATGGGGAAATTAGTAGACTTTTGATAGAAAGACCATGAGTGGCATGGACAGTTCATATGGGGATGAGTGACATGGATAGTTCACATGGGGATGACTTGGAGCAGAGGCATACAGTATCCAGGGTAGCACAGAACAGTGCCTGGAACATGGCAGGTGTCCTACCAAAGACAGCAGAATTAGATGCTGATCAGAAGAGACTTTCCTCCAGGTTCATGGTCCAGGACCAATCCCACAAGAGGGTAACATCATAAAAAAAAAGTAACAGTTTTGAATAATAAATTGCCTCAGCTGGTGCTATCTGGTAGCGCTGCCAGGACTTCAGTGATCTGATCAGATAATAAAAAGTAGTCGAGCAGTTTAATATTGGAGGAAGATGCCCAAGGGGCCTTGGGTGGCTTTTTAGGCAGTTATCAAAGATGGTGGCCATCGTCAGCCGAAAGGCTCTCTCCACAAAGGCTCTTCGCTAGCCCTGGGAGCGGTACCATCTCTACCAGCGCACACTGCGTGTCTAGGTAGACTGACGTCGCGTTCCAAGAGCCGGGGTTTCTCTTATAGGGGCGTGGCTCCGTGGCGTCACGGGTGCCATTGGTGGAAAGCACGTCGCGTGTGAACGCCGGGGCTGGGATCACCGGCAGGATGATTGACCTTGCTCAGCTTCACTTCCTCACGTACACAGCGGAAGTGGCGATGGCTCTGGTTTTCTAGGGTTGATGTGGGAATCCAAATAAAGCACTTCCGTGTGCCAGGCCCTGCCCAAGCCACTCTGCTTAGGTGCACTGAGCCACTTCCATAATGCGGCAAACCTTCTGGTAGTTGCCATTACATTTTTTTCAGTTCTAGTATGTCAGGAAACTAAAACTGATGAGGTGATTTCCTCATGGTTATTATTCTGAACACATTCAGATACATCTTTCCTCTGATGAACAGTTCCCGACCATGAAGCTCGAATTCTGCCCAAAATGTTCTTGGATGTTTCTGGAACTCTCCCCCGGAGTGATCACGCGGCAGGTGAGACGGCACAGGGCAGCGTGGTGAACCCTCATTAATCTAGCGAGGCCAGCAAGACCGCAGTTGAGGCCCATCTTTTCTCTCTGCATTCCCTGGACCTGCACATCCTTTACGTGCTGGGACTTATTACCATGCTTAAAGAATCTACCAGATTTAATTATTGGAAAAAAATCACGAGGGCTTGTTTTAAGATTTGCTTTTATTTTGAAAAGGGATGCGCATATATTTTTTTAAAATCACATACTCATTAACTTCCGGGTGGAGCTGCTGACTCACCGTAATCTTCGGCTAGATTTTGGATACAGAATTGCAAATATTTTCTCCTGTGCATCACACACTTACCAGTGACACAAGGCTTGGAAGTAGAGGAACAAAAAAAAATCTTGCCTTGCTGTTGAGTGGTACTTTAAATTTTTGTGGAATGATTTTCCTCCTTAGCCTGGCTTCTCTAGGATGACAGCGATTGGGACAGGAAGCAGCAAAGCAGGAGCAGAGGGGAGGATTTACGCCTGCGTGTGTCACTCAGTGACCCGAGCATCTGCAAAGCGCGGGGCTTCCCGGGGCCACCTTTGTGTCCATCTGGACAGGTCCTGTGTCCTCGGCCTGCGGCTCAGACTGAGCAGGCACAGGGGAGCGCCTGGAGAGCGTGAAGCCCACGAGCGAGCGGACTGCTGCAGCCACAGGCTCCCACGCAGTCGGAGTGGCAGGAGGCCCCAGACTTGCGCGCCTCCTCCACCCTCCTCCCCTACCGGATCACGGCGTGGGCTTCTCCTGCTCATTTAATTTCCCTTTTCCCTGATGGCAATGCCATTAGCTCTCGTTGTCACCAATCTCAGTACTGTGCGTCCTGAACGTCCCACGCAGCCGCGTCTGCCGGGTGACTTGTCCGCGGGGTCAATTTCTCTGTTTCTCTCCCTCCCGTCCATCTCTTGACCTTTAGGAGAAAGAAAACATTTTAGCCCAGCTTTAGCCACGTGCGCCTCAGCCTGTCATGAAGCAGGGCAGGGAGGCAGATGGTGTTGGGTGGCAGAGGGTCTTGGGAACGACCCTTGCAGTCCAAGCCAGGCGGATCTGGGGACAGTGGCCTGCAGGGCAAGTCCAGTTATTCCCCATCAGAGCCCCCCGCCCTGCACCCTGACTTTAGACGGAGCAAGTCGTCTTTGGCAGGAGAGGCTTGGCCCATCCGGGCGTCAGGCGCACTGCCCTAGAAGCTCAGCGCGGGTGCGCCAGCCCTACTTACCGCAGGGCCCAGCCCTCCGTTATTTTTACCTCCTCGGAGCTTCCTCCGCTTCTTCAGGTGCTGGGCGAGGTGGCGCTCATTTGGCTTTGCTTCTGACATAAGATAAACGAGCTCGGGGCCCTGGGCGATTCACTCTGGCTGCCAGGGGGTTCCAAAATAGCAAACTATTTTTCATAACGGCAACGTGATTTGAAGGGGGGGGGGGCAGCAGGTGCGCTCCGACTCCCAGCCGTCTGGGGCGCGGTGGAGGGAGGACTCATTAAGTTTGCACTTGGGTCCGGGAAATCGAGGGCCTGCCCCTGCGGTGGCGGCTCCCCCTCGGCGGGGTCAAGGGCTGGGCGGCTCCCGTCCTTGGTGAAGGTGCAGGGGCTGCGGCGGCACGGCAGCTGCATCGAGTCCGGGCTGACTTTCTTTTTGTTGGTTTCTCCTTGCAGAGAGATAAGGTTATGGATGCGAGCATCCGCTGCGTGCATTGTCAAAAATCACCTTGTATGTTAAACAAAAGAGCAAGATTTCTTCCCAGTTTCAAGTATTTGACCTTTTGGTTCGTTCAGCGAACGGCCATTTCACAGGTTTGGTAGGGGAGGCATCTCTTCGAATCCTCTCTGTTTGCAAAGACATAAACTTGAAGGATCAAACTGACGTTGCATCTTGGAGTTTGTGCGTCACTCTTTTGACTCATTAGAAAAACACATCTGCTTTCATGGTGTTCTGCACCATTAAAAAGTTGGTCCCCAACCCTACAGCTAATAATCTCCCTTTATCCCCCATCATGAATTATGTAGATGTTTTTAGGATGGAAATTCTAATACAGCAAAGAGGGTATTAATTTATATTTACATGAATTGTGAGTTTCCTTTTGATGTTTTCCCCCATCAACTTACCAGGTCTTCCTTGTTAAAAATGAGCTAAAAGTAAAATGAAAGCATGTGTTACAATATCACTACTGATGTGGGGCTTTTCAAAAGTGGGTTGAGGCAGAGGGGCTCAATCTTTTGTAAAATTGTCCAAAGTCAAGGTCGGAATATGGGGAAGAAGTTCTGTGTAAAAACTATGTGTTAACCAGCTGTAATTGAGTGCACAAGGCTCTGGGGTCTGTCTTACAATACATCTTCATTTAAGCATTTCTTTTTCCCAAGGGACCACTGAGTATGTAGCACATGAATAAATAAACGCCAGGACTTATTTTGGAGGCTCCAATCATAATACAATTATATGCATTGCAAATCTGTATATGCCACTTTTAGTTTCGAGGGTGTTTTGTTAAATTATTAAAGGCAATTGCGGGAAGAGCTATACCTCAACCCAGCTATGGAAATGGTCTCGGAGAGCTTAGTCAAACAAGGCAGGGGAATCTTCTTCCATTGTGAGCTTGGCACCACCTGAGAGATGGCGGTTCTGCTTCACCTGGAGTGCCTGGCTCAACTAGCTGTGGAAAATGGGAGTGACTCTCACTCTCTCATCCTGCTGGGTGTTGGAGACCACGCCTCCTCTCCCATCAGTGGTGGCTCCTAAACCCAATACAGGAAAATTATACATTTTTTTCCCCTTCTTAAAAATAGCATCTTCTTTCCTTGGGTCACTAAGATGCATTTGCTAAATAGCTGTTGAAGCCCAAAATCCTGTCTCTAAATAACCAGCAGAGGTGAACTCAACCTCACACAGAGCTCTCTGAAACTGCCGCCCTCCTCCGAAGCCCTTCTTGTTGTAGAGTGTGCGTGAGTTCCGGCCATGCAGGGCACCTGGCCATCTTCTGTGCTGTCTTTCTCTGGCTTGTCCTCCTAAATCTCCATTCCTCTCTGTTAAGATGACGTAAGAGAGATGTGGAAGAGTGGATGAGTTGGAGTGCTGGCTTCAATTCCACATACTTGGTTGGGCCCTGTATTTTCTATCCTGTATTTATCAGTTGCGGGACCTTCAGCAACCACTTAACCACTCCGTGCCTCGGTTTTCTGGCGTGTAACATGGTGATGCCAGAGATCCCATCTCGTCGAGTTGCTGTGAGGTTTGCGTGAGATGCACACAGGAAGTGCCTAGCTGACTGCCCACAGACCCTGGGAAACAGCAGCAGCCACTGCCTCATGAGCATCTTCCTCTGGTCTAGCCACTTGGCTGAGGACTTCCTACAGCAATCCAGTTCAGAAGTCCGCAAAATAATTAGGACTTTGCTCAAATCCCTTTTGGGTGTAGGATTCTTCTCTTTTTGTTTTCATGTTAAGGACAACCTAGAACTTCTAAATAGATATGCTCTCTCCCCCATGCACCCCGGCTTCCTATTTTGTAGCTGTCATGTGTATGGCTATGCTTGCCTCCTAAGGCGAGCTGAGAAGAGAGAGAAGGACAAAGCGGGGCTTGCGCTTGGCTCATTATTTTTTATCCCTCCAGAAAGTGATCCATATTCTCTTTCTTAATCCTTAGGGCCCTCGGTGCCTCCTCTGTGCTGCAAAGCTAAGCTCTGGTGACCAGAGGCTCTAGGACACTCAGGATTATGAATGACCACTGACCTCCTATTCTTTTAAACCAAGAGGTCAGAATGCCCTGTAGAGTCAGTGTTGGCCCACTTAGACTTCAGCTTCAGAGCAATGTGGTGGTGCTGTATGGGAGAGATAACCGAGCTTCCAGGCCTGGTGGAGCCAGATAGGGGGTCAGCGAGCGTCCCTGCAGATCGTGGAGAGGCAGATTCCGGAATGAAGGTCGCAGACTCCGAGGGCAGCCAAAGACTCCGGCCAGCAGGTGGGGCCGCAGCCCAACGCCGCCAGCCGGAGGCAGCTCTGGCTGCTGCTGTGTTTGATTTTCATTTTATACTTTGGAATTTGCTTTTGCCTCCTTTTAGGTTGCTGTGAAATCTACTTTCTGTTGACAGGCTATGTTTTTCTTTCTCTCTTTTTTCCTTGCTATCCTGTTCATTTCACAGCTAAGTGAAAACCTACTGTGTGCCGGGCACTTATTCAGACCCTACCAATGTGGGGCCCACCAGGGCCAGCAGGTCCTGACATTTCAAGACCCCAGTGCTGCTTTTCAGATATCAAGCTGCGTAAAAATCACCTGGGATTGCTGTGGCCCTACAGTCTCAGGGCTGGGGAGTCTGAGTAGGGGCGGGGAGGAAGCGGGGCGGGCCTGGAATCTCTCATAAGCTTCCTGGCAGCACTGGGGCTGCTGCTCCAGGCTGGTGGTTTGTGATGCAAAAAAGCAAGGTGCTCTTTCCCCCTGACTCACTTGTGTTAGAAGGGACTGGCAATTTGACCTTGCTGTCAGGTTGTCAGCTTTGTCTCAAGACCCTGACCTAGACCAGCTTTTACACAAACATCTGAGAAGTGCCAAGCCTAGCAGGCAGGGAGAAGAGGACAAGGCTCTGCACCCCCGTGGCTCTCCACCATGCTAGCTGCAGGGTCATCTTGTGGTTGGGACAGCTCCCAACTCCTAGAGGATAAGAGTATGTGAAACACATCCAGTGCTCTGTCCTTTCTCTGGTAACTTTGGTGCATTTACCAATTTGCTACTTTTTCATGACTGATTTAACTCTAGTTACTACTAGGTCATTAGGGAGTTACTTATTCACAAAGCAGAACTGGGCTAAATAAACAGCAGGAAGTTGGGAAAAGAGAGGAAAATAGAGACCAGGAATCAACTTGGAATGTAGGCTGGAGCTTGCTGGCATCTAATGCAAACCCCGATTTCGAGTATAAATGTAAGCTCTTCCTCCATTTTTAGGTCCAGGTGACCCTAAACGAACAGTATCTCGTAGCCCAGAGCGGTTAGCTTCTCTTCTAATAAGAATCACTTCCCAGTAGGATGTACATTTCCAATTATTATGCAAAAACAATGGCAGAATTACTTAAAAATGTACAGCCCCCTAAGGGCTCTCAGCGCCGTAGTCCATAAGAATCTATCATTTGTATGCCTCTATTGTGGGGAACCACTGAATCCTCCATCATAGGCTATTTAATCAAGCGAGAAGCCCCGAAATTCCTTGCAGAGATTTGTGAGTTATGGAGCTAAATATGCGACTGGTAATATATTCTGGCTGTCTGCTCACGCGCGCACACGCACGCGGCCTTCTTGTTTCCCTCTGCAAGGCGTGGAGTTTGCATTGACATTTAGATGATGGGTCATTGTAGATTTCTCCTGCTCACAGCTGGAACCTTGGCGGCATCTCCCATTAGTAATCACTGTGCTTTTTGTCCCTAGTGACTGAGCCGTTTACAAACTAAGAAAAGGAAAAATTATATATTTGAGTACTGACTGTGGAAGGAAAATAAACTAACAGCACAGTAGGAAAGGTGCCCTGGGTTACTTTCTGTGGATAACTGAAGATCAAGTGGAAATGTAGGACCCCAGCCCTGCAGCTCCCTCACCCTTCCCTTGTCAGCCGCATTGCTGGGCTTGTTGTTGGAGAAGGAGCAGAGAATAGTGCACAAGGTCAGACTGCAGGAGCCGCCGTGGCCACGGATGCAGGAAGATTTGGGAAATAGCTTAAGAACCTTACCCCACCTCGAACCGCTTTTCAGACTTGTCAGGGCACCTGGGACTCGCCTTTGCTTTTCCCGGTGTGCGGATGCTCTTGAGATTGGTGGTGAAGGTACGAGACAGAAGGGTCTAGATCAGGCCCTGGAGGGAACAGTGGGACCGCAGCGAGGTTGCAGCCAGCCAGAGCTGTGGCTTTCAGCTCCAGGAAGCCAGGGGCATGGAAGATAAAGGCTCCCATTGCTCTCAGTGTGGGCCGCAAAAGAAGAGAAGAGACAGGCAGATAGGATGCTACAGGATAATAGCGTCAGAAAAGCAACTTGCTTTTGTGTATGTGTTTGGGGTTATCGTAATAAAAAAGCACAAAGTGTACCTTCTCAAAAATTTTGAAGTGTGGTGTGGTATCCCGTTAACTACAAGGAAAATACGGTGGACATCTTTCTAGGACCTTTTCGCCTCGCATACCTGAACCTCCGTAGAGAACCCATTCAGCCCCAAGTCCCCACTACCCAGGGGCTTTTAGGGTCCGGCAGTCACCCTTCTAGTATCTGTGGCTTTCACTTTAGGCACACCTCGTCTAAGTGGAATCACCCAGTGTTTGTCCTCCTGCTTTACCTCACCTGGAATACTAGCATCAAAGTTCTCCAGGGTCGTAGTGTATAAAATGACTCCCTTCTTTTGGACGGCTGAGGAATAGTACGCTACATGCATGAACCTTACTTCTACTGCTCACCCAGCTGTGGGCGTTTGCCTGCTCCACCTCTCAGCTATGGAGTGGTTCTGCAAGGCAGACGAAAGTGCAAGTGGGGTCATCAGACAACATTGTTGTTCTGTTCTTAATTTTCTGAGGCACCTCCAGCTGTTCCCCGTGGCAGCATTTAAGTGACTGCCTGCGGCGTTCAACAGTGTGCAAGGGCTCCAGTTCTTCCACATCCTTGCCAAAACCTCTGCCTGCATTTTTTTTTTTTCCCCTAATAATGGTCATCGCAACAGGTATGGGACAATGCCTCGCCACGGTTTTGGTTTGTATTTCTCTGGTGATCGGTGGCATTAAATGTGTTTTCAAAAATTTGTTGGCCATTTGTCTTCCTTGGAGAAATGTGAATTTAAATATTTTACACTATGACGACTACTACTACTATTATTATTGTTTTGTTTTGAGACAGGGTCTCAACACTTAGCTCAGGCTAAACTTAGGATGTAACCCCGGCTGGCCTTGAACTTGCAGCAATCCTCCTGCCTCGGCCTCCTGAGTACTGAGATTATAGGCATGTGCCACCACCCCCAGCTTAAACATTTTGCATTTTTGTTGTAAGGAGGGTAGGTAGTACTAGGGACTGAATCCAGGACCTCACGTATGCTATATCCCCAACTCTTTCCATACCCTACCACGGCCAGCCTTTGTAGGTGTTTTGATCCAGTTATTTGTTTTGTTTTGGCAATTAGGTTGTAGGAATTCATTTCATGTTGTGGTCATTGGTCTCTTATCAAATGTATGATTTGCCCGCACTCACATCTTTGTATAGGCTCTGTTCATCTGCTGGTTATTTCCTTCGCTGAGCAGAGAGAAGCCTTTAACTATGACAGTGTCACCTGTGCCTTGTCCTTGCCACCTGTCCTTTTGGTGTGCAGCTAAGAGGCCACTGTCGGATCCTTGGCGATGAAACTGTGTCATATTTTCTTCTAGGCTTTATTTTTTAGGCAGACAAGTCTTTAATTAATTTTGAACATCGTGTAAGATAAGGGTTTAGTTTCATTCTTTTATATGTGGATATTCAGTTGCCTAATATCGTTCTTGAAGAAAATACCTTTTCCCCACTGACTACTCTTGGTGTCTTTTTCCCAGATCAGCTGAACAGATATTTGGCAGCTTAAGGCCAGCCGTGGGCTCTCTGAGGCTTCCCCTTGGTCTGTACATCTGTGTGTGACGATTGTAGCTTTGTCCAGAGTGGCGGCTTGGGTCGCAGACCGAATCCTTCCCACGACTGGTCACCTTCCGTCAGCAAGCATGAGACTTCCAGCTTCTTTCTTTTAAGTCTGCTTTAACTGCCCTGGGCCTGTCCTTCGTGGATATGAATTTTCAGGTTGTATCTTTTGTAAAAAATGTTATTGGGATTTATAAATGATAATAATTGTTTTTGATATTTGGTGAGAGGGTCTTGGTATGTGGCCTAGGCTGGCCTCCAACTCACGGCCACCCTTCTGCCTCAGCCTCCCAAGTCCTGGGACTATAGGTGTATACCATCATGTCTAGACAAAAAGTCATGATTTCATATTAATTGTTAAATGAATGGGATTCTCTGTGATATTTTAATGCACGTATATACAATACACTATACTCACGCACATATATACACATATACACATAGATGTATATAATTCATTCACCATGTCTACCTATCCTTCTTTCCCCCACCTTTTCCCACAGCCTTCTTCCCAGGTCCTTAAACCCATACTCTTTTTTTTTTTTTTGCAGAACTGGGGACTGAACTCAGGCCCTTGTGCTTGCCAGGTGAGCAGCTATTCTACTGAGCCATCTCCCCGGCCAGACCCATACTCTTGAGATTCTGGTGGGATTGCACTGAATCTGTAGCTCACTTTGTGCAGTATGGATGTTTCAACAGTACAAAGGTTTCCAATCCATGGCTACGAGATGTCTGTTATTTGTTTCTTCTTTATTTTTATTTGTATTCATATGTATTTATTCTCTACTTATCACACACAATCAAATTAGCATAAATTTAATTGCGTCCTATGATGTCTTACAGGTCTTAGTATACAAGTATTTTACCTCTTTGGTTAACTTTACTTCTAAATATGATTTTTTTTTTTTCTTTTCAGCACTGAGGATCAAACGTAGGCCCTTGTGCCTGCCAGGCAGGCAATTATGTGCTGAACTATCTCCCCAACCCTAACTATGATTTTTTTTGATGTGTTATCAACCTTTCTGTTGCTGGGCCAGAATGCCAGACACATACAGACTGAAGGAGAAAAGGCTTATTGGGCTCTCGGCTTCAGGGGGTCCAGTCCGTGGCGAGGTGTGTCGGCAGCACGGGCAGGGCTGGCAGAGGAGAGCTGCTCCACTTCTGGCCCGCAGGAAGCAGCGACAGGGAGGAAGCCGGAGCGAAGAGCCTCGGGGAGGCAGGGTCCCAGAGCCCCGACCTGGGCGCTGCCTCGCAGCCCGCCCAGAGTGAGCTAGAGTGATTCAGGCCGGTGGTTGTGAGACTCACAAGTGAGCGGGTGAGACTTCTGGAGAATGTCTTATTTTAAAGAGAAAAAATACAGCAAAATTTCACAACAAGATAATAGCTAACAGTGGTTGATACATTATGTACCATTATCTTTCAATCAGTAACTCAGAGTACAAGATATCTACATTTAATTGTCCAAAGAATATTATCCCAAACCTTTCTTTTCAATGAACTTAGAGAAATTAGTAGCATAACTATCTTAACTTTTGCTTTTCCTTTCCTTCTTTTCTCCATTCCCGCATGCTGATTTCTCTTTGCTTTTGAAGTTTCTTGCCATTTTGTAGTATCTGATGTATATTTTGGATCTTGTTTACTCTTTCAGCTTCTCACTCTAGGGAAATAATATGATCTTTACACATGTGCATGTGATTTATTTTACTTATGAATATAGTTTCAAATTGCATCCACTCACCTATAAAACTCTCCAGGTTGTCCTTCTTTATGGCTGAGTAGTGTGCCACTATAGAAAAAGACCTCATCTTTTTTCACCCATTCCTCAGCGGATGGGCTTTTGGGTAGTCTCTAGGATCCTAGTTGTTACACATTGTGCTGCTATAACCATGGGTGTGTAGATAAAACACTGCTGCATGATGTTTTTAATTCTTCTGGGAAGATACCCAGAAGGGGAATAGTAAAGTCATATGGAACCTCCAATCCTAGTTGGGTTTTTTTTTT
>NW_004524602.1:14410899-14423907 GCF_000260255.1 Octodon degus
TTTTTTTTTTTGGAGTTCTTTATATGGTCTCAATAGTAATCTTTTTTTCTGAGGACCAGCTGGCAAACATTTTTTTCCGCTCTGTGGGTTGTCTCTTCGCTCTGCTGGTTTCTCTTGTTCTGCAAAAGCTTTCTAATAAGATGAGGCCCTAGCTGTTGATTTTCGGTGATAGCCCCTGTGTGGTCTGCATCTTATTCACAAAGTCTTTGCCTTGCCAGTGTCCTCAAGACTTTCATATGTTCTGTCCTCCAGCTGATGTAATGTTTCTGTTTAATATTTAGATCTTTGATCCCTTTCAAATTCAGTTGAGTGCATGGGGGAAGATTTGAGTCCAGTTTTAATCTTTGGCATGCGCAGTGCCGCCTTTTCCAGCACTATGTATTAAAGCAGCGATCTTCCTTCCAGTGAATGTGTCTGGCACCTCTGTCAAAGACAAGGTGGCTGAGTGTGCCTGGAGTTGTCTCTGCATCTTCTAATCTGTTCCATCAATCTCCAGGGAGAGTATTTTAGATATAAACCATAACAAATGTTACTGTAAATGGATTGTTTTCTTTATTTACTTTGCAGATTGCTTCCTGTTAGGGTGATTTTTAGGGTGTCAATACTGTTTCCCGAAAGTTTATTGAATTTGCAGTAGTTCTCTCAGATTTTTAGTGCAGTCTTTAGGATTTCTTATGTGTAAGATCATGACATCTTTTTTCTTCTTTCTTTTTCTTTTTTTCATTTGTGTATTTGATACAGATTTGACTTGTGGTGGTCCTCCTGTTTTCAGCCTCCCCAGCACTGGGAGTACAGGCATGAACCACCATGCCTGGGCTCTATTTCGGCTCAGCACACCTCGGGATTGGGACCGGGGATCGAACCCTGGTCCCTGTGCTTGCCAAAGCAGGTGCTTAGTCCCCTGAGCTATCTTGCCAGCTCTCATGGGCATCTTTTAACACAGATCATTTTACTTCCTTTCTTAGTGGGATATCTGTATTTCCTTTTCCTGCCAAGTTGCACTGAGTGGGGTCACTGTGCTGTGTGTCATGAGAAGGCCCAGAGTGGGCATTCTGCCTGGTTCCCAATCTTTGATGAAAGGTGTTTAGTTTTCACTGTTGAATATGATGTTATCTTTTTATCTGTAACACATAATATATTGATTAATTTTCTCTTATTCCCATTTTTTCAGTACTTTTTTATTGTGAAAGAGTGTTAAATTATTTGAAATGCTTTTCTCATATGTTGGCATGACATGATTTTTCTCCTTTGTTCTGTTAATATGTTATATAACATTGATTTCCATATGATATACCATCCTTGAGTGTCAGATAATTCCTGCTTCTTTGATTGTTTTCATTAGTCATTTAAATTAGTTTGCTAGCATGTTGTCGTGGATTATAGCATCAAGTTTGATTAGGAATATTTGACTATATGGGCTGGCCAAATAGCTCAGCAGATTAAAGCTCCTGCAAGCAGGTGCAGGGGCCGGGGGTTCGATCCCTGGGCCTGCCATGCCGGCCCCACTCCTGGGACACACTGAGATGGCAATTGAGATGGTGTGGTGGTGCGCACCTGTAATCCCATCTCTTGGGAGGCAGTAAACAAAAGGATCACTACGAGTCCAATCTAGTAGTAAGACCCTGAACACCCTGTAGACCCTTCCCTAAAACACACACACATACACACACACACAAACATGGAATATTTGTCTATAATTTTCTTTCCTTATGTGTTCTTTTCTGGCTTTGATGTGCGGATGATATTGGCCTCATGAAATAACTTTGGAAGTGTTTTTCCTTCTATTTTTTTGAAAAGTCTGAGAAGGACGGATATTAATTTGTCTATAAATGTTTGTAAGAGTTCACTGGTGTGGTGGTTGATAGATTGTGTCAACTCCAGAAGTTAAAAGCTTAACTAAATCTGCTCAGCAATTCCATAGCCTAGGGCGAGCAGGCCACACCCTAGGGCACAGCAGCCTCCCCCTAGAGTGACTCATCACTTAAAGGACATAAAAGGGAATCCAGGAAGGCTGGAGCATTCTAGTTTTCCTCAAAGGAGCTCTGGCCTTCGCAGCCAGCCTGGATGTCATCTCTTCAGCCTCTGCCTTGGATCCTTCAGCCTTCTGGTGCAGACCCTTCAGCATCCTGACACCGACTTTCACAGAACACTGCAATGAGCTCCCGGCCTTGCGCAGAATCCTTCAGTTTCTGATGTGCAGATGCCCTCTGCAGACTTCCTTACCTGATTCTGTGGCTGACCGTCATAAGCCAATCTTGTAATTTCTTATACATTTGTCCATCCCATGTTATACCTATTTTGTTTTGGCACTGCAAATGGACTAAGACAGTGTTTATTGCTGCAAACCTCCCTCATAAAACTGCTTGTTCTGTGTCTTATGAGTTTGAATATGTTGCATTTTCATTTTTGTGTGTTTAAAAGCATTTTCTAAATTCCCCCTGATGATTCCTTTGATCTGCTGGTTGTCCAAGAATGTCTTTTTAATTTCTACATGTTTGTCAATATTACTGTTCTTCTTTCATTAATTTCTGGTTTAATTTTATTGTGGTTAGAACATGTATTTAGTATGATTTCAATCCACCTACATTTGATATGACTTATCCTATGATTTAACATGTGGCCTAGCCTGGGGAAAGGTCTCTTTGCATTTAAGAACTTATTCAATGTTTTATAAATGCTCGCTGGGTCCATTGGATCTACAGAGCTGTTAACTTCTGTTTCCCTATTGATCTTCCATCTTCATGTCCTGTCCATTATTAAAAGTGGGAAATAGAAATTCCCTAATGTTATTATTTTGCTATCAATTTATTTTTTCAGTTTTGACAGTGTTTGCTTCAGGTATCGGGTGCTCAGAGGTTGAGTGAACACCTATGTACTCACATATGTTACGTGGTTCCATGGAATTCGACCTTTGTTTTCCAGTTTCTAATGTCCTTCTTTGTCTCTTTTGACAATGGCAATGGAATACCCATTTCTGCCAAAACTAAACAAAAAAGAAGGATACAAAGGAACAACTATTTTGTATCTGTATATACCAAATAGTTAGGATAGATATACAGCTACTTTCTCTTAATTCAGTGAGAGAAAGATTTGTACTAATAGTGTTTGGACTGGATATCATGTCTGCATCTTTTTCTATGAATAACTACTATGAAGACAACAACCTGCAATGTATTAATTATTGAAATTGCCCTATTCATTTTGAAACTGTCTTTTTGTTATTTGTTTCTCAATAAAGTTATTTTTAAAAAAGGTTTCTTTTTACATATTTAGTACAGGGTCTACAGGGTCTCACTACACAGATTGGACTCATACTGATCCTCCTGTGTTTCAGCCTCCCAAGCGCTGGGATTATAGGCATGTACCACCACACTCAGTCTTAGTTGCTGTCTCAGTGTGTCCCGGGGGCAGGGCTGGCAATGCGTGTGGTGCCGGGGATCTAACCCCTCCCTGCACTTTGCCTAAACAGGTGCTTTAATCTGTTGGGATATCTGGCTAGCCCTTGGCAGGTTTTGATTTAAAATATACATTTTTTAATGTAGTAGGGACACTCCTATTGTCTTTTGTTATCATTTGTATAGAGAATCTTTTTTTAATAATTTCATTTTTAGGTTATGTGTATCTTTAAATCTAGAACAGTCTCTTATACTTAGTATATATTTATATCTTTCTTTATATCCAGTCATCCAATTCAATGTCTTTTGACTAGATAATTTAATCCATTTACATTTAAAGTAATTGTTGATAGAAGGATTTCACATTATCATTTTGTTAATTGCACCTTGTTCCCATCACCCTTGTTTCCTTTCTTGTCTTACCTTGTGTTTCATTGTTTTGTTCTTTTTTTTGGTATGGTCATATTTTAATTTCTCATATTCTCCTGAACATTAAGTATAGGTATTTTTTGCTCTGATTACCATAAAGCTTACATAAAACTTCTTGTAACAATCTATTTTCAGCTTATAACAACTTAACTATAATTGCATATGAACACTCAACTGTTTTATTTTTCCCTCTTCATATAATTTATATTATTCATGTCACAAGTACAATTTATGTTGTATATTAAGATAGTTTTCATACTGACATTTTTATACTTTCATCTTTTTAATTCCACACCAGAGTTAAAATGACTTCCATACCACCATTACAAATGACCATATAAGTAGCCAACCATATATTCACCTTTACCTGCAAGTTTTGTACTTGTAAGCGGCCATGGTAGTGTTAAGCATCTTTTCTTTTCACTGTGGAGGGTCCACGTTAGTATTCTAATAAAGCAAGTTTCATAGTGATAAACTTCCTTAGTTTTTTTTTTTTTTGTTTGTTTGTTTGAATCAGGGAAAAATCTTTATTTCTACCTTATTTTTGAATGATAGTTCTGCCCAGTATCATTTACCATTTCGAATATATCATCCTTCTCCCTTTTAGCCCGCAGAATTTCTGCTGAATAATCGGGTAGTCTCCAGCACTCCTGTACACGCCGAACCCCTTTTCTCTGGCTGCTTTCAAAGCCTCGCTGCCTTTTGATGCTGGTACCAACTGTCTCAATGTGGATTCATCCTAACCTGCATCCAGCTGGTTTCTTGAATCTGAATATTCACTTCTTTACTCCTGTTTGAGGAGCTTCTGACCTTTGTTTTCTCACTGAAGCTCTTTGTTGCTTCTCCAAGATCCCCATAATTCATACACTGGGCCACACAAATTGGTCCAAAAGTCCTTAAGTTTTCTTTGCTTCTTTTTATTGCTTTTTGTTTCTATGACTAAGTAATTTCAACTGACTTATCACTGCGTTCATTGATTATGTTTTTTTGCTTTGTCAAGTCAGCTACAGAAGCTATGCTCAGCTTCCTTTCAGTTGCTACATTCTTTACCCCCAAGATTTCTCTTCGGCGCTTCTTTGTATCACTGGTATTTTGTTTATCTCACAACGTTCTTGACTTCCTAGAACATCTTTATCATGGCTATTTTGAATTCTGTTCCAAGAAGTTCACAGATCCCTGCTTCTTCAGGATAAGTCTCTGTTAATTTATTTTGTTCCCCCTTTTGGGTCATGTTTCCTTGCTGTATGTGACATAACTTAGTGTTATGTACACATTTGTGGAGAAAGCCACCTCTCCTGGCCTTCGTGAACATGCGCCATACAGGGGAGGATTTCTACCAACAAGCTTTCCAGTTTTATGAGGCTTCTGAATCTGCTGGGGTTGGGGTTTGTCCGCTTTGGAACTGGGGGTGCCCTTTCTCAACTAGAGAGGCTGGCCAATCTTTTTCCCAGGGTTCATCTTCTCTATCACCCTCTAGTGTCTGCCTGGGGCATTGCAAGGCTTATAATTGCAAAGTAAAAAGGTTCCCACTCTCTTTCACTTGTTCTCAGCAGGCAGCAGGCATCCAAAATATACCATCAGCCCATGGGGCCCTAAGTCACAAGGTACCCTAAGTCAGCCCATTGTAGTTCTTTATGTGCCCTCCAAAAGACAACAAGATGCGTATCCTGCCTCCCTCCCTCATTCCTGAGCGCCACACCTCATGTTAGGCTTTCTCCAGATTGTGCCAAGTCAGGCAGCCACAGCAAGCTGCCCCATTCTCCGATGTGCTCAGCTGCCCCGTGTACCCAAACCGTGGGGATTCCATCAGCGTTTCAAGTGTGGTGAGGCAGACACCGTTTTCTTGGACAGCTCCCCAAGACACCAGAATGCTGGGGGCAGCCTAAGTGGGGAGCAGTCACAACCTAGGGTTGTTTTATAGCCCAAGCTATCCCAGGCTAAGGAGGGGCTGTTGCAGGTAAAGTGAAATTGCTCCTGTGGCCCATTGCAGGGTCTCCTGAGGCTCTTCATCTTCTTAGCTGGATTCTGGGATTCTCAGGTTGCTTTGATCCACACGTGATTCTTAACTCAGTGTTTTGGGGAGTAACAAAGGCTGGAACTTCCTGTTCTACCAGCCTGCTGTCACAGCCCACAATCCCACTGATAACAAAATATCTATGTAGCATTTCATGTCACTGTCTCTGCCTTGCAAGTATTCTGATCTTGTGCTTGGCCTCTTGGGAAGTACAGTTCTGCAAGCCAGAAAATCCAGGAAGAGCAAAGGCATGCAGTGGAGGCACGCTGGGGACGTGGGGAGGGAAGAACCAGAAAACCCATGCAAAGAGGCAGTAATATGTACAGACCTACAACGTATCACTTTTAATGCCAAAACTCTCCTGACTTTTTTCTGAAAGCTTGCAGGCAGTGTGTGTCCTCCAGGGTACGTTCCTAAACAACCATCACCATTATTAGCATCTTGTGGCGTAGCAGGCTTTATGTGACATCCCTTGAGGGGCACGACTTTTCTGACAGCTTGGACCTGGGAGCTAGGTAACCTATAGCAGGCCCTGTTGCTGCTAAGTGACTGAGCTCAGACGAGAAGTCAGAGCTCTTGGTTTCTAAAAATCCAGGTTCAACAGTAAATTGCTGGTTTCTCAGCCTCCAGATAGGTTAAAGCCGGTCAGGGTGTCATGCTAACCCACCCGCCTATCCTATGTCCTCGATGTTGTAGGTAGGGCTTAGTGGCGGTGGAAGGAGGCCGAGTAATGGTAGCAGAGTCTCCAGGAGATGCAGAGGAGCATGGTGCCTCAAGGAAGCAGGCACCGCGCCTTCAGTGAATCCAAGTACAATTCATTAGTGAGCATTAGTCGCTGGAGAGCAGCTTTCATTCTGTTTCATATTTGAAAGAAAGTAGTTAGTTGTACCTGCCTTCAGGAGACCCGCCATCACTCTGTGTTGCTGAGGTACTCGTTTGCTGTTAAGTTCCTCGGGGCAGTTGGTCCCCCTTCCTAACATATCTTAAATCCTACCTTCCTGTTACCTTCCATTTTGCTCTTCACTTGTAATTTCGATTTCTCTTGTAAGAGGAACTGTGCGACACTTCAGCTTGTGTGCCTGATTTGGTCCTGCATCTCTCGGTGCTCTCCCCTAGGAGAGGTCTGCTGGCCTTGGGTGTGGAGACCAGCGGTCCTTGGGACCTCCCCTGTCTTCCCACGCTATCACCTCTCTTCTCTTTCTTTCTGGTTCAAATCCAGAGCCCACCCACTTCCCTTTCCTCATAGAACTCCTCACTGCTTCTGCCTCGCAAGGCCGGAGGTGTCCTGCGCTCCTTCACACACTTCCATCCAAGTGAGCACAGTTGGAGCGAGCTCCACTGGGCTGTGGCCGGCTCTGCCTCCCCCGCCAGCCTCTGGTTCCATATGCAGACCGTAGCTTGGTGCTCCGCATTCCCCAGAGTGGATGGGCCACGCCCACTCCGAGCGTCTAGATGCCTACCTCTGCTCTATCCCTGAACTCCAGGCAGATGGATGCCCGGTGGTGGGGCTGCTCAGGGCCACACCACTGTGTCCCCTTCCACCACAGATTAGCTCGTGGTCCCCCTCTCCATCCCACTGTCACTCAGGTCTGAAGAATCAACATCTTCATCCTGTAGAATAAAACTCTTCCAAATAAGGAAGCTTCAACTGCTAGGATAAAGAACTGTATGTTTTTCACAGAGATAGTTCCTCTCTAGGTTCTTTCTGCCCAGTCTCTTGCCCCTTCTGGCTAGGTCTAAAATATGCTTAACCCTTTTTCTTGACACAAAACATACAATAATACTCCACATTTTGTTTTAATCCTGTAACTATAAACCAGAGACCTTGAATGCAACCCCTAGAGACAAAGGAAGAAAGAAAAGTCAGGAAATGTCTACTCATGAGCACTTCACTCTATACTTGGCTTCTGCCCTTGTGCTTGCCCCCCCAGGGCTTCCACTTGGTCAGTTCCAGGCGCCACTACTGTGAGTGTGCCTGTTGCCACCTGCTTGGCTGCTAGCTGGGCTCTCCACAGCAAGCAGGCCTCTCGACTGTGGATCCTGCCTGCACCTAGCTTCCAGGGCCAGCCCTGTGACCCTTCCCTGTCTCTCCAACCTTCTAGAACATTCCATTTCCCCCTCAGCATGCTGCAGCCTCCCTGGACTCTCAGCGACCCTGTTCTGACCACCCCTGGCTGTTTCCTCAACCAAGCTAGAAGCGTGTTTCCTATCCTACATGTGCCTGTTAATGTCCTATTGGTCCTTCAGTGTCCCAGTGAAATATCACCTCCTCCACATGGCTACTGCCTGGGATTTCTTCTAGCAAGATCTGCTTTTACCTTCTGCTGCTCCCTGTCTAGTAACACTGGTGTGCCTGTCTTTGCTGAAGGACTGTGAACACTCTGATCCTTTGATACTTTTCTTCTCCTGCAAGATAGAGACTGAGTATTCATGCATTCCCCAGAGCAAAGGGTTCAGTGTTGGTCAAGGTCAGGAAGAAGAAATCAATCCTGGCCAACTCAGGCCGGTCAAGTTCAAACAACAGGTACTGTACATTCTTCCGGTGTTCTAGGACTTCCGGTTAACTCTCTTCTGCTCTGGCCACAACTATTTCATAACACCCCCCACGGGCCGAGCAATTGTGTGTACCGTGCTGTGTGCACTGGCCAGCCCTGTGGTTGTGCCAGCCCATTTATCCTCACAATAACCCCTTTAGGTGAACACTGTGATTACTCCTCTCATTTAGATTAAAACCTCATCTACAAAACGAGCCTTAGAGTGTGGTAGTCATTTGTCACAGGTCACCTAGCTGCAAATGTGCTGCGCTGGAGCGAGCTCCCCCTCAGACTGGTCGGGGCTAATGTCTGAGCTCTTCATGACCACATTACCGTTTCCATGGGAAACTTAACTGTAAAGGTTTTCACGAGATTTTCATTTTTTATAAATTACTGGAATCTAAAATTTGCGATCAAATTCTATCCCCTCATGCTATCCTGGGTGTGTGGTTCGCTGCTTGTGTGGACCATGAGCCTGGTTTTCTTGTCCTATCAGTTGTTACTTTAACAGAGGAGGTTAGCATAGAATTTGACAGGCTTCCTAAAAAGATATCACCTTCAGAGCTCATCCGTGTTCTCCTTGATCGTAGGGAAGTCATATGTTGTGTTGTTGACCTGCAGCCGCGGATCGCTTTGTCCCTTCCCTTAGAGAGGATAAGTCCACACATGATAGATTATATGTCTTCAGAAATAATTACCTTACACAGCGCTATAATCTCCAATGTATAAGTTCATTGATAGGGGAAAAAGCTCTGTCTTCCCAAGGTTATTTTATTTCTTCCTGTATTGTGAGGTGAACGCTGTTGCTTGCTTTTCAATGGTGAGCTACATCTGACTAGATCACAAAGCAGAAATTCTTGGACAGACAACTGTAGTAGCTAAATTAATGTCGTCGCACATCGAGTCGCTGCTTAGTAATTTCCATGTGCAGAATGGCATGGTTTTGCTGCACTAGCCTGCTTTCTTGTTGCCAGGACAAGATACCTGGGAGCCCACTTTATCGAAGGGGAGGGTTATGTAGGCTTACGGCTCCAGTCCACAATCAGCCGACTTGCAGGCAGGCACAGTGTGGCACCAGGGCCTAGTGGAGGACGGATGGTCAGCATAGGGCACCTGGGAAACAGGGAGCAGAGGAAGGGGCCCGGGGCCAGATCTAGTGGTGGAGGTCACACATGACCTCCCCAGACACACGCGGAAGTACGCCTTATTAATTTCCTGGACCCCTTCCGAGCCAACCAAATTGATGATCAAGATTAGCCATCACCATTAGTATACCTTGCATAATATATTTGATATATTTGTCTTTCCAACAGCATCTCTGTGGCTGGACATCAAAGCTGAAACTCACAGAAGCATAAAGGTGTGCTTCTCGGGGGACTGCCACATGGAATGAAAACTTTGTCTTCCTGTCGTGTGCTAAAGACAAGGCCTGAGGGTTTTTCCATCATCTCAAAGTATTCAAGTATGATAGACTCTCTTTTAGGATTAATTATGTCTTCGTTGCCTTTATCTATTGGAAAGTTTCAGTGGAAAGAAATGGAGCTCTTAAGGTTACCTAGCCAAAAAAAGAGATGTTGGTGATCTTAATCTAGCAATCTGATTTTGTGTGATTATTCATTAGGTCAAATAGCCTTGATCACATGAATGTTATGAACTTAGGGAAAAAAATAAGTGAAAAATTCCATGATTATGGAGTTTGCTTGAAACAAGCAAACTATGTTATCAGAGTGTGTGGCTATCGGGGCCCACAGGCTTCTAAGAGCAGCCCGTGAGCTCCGGACCTGCCTCTTTCCCGCCCCACCTCAGCAGTGTCAGGTGTCTCTGAAAAGATTCCTGACGTTAAGATTGTCCCAGATGACTGATTCTGCCTGGTAAAGCAGTATAAGACCAGCTCTATACTTTTCTTAGTTCATTTTCTCATTGCTGAGATAAAATACCCGGCACCCAAAGTTAAAGGAGGAAAGGTTTGTTTAGCTCTCAGTGTATAGAGGTTTCAGCCCATAGTCAGCTGGCTCCAACACAGGACAGCAGGGCAGAGAGGAAACAGTCCATGGCAGGGTGGGCTGGAGGCGGGCAGGAGGCGGGCAAGGTGGGCAGGAGATGGGCAGGAGGCGGGCAGGAGGCGAGCAGGGTGGGCGAGGTGGGCAAGAGGCGGGCAGGGTGGGCAGGGTGGGCAAGAGGCGGCAAAGCAGTGAAGCAGTGAAGAGGTACCAAGAAGCAGCAGCTTGCTTTCTGTCCCTTATGTTCTATCCAGGCAATTTGCCCTTACGGTCGGTAGCGTTCCCATCCCAGGGAGGGCCTTTCCATTGTCCACACCCAGAACTACGCCACACCAATCTGTGGGCTGATTCAGTGACCACACACCCTTGACCCCAGCATCACACACGCTAGACCCAGCCACCTCTGAAAAGCCTCACCTGTGACCACGTGAGGCTTTGGGGGTCATCTAGACATAAGCCAAAGCAATACATTAATGCATTTATAAGAAGAGAAGATAGAAATGTAGCTAAATGTAAGTGACAAACACAGCTTAGGTCGATCAAAGATAAGGGAGCTGCGTTCTCTGGCCTGAACCCGGTCTGCTGCTTGCTTTTATTGGAGTCCAGCCGCACCCACTCCCTGGCTTGCTGATTGGAAGAGTTGAGTAACTGCAGCAAAGACCAAGCAGCCTCCAAAGCCGAAAGCCTTCACATCGTGCCCTTTGTGGAAAAGCCCTTTACACTCACCCTGGTCTCAGCTTCACTGAGCAAGGCTGTGTGATAGGGCAGCCATATCAGCCAGGGACCACCAGAGCAGCCTACATGTCTAATTTGCAAGGTCGTCTTCCCAGAGCTGTCTGCGGGCCAAGGTAGAGGCCTGGGGCTCTCTGAAGAGTCCGCGTTGGAAGACTGGCAAGCCTCGGTTGGACGGCTGAAGAGTCTGAGCTCAGAGGCTGAAGAGGGGCTCTCAAGGCGATGGGACATACCCGAGCCCCTGCAAAGACACAGAAGCAAGGCCTCCCTCTTCTCTCCCTTTTTAATCCACTCAGTCGCAAATGGTTGGTGCGACTCTCACCCAGGGGCTTCTTTTGTTATCAGTAAGTTGGTTCCTCTGAAGCCAGAGCTATATGATCCAATCAGCTGGGTAGTTCTTATTCAAGTTGACACAGTGGGTGACTGTCACAGCAGCTAACACAAAAGAGTGACATCACCGTGACTCCAGCCTGGCTTTCCACCCTCATGTCAAGAAGAATGGGTTCCAGCCTCACTACTGCAGTAGTGACTTCGAGCAAATGTGACTTGGCCGGTAGTGCTTTGAAGTCACAAAGCAAATTTTAGCACCTAGCTATGATTTTCTTTTTCGTACCAGGACTTGAACTCAGGACCTTTAACTTGCCAGGCAGGCGCCTATGCCACTGAACTATATGCCTGGCCCTGGCTATGTAGTTGGAAGGAACTTCGAGTGAGCACTTACGGTACCCAAAGAGGGGTCAGTATTTGTGATTGGTACCACCAGGGAACTGCATTGGTGGACAGCCGCTGTGTGCTGGGCTGAGGCCCAGGTATCAGGGCTCTTTAGAGGCTGTAGTAGATATGTGGGGATTGTAGTTTAGAATTTAGAAAAAGCCGTAGAGTACACTGTAGAGAACAATATTTTACATGCATGCTAATAATTCAGTATGATTGATGATTAAGCGATACCAACAAAGGAAGCCGCACTGAGGCAGGAAATCATTGTTGATGTTCTGAGAGTGAAGCGGTCCCGGTAATCACCTTCAAGAAGGAAAGTCCTTGTAATTTTATATTTTCCTTTTCTTTGGATGGGAAGATTCTTTCAAAAACGTCTCTAACAGATGTGGTGTATGACCCTTGGAAGATATCATTTATCTAGGGAATAACATTCATTTTAATATCATCTCACCCAGGGAGCGGGACTTACACTCACATTTTCTGATCCACTTAGTTGATAATATTCTCCTACAAAAAAAAAAAATTCTGGCTGGCAAAAGGAAGATAATTTAATTTAAAGAGATTCGATGTAGTGCTTGAAATGTGAGTCCCCCAGAATTTGACAGCAGAACAAGGCCAGCGAACAGAATCTTCCTGGCTCACCCAGGCATCAGGGAATTTATAAGTTGGGCCGTCAGTCTGTGCTCCATGGAGTGATGTCAGCATCGCTGATTCTTAAAGGCTGACATTCATTAAGAGCACCCAGGGTGGATGCGGATGTAGAAGGATTCTTGACAAATCAGCCCATGTCACCCTTCTGTAACGGATTACAGAGTGGTGCTTTCCAGCTTGGCGCTTTCTCTTCAAAACGAATGGCTCCTGCCTTCATAAAGTACATGAAAGTTTAGCTTTCGCTGCTGTTTGAAATAGGCTGATTTTGCATTTTCTTTTCCCAGCAAAACTTGGCGGGAACTTGGGAGCTGTAGAAGGAGGTAAACTTTATTTTTTTTTATAAGCCAGGGGTTGTGTACGTTCATGCTGTCCTCTTATTACATGCTTATTTGTCAAAATATATGTTAGCTATAATCCAAGAACAAGCAGCACATGTCTGTAATCCCAGAGCTCTGGGAGGCTGAGGCAGCAGGATTCAAGCCCTACCTGGGCAATTTAGCCAGATTTTGTCTCAAAACCAGATATATATATATATA
>NW_004524602.1:14424007-14442505 GCF_000260255.1 Octodon degus
ATGTCTATCTGCATCACAATAATATGTGAATTAGCGGTTACAATTTATGCCCATTTTACGGATGAAGAAAGTGAGACCAAAAAAGGTCAAATTCTTCACCCAACTTCTAGAGCTGCAAAAAAGAGGAACATTGTATATTTTATAGAAAACTTACCAGCGACTGAAAACTCCTGAATCGCCCAGGCTGCCTCTCGCAAGCGCATGAGACGTCCCTGGAGCTGGGCGGCTCTTCCAGCAGCGGGCAGAGGCGTCATGGTGGCATTTATTGCTCTGAAGACAGGCCTGCACAGCCCCCGCCCCCAGTTGTGCTGCTGGATTGGAAGCAGTGCCGCCCGTGGCTCTAGGTGGCCTCCTCCCTCATTATGGCCTGTCCTTGGAAGACAGTCATTTTCTGTGTCGCCAAAGGTGTCATTACAGGGTGCGCGCTGGCTGTTAGTGCGGCGTCAGCATATTCCGCGCGGAGCCCCCCTCCCGGCCCCACCCACGTCCCGGGAAGACAGAACTAGGTTAGGGGAACTCCTGGGGGCAGCTGCGCTGGGCGAGGGGCCGCGCTGGGTCTGGAGGAACTGTTTCCAGGGCTTTGGAGCTGCAGCTGCGGCTCCGACTGGAATAAATACTCTCCTTAACTTCCACGAAACAATAGATCTGTGATTTGTGACGGAAAAGTAAAGCGGATTTGCATAACAGCTTTGGGGAGACCGTGGACCAGAAGACAGGGCACAGCACGAAGAACTGGAGTTGCAACTGTTTCAGTTACATTGAAATTTAAACAAAAATGAGTATTTGGGGGCAAAAGTGTACTTTAGAATTAGTATTTCGTGATGGACCATAAGCTTTTAGCGAACAGCGCAGTGGAGATTCTGAGCCCCACGTGTCGACTTGCAGGGCCCTGAGCGGCCCCCACAGGACTCTGTATTTTCCATGGTATCACCTGTAATAAACCACGCTCCTTTTCCAGCTTCACATAGTTTAAACCTGCAAAATAGGTCAGGCCATCTTTGCAGTATTCTTTAAAGCAGAGAATATAGGCTTTTAATTATGGGAACGACGGCTACCACGTATTGTTACCGGGTTACTAGGAAGAGCACAGAGTCTGGACCTGCCGGGCCTGGGCGGCTGAGATTGCAGCCACCCCAGAAACCAGATGCTGGCACCCTTGGGCCAGTTACACACACCCTGTGTGTACATTTCCTCCTGCGCAGGGTCAAGAGAGGAGCACCCGCCTCCTAGAGTTGGTAGAAGACTTGAACGTATAAATTTGTATGTACAGGAGGAAACCCTATTCATCTGTCCTCTTTCTAGTGTGTTTTTGGAAGCAACAGTTGCTCTTCTTTAGCTGAGCAAAACTGTCTTCTCGTATAACAAGCCAGGATCTGTAAGGCAACTCCACCCCTTGAAATATCAGCCTGTTACTAATGATGGAATGTAAGATGCTCAAGTACCTTAGTGACGAAGAGTAACAACTGCATACATTCAGCTCCTGGGACATGCAGGTTCTGGGCATCTTACCAGGGCTCTATAACTCTAGGGAAGCCCATGTACCTAGGACATGGGGTACAAATGCAGAGCCCACTTGAGCTCCTCTTGTATGGAGCACCTTGCTGTTGTTAGGATAAAAGCCCTGAATACATAACTTATTTTGGCTTACGATTTCAGAGGTATCAGTCCATAGTCAGCTGGCTCCAGGCAAAACCATGCTGGTGAGGCAGAAAGGCCTGGTGAGAGAATGCTGCTCCACTTGTGGTAGCCAGGAAACAGAGTCGGTTGGAAAGATCCAGAAAGCAAGGGACAAGGGAGCAAAAAGCACCCCTATGTCACACCCCAGGACTACATCCTCCTCTGAGGTTCCAACTCCTGAGAGTCCATTCAGGTATGAAGTCATCAGTGTGCGACCCGTTGATGACCTCACTGCCCTCCCCTTTCAGTTGTATCTCTGGGCTTCTCTTTATTGAGTCGAACTGACAATCAGCTGTCTGGTTGCAGCATAAAGGAGTATTCAGGACAGGCATTGGTGACCTTGGAGAGAACTTCCTAGAGGTGGCATTTCTTTGGGAGCTGCTTAAAGATGGTATAAATAAGACTCATAGCAAAGGTATCTTTTGTTTCCCAGGCTCCTCAAATATAAGAACTTTATCTTAGTCACCTGGGATACTCTTTACTCTTCAGGAGTAGGATCTTAATACATGTCTGTGTATTTAAGGTGAGTTGAGTTGACTCGAACTCTAAAGATGGAACCTAGTAAATTATTGGCAGATGGCAAGATAGCGCCTGCTTAGGCAAGCTTAAGAATGTGCAGGGACCGAGGTTTGATCCTGGAAGTAGGGTACACTAAAGACAAGGAGGTGCAGGGTGGCAGATGAGGCGTATTAACCAGATGGACCCAAGCATTAGCCACTCAGCATCATGGAAGGAGGTCACACACAGAGCTTTAGCAAACTCATAGTGTGAAGGGTCTTGGCCTCTCCACTGAGGGTCCCCGACAATGCCCACTGGAGTCACTCAGAAAAGACAGCATGCCCTGAGAGCTGCAGAAGGCAGCCAGGGTCCGTGAGGTAGGCAGGATTTGGAGCAGGGGATAAGCGAGTGGCTACCTGGCCCTGAGCACGTCGTCTTAGAAGAGTGCTCACTCTTCCGGTTGTCCCACATGTTCAGCGAGGCAGGTACTAACCAGAGCAGGGTGAGCTACCCAAGGTAGCTGGCACTTACTGAGCAAGAAGGGGGTGGCCCCTTGCCAGGCACTTTAGATGGACGGCCTGCGTGAGATCACGGTAGGAATACTCATGGGCACCTACTGAGCGCGTCAAGTATTGTTGAAGGTACTGAGAATTTAGTGATGAACAAAATACATACATTTTCTACATATCAGAGCTCTTAGGGTTATACTTCAGGAAACAATTCCAGGTCTGTGCAACATATTCAAGGCATGCAGCACATGAGGGTAAGTGGCTTTGCTAGTAGGGGACGGAGGACCCCTTGAATAGTTGAACCAGGGAGAGTGACTTAGTAGAAAAGGCTGCAGAAAGCAGGGGACATTTTAGACAGAAAATGCATGCTCAAAATGCGTAGAGGAGATGAGTGGGCAAGGATGCTAGTGTTGCCCTGCTGCTGTGCTTTGCATTACTGCTTAGTAGCCTCGGGTAGTGACAAATCCTCAGAGGGGCAGAGCAGACCCAGGGCTGGGCCGGAGATGGAAAGAGACCCGGGATTGGGCACGCTTCTGCTTCCACAAGGATGGTCAGTGGGAATCATCTCTGGAAAAGAGACTTTGGTCCAAGTCCTGGGTGAGAACAAGGTGCTGGTGTGCTGCAGGCCCAGGGACAGTGGTCAGACAGAGTGGATGGCAAGTGCAGAGGCCCACGAGGCATTCTGCAGAGACTACCAAAGTCTTCCATCCTAAAATATGAAAAACCTTATGTACCTGGTAGTGTGCAGCATAGCATCGTGTCAAGAAGCTTTTTATTTTAAGGTTGAGTTTCTGGGGGATGGGAGGAATTTGAGATTGTCTTCTTACAGTAGGTACATCAGTTTTGAGTTTTGGTGAGAATAAAATGCATTTGTTTCCCTTATTAGTGTCTAATGGTTTCCTCTCTTCTTTATGTTCTTTTTATTTTGTATTTGGCCAGATCAAAGGCGATTTATTGTGGATATTATTATATGTAATTTTGGGGTTTTCCCTCCTCATGAAATTTGATACAGTGAATTTGACATTCTGCTTTTAATTTGTCTTCATAAGATGTGAAGAATTCCCCAGTAAGAGTTTTCTTGCATGACTCTTGACCTAAATGGGATTAAATAACAATAATGTAAATACACTCCTTAAAGATTTTTTAATGGAATGGATGCTAATACACCAAACAATTCTACAAGGATGAGAATTATAATACAATTGAGTCTATTATTCTGTCTTGTATTGTTATTTAAATTTCTATATTTAAATAGTTCCTTGGCTCAAAAAGGATATAAGTTAACCAGCAAACACACTCTTTTAGTTTCTCTATTGTCAACTGCCTTTTCTATTTATGAAACCATTTGAAAGTTGAAACTGTTTTGGGTACAAGAAGTTCTGCGTGCCCATTATAATGTTTACTCTTCCAATAATAAATAGATGCCAGATAATAACTGACTGATACTATTTAACATGTACACCACATAAGAAGGTTTTCCTCCTTATAAAGCTAGAATGCAATCTTCTACACAGAAATAATAACACAATCAATCGGTAAACCTTCATACTATTGACGTTATGGTCACGGGTCATTTATTTCTTTTCTTTTTTATGTATTTGGCAGAGTCTCACCATGCAGCTCAGACTCCTAGTGCTCCTCCTGTTTTCAGCCTCCTCAGCACTGGGATTACAGGCGTGTGCCATCATGCCTGGTCTCGGTGGCCAGTTTAGTGTGCCCTGGGGGTGGGGCCGGCATGGCATGTGGTGTGGGGGATCGAACCCCTGTCCCTATGCTTGCCTAAGAAGGTGCTTAGTCTGCTGAGCTGTCTCGTCGGCCCTTGGCCACTGATCTTATGATCCTGGCCATGCACAATTCCAAGGAAGCCAGAAATGATTTTGAAGTAGGTTTTTTGATTATTTGGGTCTTCAAAGACTTTGAATTTTCTGTAAATGGAATTGTCCCTATGTACTCCTTTATATTTGGTGTCTCTAACTCAACACTGATTGTGAGATTTTCCTGTATTATTTTATATGTCATTATAGATCCATGAGGGTTGGGATCCAGAATTTCCTCTAAAAGCTTGTGTGTGGCAGGCTTGGTCCTGTGTGCAGCAGTGTTCAGCCATGGGACTTGGAGCTGATTGCGTCATAAGGGCTCTGATTTCACCAGTGGACTATTCCCTCGGGGGAAGTTGCCATTTGATGGTGTCATTGGAAACTTAAGAGATGGGGCACAGTGGAAGGAATAGGTCATGCAGCATGCACCCAGGGAATTCATTTTATACCATCTTCTCTGGCTCTCTGTTTCTCTTTGCTTCTGGCTGTCATGCACTGAGGGGTTTTTCTCCAGTATATCCTTCTGCTGTGAGTGTTTCACTCACCACAGGCCCAGAAAGGATGGGGCTGACAATCATGGACTGAGACCTCTGGAACCATGAGCCAGAACAAACCTTTCTTTCTCTGAGTTGTTCTTCTCAGGTATTTTGTCACAGCTCTGGAAAGCTGACTAACACAAGATCATCAATTGTTCTTGTTGCTTATTTCTTTGTGTATCATGATTTATCTATTTTGCTTTGTGTGAGCACCAAGCAATTTCCCAGGTTCTTAAATGTTATCGCAGGCTTATTTTACAAAAACAAAACAAAACAAAAAAGGCAAATAAATGCAGTGTCTGTGCTTGTGATAAAAATTATTATTGAGGATCTTGTTGATTGCACTATTTAATGGCGTGTGAATCATGCTCCCAGTTTTTTGGAGTTTAGTTCCAGAGGAAAAATTCCATCTCTCTTGGGGAATTAATATGCTTCCTCTTTTTCTTTTTATAAGCATGCTTATTATATTCTACCTTGTTCCAGAAATAGCTAGACAGCATAATGAAATAAAGAAAACTTTGCAAAATTCAAAATGGAATTCCATTTTAAAAAGTGGGGTGAAGCAGGAACCCCACTAGTCTTTCCCAGACCTTAACATTGAGGCTTACTCATTCTTTGTTATGTAACTTTCTTTTTTCTAGGGAAGGGCCTACAGGGTGTTCAGAGTTTCACTACTAGATCGGACTCCTAGTGATCCGCCTGTTTACAGCCTCCCAAGCGCTGGGATTACAGGTGGGCGCCACCACGCCCAGGCTCAATTGCCCTCTCAGTGCGCCCCGGGGGTGGGGCTGGCACAGCAGGCCTGGGGATCCAACCCCAGGCCCCTGCACCTGCTTGAAGGCGCTTTAATCTGCTAAGCTATTTGGCCAGCCCCTCATTCTTTATTATAATGAAGCCTTTCCACTTATTCTGGGGCCCAGATTATTTGGCCACATAAGCAATGCAACAATAGATCTTAGCAGTTGTACCAAAGTAGGTCCAAAACAGAAGAACAAAGCAGCTCCTCAGGACAAGGGGACTTGTTGCTGGTGTCAGAGTCACATTTCCCCGAGGGATTCTCCATCAGGGGACTGCCTAGTGACGCGCAGGTGGATACAGTGATCAGCTTAGGTGGCTCTTTTTCTTTCTGGCCTCACCACTCATCACAGGATGGTGGATTCACACCAGACGCAAGTGCGGGAGTACTTATGACATCCAGAGGTGACCTAGGTGGATGTTGGGGCACAGCCACTCATGACCATTTTAGCTTGTACGTCCTGGCTGACCTGATTTACTCTGAGGGAAGACTTCGTGTATTTGGAATAAGACAGACTGGAGATCTTTTAGGTTGCTGCACACCTCCCAACACATGAATAGTGAGTGCTTTCCTCCATTAACTTGAGAGATACCGAATAGCAAGAAGCTTAGAACCCCATCCCTCATCAACCAGGTAGAGTGTTGTGTGTCGTCGTCAACTGAGGGTGGGGACATTTGCTGTAACAGCCAACTGAGTACAAGGTGCAATTAATCCTTGTAGAAGAGCTGAGGATCGTGAATAGAAGATTAGCCACCTCTTTTTTTCTGGGCCAAGATTCCCTGTAGAAAATGTTTGGAATCTGTTCTCTCTGAGGTTGATACAAATGGCTCATTAGAGCTGCAGAGTCCTACTCTCTGTAATGTGGTCACAATGCCTTATCCTGGAACATGCTAAAGCAGGTGTAATGAAGTGCCCCCGAAGGTCACTCGACGTTAGTCAAATCCCTCTCTGGTGCTTGGGATGGCAGTTACGTAACACCATCTTCCCTTTCCTGCCTGAGCTGGTAAGAAACTGAGCCCCACCTTAGTAGCTTTGCTGTCTTTACATTTAAAATATTTACTCTTCTTCTTTCCCTGAATTTCTTCTTCTCTGTTCCTATTTTATATCCTGGCTGTGGATAAAACTCATTTTGAATAAGGTCTCAAAGCCTTTCAGGAAAAAGACAGAGTCTAAACAAATTTCAAGGGAACAAAGTATACTGGGTGAGGAAAGTGATCAAGAATTGGCAAATGTCTAATGCTTGTCTCTGGTTCTTCCACCCTGGGAATAAAGACCTGTATGCACAAAGGCTTCTTGACAGCCGAAGGAACAAAATGCTCTCTGGGAAGAAAAAAAGCAAAAGCTGCTCGTCTCCCTCCACCCAGGAGCTGTTTGGAGGCAGCAGCTCCCAGAGGGGCCTGCAGCTGGCCCTTGCAGCTTGCACAAAAGCAGAGAGCCCCAGCTTCAGCTTTCTGAAGTAGTGTGATTACTTCGCCCAGTAAGTATGTCCTGCGAGAAGGGACTGCCACGTCCGCCCACCTAGCCCAAGCACCGGATGCTGTGGACCTGGTCTCCCCCTGTGCAGCCCCTACTCTTGTTGCTATTGACCCAGGCGGAGTTTGCAGGAATCGGGGGAGGCCGAGGGACACACAGCTCCTGCCCTGTGCCCTGGGCTCCTGCTTCATGCCCAGCGTCTTCGCCATCTTGGCTGCTGTGCCTGCAGTGACTTCCACTGTGGCAGGAGGGCACGGACAGGACATCCAGGGGATGAAGCATCATACACTCCCTGGTGTGAAGACAGAAGGGCAGGTGGAACACACCCTCACCCTTCCCGGGTGTCCTGCAGTGGAGCGAAGGCCAAACCAGGTTGGAACGGATGATGAGGCTTTGGCTGGTGGTGCTGTTTCTCACTGTATCATAAGAACTGAATAAACACATGTGAATTGTGATGGAAGAACTTCTTCACTCTCTCTTCTCTCATCTAGGCAGATGTCCTAAACTTAGCAGGATGCAGAGTCAGAGCTGTGTCAACCTGTGTTGGTTCTTTCCTTGCTGTAGTACGTTCACTGACCGAATCTTTGGCCGCGTGGCAAATCTCACTCTGCTACTACTCAAAAGCTCTCCAGGATTTACTTCACCTCTGAGGCAGAGTGAGGACATGGGGGAAAAAGTGGAGATGACATGCACACCTCCCAGCCCTTCAGTAGCGAATGCACGGTGCCAACCTGTGCGGATTCCTCACGCGGTCCGCAGTCCGCATTCGGTAAATGAAAGCTGCCGCTGTGACGGTAACAGCCACAAGAGAGGCACTCATTCTAGGAAGAATTACATCTGTGTTTGGAAGGTTTGCGGGCTGATGCTACTAAGTAGATGATAATATTCCATCTTCAGAGTGTCTAATTGTCTTTTCTGGACCATAATGATGGTCAGGGTCACTGGAAAAGTGACTGTGTCATTGGAGGAAAAAAGCCCAACACATCAAGAGGCTCTTCTCTCTCCTCCGCTGCAGGTCAAGGGCTGCAACAGAACCCTTAGGAGTCATCTGTTCTTCGGGCTGGTTGCCACAGTCTAGAGAAAGAAGATGTGGGGCTCAAAAGATTGCCTTAGTGCAGAACTTAGGCAGCTGAGTTCTGCAACGTGGAGCGAATCACAGAGAAGGAGCAGTGGCCACTTAGTGATTCACCTACTCAGTGCCAGGCCCATGAGCACTTCGGAGGGAAGATTTCTTTGAATTTGATAATGATGCTCTAAGATGGGTATTTCCATCACTCATATGCAACCCAGCAGCAGAGGCTGAGACTGGCTGCCCCGGGGGACTCCTGGAGGGACTGAATGGGACGGCAGGTGCCAGGCCCTTCACGCTGTTGTCACTGAGAATGAATGGTCACAGTGCTCTGGAAGGCAGTCCATACTCCCTCCTTATGGAACTGTTAGTCTCACTGTTTGAAAAACTTATGCAGGCCCTAGACACTCACCGACATATCCTACAGCCATCTACCACCACCTGTGTTCATGGCGTGAACTGGACCTCCAGGGATCGTTCTCCCTCCTGGGGTTTATGTACTTGGAGAGACCCAGAGAAGAGCTACCATGCCAAGGGTGACTGAGAGCAAAGGCTTTGTGGGCCGAGCTATGTGCCTTTCATCTGGGGTGCTGGGAGGAGGAGAGCGGGTAGGCATCGGGGATGTCCTTGGAGGGGCTGCCACTGGGGGTGCACCTTGAAAAGTGAGCACAATAATTTATATAATTTTTTATGCAATCACTGAATCCGGGATGCACATTATTGACAATATACAAAAACAAAGACTAAAAATATTTACCGTATGCTAAGGGCATCACTGTTACATTTTTGGAGCATCTTCTTTTTTAAAGATTTATTTGTTTGGTGCAGAGTCTTGCTACCCAACTTGAACTCACAGTGATCCTCCTGTCTCAGCCTCCTCAGCACTGGGATTAGAGGCATGTGCTACCACACCCAGTTTCAGTGGCCAGCACAGCACGGGGTCGGCACAGATTGTGGTACTGGGGATCGAACCCAGGTCGCTTGTGCTGGCCAGGCAAGCACTTAGACCGCAGAGCTCTCTCTCTGGCCTAGGAGTATCTCCTTATAGAACTTTCTTATGTATTTAAATGTATAAGTACATACCAATTTAAAGTGTGATACTTACCAGCACATAATTCCATATCCTAGTTATTCACTTGAAATCATGTTGTCTGTTCCTAAACATGAGCTTATCCTGTTAATAACCACATAATAGCAAACATGCCAAAAATATCCCTAGTAAGTTCCATGTTTCAAAACATTTTGATTTTTCATCTGTGACTATTATACATGACCCACTTACATGTTTAGCAGGAAAAAAAAAAAAAAAAGATGCCAATTATCCAGTTTGGGACTTTGACAAGTGTTTTCCCTCCTTCCAGCCTTTCTGCTGCTAAACTTCTAAATGACCCCGTGCTCACACCCACAGTCTTCCAGTGAATTTCAGTTGTCATCATATAAAATCCCAGCACCACTTGTGCTATTCCGGTTCCCCACGCACACCCTGACTATACATAAGCTTTTATTTCCCACTGTTGTCATGTGACCAGTGATGGCACGCAGCCTTTGGCTGTCCCACCCCCTTCCCTCTTTTGAGCTCTTTGACCTCACTCTGGTCCTCTGTCTCTCCTTCCACTCTTTGTCTAGATCTGTCGGAGCCGTCTGGCTTTCACTTCTGCGCTCTCTGATTTTGACCCGCCTGAGCCAGTTTTGTGTGATGCTTTTAGCCTCCGTGTGGAGCTCCTTGTGCCCACCCAACCCTTTGAAGATGCATTTGTAACTTGCTATCCTTTTTCTTAGAGAAGAGCCTCAAAGCATGTAAGTTTCAGGCCTCACAAAACTTGGATCTGCTTCTGAAACCCATGGAGAAGACGCTGTCCCTAAGTCTTCCCCCATCTCCAAGGAACTTTGTGCTTCTCTTAGCTCCGAAGCTTTCCATGGTCTCTGTGCTAGAATTGTGTTGCAATTGCTTAGGAGACCCTAGATGATGGGGACTTTTAGTATGTTTATGCTCACAATAAATGCATGTCTGCTGAATGGTCTATTAAAACATTTTAGGACTCATATTAGGTGGGGCAGATGGTAATGTCAGAAACAGGCGGGGTAGGGTGTCTAGTGCTACCTGTTCCTCTAGACCCTTACTGGGTCCCACTCAGAGAGGAAGTCATTTCTACTTCCCTCTGTGGCTGCCAACAAATAGAGTATGGGGAAAGGAGTCCCTGAGACTCCTGATGTTAGGGCATGAAAAGATGCTGTTACCTATCTAATCCAGTCACCAGTGATGAGAAAGCATAGAGCCACGCGGAGCGGCCACGCGAGTTGGCCAGCTGCTGGCTCCCACTAAGATCCCAGCAGCATCAGCCACTGAAGATGAAAGTGGGAGGCCTTCTGGTGAGTCCAGCCACCAGGGGTCAAGCCACCCCAGCACCACTGAGTGGGGAGGGCAGCTATCTCCACTGACTGCCGCCTGGACTACAGCTAGCAATCAAAATAAATGATGTTTTAAGTCATCATATTCTGAGGTCCTATGTTTGAAAGCCACAATGAAACCATGTGCTGAAAACAGCACATGCATTGTCTTGCCGAGGAAACAGACTCAGTAAAGGGAAACAGCTTTCCCAAGCCCACCTTCCCCCCACCTAGCCATCACCACCGTGGCTTAAGCCGTGTCACCTCCCCTGGGGTTTTGGTTTATGTAAATGGAACGGGTCTTCCTCCTTCAACTCCAGTAACCAACTGTGTTGGTCCATTCCTAACACACCCCACCAGATGTATCATGTTTCTGGTTTTACAGATGGGACACACACATACGCGCGCGCGCACACACACACACACACACACGCGCACACGCACACACGCACACACACACGCACGCACATTGAAATTTGCTTAAGGACACTATAAATGGTAGATGTCTCTCTTCATAAATCAATGTTTAAGCTTAAGCCTTTCCTACGCTGCCATTCGGAGGTCTTTATTTGGGTCAGTTATTTGGGCTTTTAATACTGCTTGGTTTTCCATTTCAACTAGTGTGTGTGTGTGTTCCTCCGGTGTCCACACTAAATTGCACACTCCTGAAGCACAGGCTGGAGGCCACGTGTTTCCTTGGGCTCCTTCTCAGCTCCTTGTGAGGTGCTCTGCGCAGCTACTGCACTTGCCAGTGGAGGCAATGGAAGAGGCCTACTCAACACGCACAGAAGGCGTTCTTGGTGGTGTGGGAAGAAGAAGACAACAAAAAATGTGCAGAAGCGTCCCGGTTAAACCTGGCGCAGAATCAGTCAGGGCTTTCGGTGAGTCTTGCTGAGTTTTTCTTTTTTATTACCTAAAGTATCTTTCCTTCTCTTGTAAAAAGTGTTTAGAAGTATCACAAGTGTAAAACTCAGTTATGGGCTGGGGAGGCAGCCCAGCGGCCTAAGCGCCTCCCTGACAAGCACAAGGACTGGGCTCAGGCCCCGGTGCTGCATGCTGTGCCCGTCCCAGAAGCCCCGGTGCACCCAGTCAGCCACTGTCAATAGACATGGTAGTGCACGCCTGTCATCCCAGCGCTGGGGAGGCTGAGACAGGAGGATCACTGTGAGTCCGAGCTGCGTATCAAGACCCTGTACCAAATAAATAAATCAAAGATTAAAAAAACCCTCAAAACCTCAGTTATATCTTTTCAAAACCAGCTTTTAAAAAATTTGGCTTTCTTATTGGCCTACTGTTTACTGCAGCATCAGAACCTTCTTTTGTGTAGTTTTGTTTTCCTGTTGTGTAGTTTAGCAGATGAGAAATTTGAATGAAAGCCTCATATTGATCTCACTCATTGCTTCAGGCTGCAGCTGCAGATTGAACCTGGATCAATATGGATTTGAGGCCGTCTGGAACATTAAATAAGACCTTGTTAGACGGGTAGTTTTTTCTTTGCTATATTTAATTTGGAGGGACAGGGAACAGGCAGGGTGGGAGGAAGTGGAATATACTTTAGCCATTGCTGGGGAGGAGGGAGAGTCTCAGTCCACGTCCCCTTGATGTCCTCTGTGCCATGCTTCTAGCCCAGGTGACAAATTGGGTGGCACCAGTTATGGCCATCCACACAGCATCCTCTTGCCTCAAGTCTAGGTTCTATCTATATTTATTTTGTTTTTTAAAATAAATTTATTTATTTGATACGGATCTTGCTACACAGCCCAGACTCTTAGTGATCCTCCAGCCTCAGCCTCCTCAGGGCTGAGATTACACGTGTGTGCCACCACACCTGGTGTCGGTCCAGCATGGCACGCAGTACTGGGGATCGAACTCCGGTCCTTGTACTTACCAGGCATGCACTTAGACCACCAAGCCATCTCCCCAGCCCAAGGTTCTTTTATTTTTCTATTTTCTTTTTTTCAGTACAGGGTCTACAGGGTCTCACTACACAGATCAGACTCATAGTGATCCTCCTGTCATCAGCCTCCCAAGAGCTGGGATTATAGGCACACACCACCATGCCCAGTCTCCATCACCATCCCAGTGCACCCTGGGGGTGGGGCGGACACAGCACACTGGGGAACAGGGTTCTATCTTTAAAATGTCCTCTTCAAGGCCACTGAAAATTCTGGAGGGAAGGCATTGTTACACTTTCAAGGTCTTATGCAGGACAAGGTGCGACTTTATTTAACTCACAATACCCATTTACTGAGCACCTACTACTTGCCAGGCACAGGGATGAGGAAGGGACCCATGTCACCCGTGTGAAAGAACTTAGAGCCCCACCCACCAGCTACCAGGCAACATGTTCTGTGAAAGATACAGGGCTGAACAGAGCTGTCAGAATGGGATCCTGTCTGACACGAATATTCTCCTAGCAACAGTGCCTTATAGTTTGGCTGAATATGGGTCTTATAGCATTCTACATTAATAAGTAGTTTCTCAATATAAACTGCTTAATGTGGGAGATCCTTAATGTTGGCATGTCCCATAAGCGTAAAGCTAATTTTGAAACAAAATGTAGGCACTGGCACTAAAAAAAAGGAGATAAAAATATCACAGTGTAGAGGTAGGAGAGCTGAGACTCCCCATCTTAGAGACAAGGAAATACAGGCCCACGGCCGTGAATGATGTCACTCCGTCGGGGTCCACGGGTCGTGCGCACACGTTCGCGCCTCCGGCATTCATAAGTGAGGGTGATTCCCTGGGGAGACAGTGGCCATGTGGACACACAATAAGTACAACCCAGCAGCTGCCTTCAAGGAACGCGAGCTAGAGATCACCACAATGAATAAAGACGAAAATAACAATAGCTCATTATTCTACTGTCTTCCGGGTTCAGGACTACTTTAACTTCACGACATAAACCTTGTGGGTGGATATATGTTTTAGTATTAACTTCAGCTTTGTCTTACAATGACAGGGCTGTGCCTGGTTCCTTCGGTTTGCTTTTGCCGAGGACAGATGCCCCTTAAGTTATGACGTTGCCATGTCTCACTCAAAACACTCCAGCAGCTGGGGAGATGGCTCAGTGGCCTGAGTGCCTGCCTGGCGAGGGCAAGGACCCGGGTTTGATTCCTAGTACTGCATGCTGTGGTGGCCACCAAAACCGGGTGTGGTGGCACATACCTGTAATCCCAGCACTGGGGAGGGTGAGACAGGAGGATCACTATGAGTCCCAGCTATGTAGTGAGACCCTGTACCAAATAAATAAATGAACAAATTATTATTATTATTATTATTTTTTGGTGTAACCAGGGATTGAACTCAGGCCCTTGTGCTTGCCAGGCAAGAGCTTATCTTGCCATCTTCCTGGCTAAAATATTTTTAAAATATTAAAACATTCTAACTAAAAAAGCATGCAATCCACCCAAACTACCACACACCAAAGCTTAGCCTAGCCTACATCAGATATACCCAGAACACGTACATCAGGCTACCGTTAGGCAAAATCATCTGGCCCTCAGTGTACCTTATAGTCAGGTATTGAATATCTCTTACAATTTATCCAATATTGAAAGTAAAGTACAGGATGACCATATGGGTAGGCTTTCACACTGCGATAGAGCAAAGAAAAGGAAAAAATTGAATTATTGTAAATAAGGAACCATCTGCATGTGTTTCACAGCCCTTCACTTCTAATTGCCATTATTCTCAGCAGTTAAGTTTGGGATTTTGATCTTAATCTGGATTTCAGGGCCCCCTTATTGGGTGTTTCTCCCATTCATACTTTGCTTCGTGAATTAGGCTCATCTCTTCTCCCGTTATTTTGACTTTTGAAAAGTGTTTTATGTTACTTGACAGATGGCCTTTGATTTCTTTTCTCTGTTTCTAATTTAAGTGATTTGGATGATCTAAAGTCTGTTTTCTTTCTGTTAGTAGTTACTTTTACATTATTCCAGAATATATTTAAGCCAATTTTTAAACCTGCAGTTAATAAGATTAGCAATGAACCAGATGAAGCACGAAGACACAAGATCACGTGAGGTGTGACCTAAAAACACCATGAAGGCCTAATAAAAATTCTCACAGTGAGAGACACCTTGCCGTTAGGTCCCCTCCTACTACTGCTGCTCTCGTTGAGCATACTTATTCCATCATTCTTGACACCTTCCAAAGCGGCTCTAGAAATCCTTCTCATGAGTGTCTTGCGTTGTGCTGTTGTGGCTGTCTCCATGTCCTGAACTGACTGCAAACGTTTCCCAACTTGGGTTGTCAGCTTGACTTTATGGAAGAGTCAGAGTTACGCTGCCAGATCGGAAAAGAAGTGGACCAGGTCATACCACGTAAGCCTTAGAATGACAGTATGTTTTTATCATACCTTGTAGATCAGGGAAAGAAAGATTTCTGAGGGGTGTGTGTGTGCGACCACCTGTGTTGCACTATAATAATTTTTTCAAAATATAAACATTATCTGTATTTGTAGATTGCATCTTGTGGTTTATACACATTTAATGAATGAAAACTAAATCTCTCGGTTTTTTTTTAAAGAATCTGAAATTTTGTTTACCCAAGTGGTCATCATCGGGGGACCACTTGGCACCACTTAGGGACAGGTTTGGTCGCCACAGCCTAGGGAAGGTGGCACTGCTGTCACCCAGTGGGCAGAGGCCCTTGCACAGGACAGCTCCCTGAACAAAGGAATACCTGGACAAATGTGTCTGTGGCACAGAAGCCGGGGTGCTCCAGTTCTATCAGCCAGTCACTTTCTTGTTGGGACAAAGCACTCAACTCCTGCAGTTTAAGAGGAGAGATTTGGTTGGGCTCGTGGTTTCAGAGGGCTTAGTCCATGGTCGCTTGCGCCAAGGCAAGAAAGGGCAGAAAGTATGGCAGTGAGCGTCTGCTCACCCCAAGTAAGAGGAGAGCCGGAGAAGCAGGGCAGGAGCCAGGGCAAGGGCAGGGTCCTCTGGGCCACGCCTTCACCCAGCCAGCCTTCCAACTTCATCTGCGGATGAACCCCCGATGAGTACGGCATTCCCAGGCTTCAGCCACCTTCCAGACACAAGAGAGTTTGGAGAGACATGTAAATATAAACCACTGTGTTGCTTTATGGTTTTTTTTTTTCCTGTACTGGGGATTGAACTCAGGACCTTGTGCTTGCCAGGCAAGCACTTATTCTACTGAGCTATCTCCCCAGCCCTATGCTTTCACTTGGTTACACCTGCTAGGTAACTTTACCACCAGAAGTTTTATCCCTCTGTTTTCAAAGTTGGCAACACATTTTCTTTTCTAAATTGACAACAGAAAAAGAGGCACATGCTATTTTTTCTTGCTTCCTCCTTATCTCTCCTGATTTGTCCTATCTAAAAACGTGTGAACTCCACGGATGACGTCTGTCTTCCTGTCTTCTCTGTTCTGTTGCCTGCACCCCCTGTACCCCCACGCCCCCCACCCCCATCAGGCACATGCAGCAGGAGTACAGGTGTTACTCAGGGGCACCAAGCGTAAGGAACCCTGCTCCTGACACCTGTCGATGAACTCAGACGAAAGTGCAGATGGTGGGAGGAGGTTCTCCACATCTCTCCTGAGCCACGGTACTTCCCGAGTTCCACGGGGCTCTGCAGCCACCCTGGGTGGGGCAGACATTCCCACCACCTGAGGCAGGTGCTCATGTGCTCTGCAGGCTGTCGCTGCGGGGGCTCCGAGGCCTTCCCCAGGCAGGGCAGCTCAGGCTGCACCGCAACACATTAAATTAATTGTTTCTCATTCAAGTAAAGAGTAAATACAATATAGAAACATAAAGCCAGATCGTTATTAAATTATTATTTTCATTTTGCATCTCTTTTCAATATTTGTTATTAGTGATAATTATTTAATTAACTGTGTTTTAGAATAGCAATTCTCAATTGTGGCTGCACATTAGAATCACCTGGGGACCCACTTAAAACTACTTTTGGGGAACCCACACTAGACCAATTAAATCTGTATAGCTGGGCATGACAACAGGGCCATGGTACTCTTAGAAGCTTCCCAGAGATTCTGACAAGCAATCACACTTGAGCACGCAGGCTTGGTGATTTTATCACTCCCTGCTAATTCATTGGTATCAAATCTCCCCTGTTCTGGTTTTTAAAATATCATTTTAAAGCATAGCTACGTGCAGTGGTGAATTCACTGAGGAATGCTGAGACGACAAGACCAAATAATCAAGCCTTGCCTGCTCAACTCCACCAGCCCCTGACTTAAGCTGAAATACAAAAGGTGGCACAATGCCCCCTGGGTTCCATTCCCAGCTCTGAGAGTGAAATTGTGATAATTTCACCTTTTCCTAACACGCATCATGTAAAATCCGCTTTATCAATGATTTCAAAATGTATACTTCCAGCCAGCTGACTGCAGTCACAGGTTGTGTAACCACTTCCGCTGCTCACCTGCACAACTCTCCCCGTGTTGCAAAACGGGCACTGTGCACCTACGCGCCAGCTCCCCGCAGCTTCCGTCTGTCCCGGAGACCGCCGTTCCGCAGTGTGTCTCTGTGGCTCTTCCCAGGCTCCTGCTGCAAGTGGCGTATCACGCAATACAACTTTACTCAGCCTTAAACAGGAAGGAGGTTCTGAAACTGGTCCCAGAGTGGAGGAGCTTACAAGACACTGGGCTAAATCCAACGTGCCCGTCACAGGGGATGAGTTTCTCTGTTCTTTGCCATGTTCTATTCTCTCTTGAGAATCCTCTTCCGATTCTGACCGTTCTGTGCACGTTTTCGGGTACAGCTGTTAGTCGTCTCTGCCCATGAATGAGAACTTCGGTCAGTGTGCTCAGGTTCCGGTTTCTCTATTACTGCCTGTGGTCAGCACAGTATAGATGTTGCCCCCTGTCTCTGTGTGCTTCTATGTGATTGCCTTCATCACCTTTTTCCTGGATGTGCTTACTATATTTTTTGGATCCTGAAAGCTGAACAATGTGTAGAGCTACACCTGAGAGCGGGTCCCTCTTGTTCTATGCGGCCATCACCAAGCCCTTTGGTATTCAGGCATGCATTTTTCTTTGTCTCAAGAGAGTTTTCTTCCATTATTTCTTTCACTTTGCTCTTCGGCTTGCATGGTCATCGTTCTCTGGAATGGCCACCCCATGTACTGGGGATTGCAAAGGCTCCCAAGGTGTCTATAGGTTAGGCTCACCTGGGAGTCTCTGAACGCTGCCAAATCCTCGTCAGATGCAGCCTAATTGAACCCATACCCTGCAGGGTGCAGCTTGGGCCGTAGGAGTGTTGACATCTCCCCAAGTGATTCCAGTGTGCGGGGAAACTTGGGTGCTGCAGAAGTGCCTGCTTTCCCAGCACCATGTTCCTAAGTGCCATCTTTCCTCTGTAATCTTCAGGGGCAAGCCCTTGTGAGCTGCGAGGTCAGTGGGCAAAGGATTTGGCTCGGATTGAGTTTTCTCCATGTGTGCCTTGGATCACATATGTTTACAACCATTTCTTTGTATTTCTTTTGCACAGTCCAAATCCTAACCTAGTTTGTTACTTGGGTTTAAAAAAAAAATCCGTTAATTCCTTCCTCAGTGGCCTTTGTTTCTTACTAGGGTGCCTTCCTTTTTGCTTTAATAAGCAGTAGTTCTCGAATTTGGTTTTTCTTTAGAATCACTGAACTCCCACTCCCAGAGATTTAGACTTAATTCTTCTGGAGTCCAGAGAGCATGAAAGTGTTTCATACATTCTAGATCATGACCATGTGGGAGCAAAATTGAAACCGACTGT
>NW_004524602.1:14443145-14465902 GCF_000260255.1 Octodon degus
AAGTTGCACATGTTGGGTTTGAACTTGAGATCCTCCGGCCTCAGCTTCCCAGAGTGCTGAGAGGATTGGCTTGCAGTGCTGTACCCGGCCTGTGGTGAAGTGTCGCTGCCCCTGTGAAGGCTGCAAGGTGGAACAGCTGCCAGGAATGGTGCTACAGCCTCAGGAGTGGGGTCTGGATCGGAAGGCCGAGCCCAGCTGGGAGTCTTCCGCCCTCCGCACATTGCGATGGAGCGAGAGGCTCTCTCCAGAAGCAGGTCTTCCATTCTCGCTTCCCACATGGTGAGCCGGATTGTCTCCTAGTATTTGTCACCTACATGATCTGTGGTTTTCAGTCTTCACGCCAGAAAACAGGAAGGCAAGGTCACGTGTCCCACAGAATGTGTCCACCGAACAAGCTCCCCAGCAGAGCCCTTTCCCAGCTTTGCCTGCCAATGCCTTCGGTTGGTGTGGATGGGGAGAGCGATGAACCCCACATGAGAGAAACGTAGGAAGAGCGCTGCTCTGTGGAGTAAGGCACACGGCCACGCCCTGCAGGGAGCTACAGAGATGCCCCTTCTGCGCCAGTGGTATCTCTGTGTGATAGGAGGTTGAAAACCTCTTAAGCCTTTTGCATGCCATACGGGTCTTCGTATCTGAGATGCCAAGACTCCTTGGTGCATGACTATTTACTGCCGTGGTTGCAATTTTTAATTTTACTGTGGCATCTGCACTTTAACGTAGGGTTTGCTCCACTCCCTGTGGCTACCTCTTATAGTTCTGTAGGCAGAATGGTCACTTAAAATACACTACGAATGTAAGTAGAAAGATTCCACTTTTTTGGCACTAGTTTTTGTAGAAGGTACTGGCTCTGATTTCTCTGTGTGGACCCTCATTGTGCATGCAGAATGCTTCCCCATTCCTGGTGAGCTCAGTCATTCCCACCGGAGCCCGGTGCTTTTCTCAGATTGTCAGCCCCGGTGGGTCTTCTCAGATTCTCTGTGTGTTCTCCTTTAGATCTCGACTTCTTCTTTGCCAGCGTGGATTTGAAGTAGCCTGGGGGTGGAGAGAAGACGCCCGTTTCAGAGGCTGCTGTGTCAGGAGGCTGTGCCTCTGGCTGAAAAGCTGATGACTATGTGTGGAAGGCAAACGACATCCTGGTGCTGTTCCAGATTTTGGGCAGTGAATTCCAAAGTACCAGAAGTGGGTCGGTCTCACCCCCGTAGGTCTCCCTCTCTCCGTTGGCCTTGGCAGTGGTGGGAGCCATGTGGTGCTGACTGTCCTTCTGCTTGTCCTCAGTTCCATCCCTCATCCTTCCTTGATGGAAGTCCCTGTCTTTCTTCATCAGTGTGCTGTCCCATCGCAGGCTGGAAGTGGAGGTGTTTATGAGGGTCTCCAGACATCTAGTGTAGGGCTCAGATAGTATGTGTTTAACATTTTGCAAAAGACGTGATGTCTGTCAGGGTGGTCCCTGTCCACTGTTTTAGTGAAGAGGTAGATAGAAATACCACACAAGGGCTGGGGAGATAGCTGGGCAATCTAAGCACCTGCCTGGCAGGCACAAGGACTTGGGTTTGATCCCTGGTACCACATGCTGTGCCAGCCCTGGAAGCCATGCCGGCCACCAAAACTGGTAGTGGTGCTAAGGCCTGGAAGCCCAGCGCTGGGGAGGCTGAGACAGGAGGATCGCTGAGAGTCTGAGCTGCATAGCAAGACCCTGTACCAAATTTTAAAAATTATAATAAAAAACCCACCACACAAGCAAACAGGCATGTTTATACTGCCATATGTTTTTTTTTTTTTTATTTTTATTAGAACACAGTGCAGTTTGCTGACTCCTGGAATCAGTAGTCTTCTCTGACTTCGGAAAGTCAAAAGCCTCTCTGAAGTTTCTGATGTTCTATTTTTCCAGTTTATAATTTTATGCAGGATCTTGTTTATTTTTACATTCCATTTGTCATGTCAGTAGAAGAGTGTCAGGCATGTGTCCTTGAACTGAGATCTGTCCAGGAATCTCCAGTGTTTGATTTTATGTTCACATTTCATAATGAAGCCCCTTAATGTTCTTTAATTCCTCATTGATATTTAGACTCAGTAAATAAATCACGACACCAGAAAGCCTAGATTTCAATTTTATTTTTGGGTAATTCTCTTCTAATACTTATTTCATATCACAAAGTTACTCTTCTCCAGGGATAACTAGGTTTATGTGAATTCTGAAGTTTATGATTTCACATGAATCTCTTTCCATTTTTTTTAAGGTGCTGCAAAAATATTTTTATGCTGGTGGGTAGAGAAAAAGCGAAGTTTCTTTCCAGATTGTGAAACTTAGGTAATACCAGCACTTGAGTCCCACTTGAGGAAGAGTTAGAGCTTGAAAATCTCCCTTTCCAGGTCCTATCTTTAATAAATTCCAAACAGATGATGATAGGAAATGTTCCCTAGGTGGAAATTCAAGCATGAAATATAAAATTGGCATTCTGTTCTTGATGACACAGATATTTCAGAATTATAAATTATCACATCTAGATTGTTGGAATCATGGAATCAAAGAATGGGAAGGTTGACAATAATATCCGATCGATTGGTTTGGTTCGTTCATTTCTTTTAACATACATTTATGGAGTGTTTGTGATGTGTCAGGCTGCATTTTTAGCACTCCAAGCATAAAACCCAACACATTGCATCTGTGATGATGTTTACACTCTACCAAGAAGGATAGAAAAGCTAACCATTAATTGCCACTGAGTCACGTAAGTGTTATGGTGGAATAGACCACAAACCATGGCGAGTAACTGCACCCGGCAGTGGGTAGGGGACAAGCAGGCGTTTCTTTCCAGAAGTCACTGAGCATTAAAATGAGCAGGATTTTCCATTCGGACAGGCAGGAGATGGCAGGAAATGACAAGTCAGTGAGTTCACAGGGACCTCAAGGAATTGTAGGTAGGGGATTCTTGGCATTACCATCCTTAGTGTTAGTGTTTATCACTAGTTTCAGCTGGCACCAATGGCTCTGGTCTGGATTAACTTTTGCTAAGGTTCAGTTTTGAATTATGCACCTCTGCAGAGAGAGGGTTTGTTTCCAGTGCAGCCGTTTCAGCACCTAGGACAGTGCCCGATACCTAGATGAGATGGATCTATGTTGAGTGGAGTCTTTAGCTACTGAATAAGTGCAGCCAAGCTCTCAGGGTGTTGGTGTGGTTTTAATGGTCTGTATTCAGATTGGGAAGTTATGATTCAATTTGCTATCATTTGGCAGAAAGATACTGGTGTGGAAAGTAAATAAAGGTAGTGCAGGCAGACTTCTCAGGAAGCAGCTCCTCCACTGACTGCTACAGGAGTGTTCCATAGTTCCTGTTTCCCCTTTCTTTCACACCTACACACACACACACACACACACACACACACACACACGCACACATGCAAGTGCACACAGGCACAAACACACACACACACACACACACGAATCATCAATGCCTTTGCCTCTCCCTTTAAATATAATTGGGCTCCGTCCCTTCCTCCTGCCGCCCCCACTGCCACCATGGCTGAGTTACTATTACTGTATCAACGGGCAGTCACACATGAGCCACAGATGCATGCTTTCTGCCTGGTCCCTCTGCATCTTCGTGCCCTGGCGACACTTCTCTGCCAGCAACCAGCACGGCTTCCTCATACACAGAGCAGCCCAATGTCTGCTTGCTCAAAGCCTTCCAGCGGCTCCTCGTTGTAACATCCCGCCTTTACCCTGGCCTAGGAGCCACAGATGGCCAGGCCTTGCATCTCTGTGCTCCAAGTCTCCCTGCCTTCCCCACCCCTTGCTCATAGGACAGCAGCTCTTCCAGCCTCTCCCTCCTTAGGGCTTTGGCCCTTGCGGTTGCCTCTGCTTACATTGCTCCTGTCCTTGTTCCAGGCCTCTGATGTTGCCTTGCTGAAGAGGCTGGCACTTATGCCCACTTGCTACTGCACCCCTTGTCATCCTAAGACATATGCTTACCTTTCTGCTTGTGGTGCCAGGGAGGGGACCCAGGGCCTTGAGCCTGCTAGGCATGTACCCTGCTACTCGCCCAGGCCCATGGTCCGTGTGCTTTTCAGCAAGCCGTCCCTCTCCCACTCTGTTGTAAATGTCATGATATAATTGTTTATTTTTCAGTAATGATTCTTAACTAAAAAGACTGGTCTTGTTAGAGTGCAGTTTGGCACTTGGGGATGTCTGGGATCTGCAGGAATAGACCTGTAGAGCTTCTCCGAGGGGGCTACAGTGCACCTTGAGGCATCTCATACAGGCTTCTGTGGGATGTGGTTGAGGCACAGGAACTTCCACTTTAAGGGGTGATTTGTACATCAAATACAGCGCTTTCTTACAGTCAGTATTCTGGGTTACACATAGAGACGTGGGTGCACAGAGATTAAGCAACTTGCTTCAAGTCTCTCATTATGCAACAGGCAAAACTGACACTTGAATGGAGTCGGTGCAGCCAGCTCTCAGTATTTGTGGGACTGCTCATTGCTCAGCCTATGTGGGACGGGGACCCCAAGAGGTTCCCCTGTTGTCTGCCCACTGCACACTGCAAACTCACCTATACTGCTCATAGCATCACACAAAGAATCTGTCTTTGTTTCATCCCTGAAAATTTGCTCTCTCCTCTTCGGGGTCTCCGTTGAGCAGACTAGGAAACGTAAGGAAAGACATTCATCCGCCACAGAAATCAGCCTTAAGTGGGGCAGAAGGCTTGAAGACCTCTCCCGAGTGGATGATTTTGTAGATTATTGATTTGGGCAGCAGTTTATTTAAACATTAAAACCTTGAATGAAGTAACTTAGCCTGCAGAAAAATGTGTCAAATACAGTACTTGTTACAGCTAGTTTCGTAGCCTCTAAGGACTTTGTAAACTGTCCAGATCTATTTATTTAAAACATTTTTTTCAAGTTAAATAAGATGGATTGGAAGAAGAGTAGCTTGTCTCCCGAAATTATAAATTCCTTGAAAAAGGAAACTTTGGAAAGACTTTGGTTTCTTTTGTCTTTTTGCCCCACCCCCACCTCAGAATATTGTCTGCCTTTTGGAAAACACTGAACACTATTGGTTAGATTCCTAAGAGCTAGAAAAGGGCTGCTCTTTCCTTGAGCCCTTCATGCCCGGTGCCTCTCCTCCTTGCAGGTGGTTTGTGTGCTCGCTTCTACCCCTGAGGAAACGGGAAACATTAACACTCTGGTGTAATTATATATCAGTTTAAAAGCTGCAGAAAAACCTGGCTACTTTTGCCTCTGGCTTCACCAAGCAGCAATAATAAAACCATTCCTGCTATGTAAACGGTTGCATGTTGTTGTGCAGCTTTTATCATTGCAATCTTGAACGCCCTGCGAAGGCCCGAGTATTGAAAGCGTGGCTTCCAACTTTGGGTGTTATGGGGGTGGTGGTGGTGGAACTTGGCAGGCTTTGGCCTAGTGGGAGGAAGGGAGGTCCCTGAGGCGTGGGCTTGGAGGAGATACTGCACCTTCGTTTCCTGGCCACCATGAAGTGGCGGGCCTCCTCTTCCAAGTGCTCCTGCCATGATGTGCAGGGACACCAAGGCCCAAAGCCGCAGGGCCTGACCTTTGAAATTGGAGCCTGTATGGAGCAGTTCATCTCGGGTATCTTGTCAACATGAAAGAGAGCTGGCTAACAGCCGAGGTGTTTCCTTTGGACAGCACTAGTGAATTCCTCACTAACTGTCTCACATAGTTTAATCTTGGCTCGATGAGTGGTGTGCAAAGGTCCCAAGAGCCTGGGCCTGCATGGCACGGGGGTCAGGATGGTGTGCGGGGCTTCATGCCAATCAGAGGCCTTCTGAATCCTTCAGTAAGTCATTGTGCCAATCTTTCTATCTTAACTCATTTGTGCTAGAAATGGCATCTCTGAAAAAGAATCCCATTCAGAATTATCCATGTTTGATTCCCTAAGTGTTGGGAAGAAGCAGAGCATCGAAGGAAGAGAATGGGAGACTGAGTGGAGGCGTGAGGTCACCGATCTCAGCGATGGTCTTGATGCTCCAGGGAGCATTTTCTTTCTTTTTTAGTAATGGGGACTGAACTCAAGGCCTTCCCACTGAGCTATGTCTCAAGGCCTTTTATAAAGAGATTTTTATTTTATAGCAGGATCTTCCTATGCTGTCAAATTGTCCAGGCTGGGCTTGCACTTGCAATCTTTCTGTCCTGGCCTCCCAAGGGGCTGGGATGACAGGCCTGGGCCACCATGCCTGGACAGTGAGCGTATTTAACTCAGAGGCCCCTGTGGTACATTGCATTATTTTAGCCCAAACTAGACCCTTAGTAAGAATGAAAACGTGAACCAAACAAAAAGATCTATGTTGACAGGATTGACTCACAGTAGCATGAGTTTTAGCAGGTCAGGAGCAAGGATTTCCTTCTCTCTTTTATGACTCTGAGAATCTTTGGTAGGTGGAGCCAGAACATAGGATCAATTGAGTAAAATAGAAAACTATCCACACTTCTATTTTTCTTTTTTGGCACCAGGAATCAAACTTGGGACCTTGCGCTTGCCAGGCGGGTGTTGTGTGCCCAGCTACAGCCCCACACTCTCGCTTCTTACGCTTCCTACAAGCCAAGTTTTCTACGTTAGTCTCCGATATGCAAGCCTTGACGTTTTGTCTTTTCGTACTGTCCAGCCCATATTCCTGAAGTATAAATAATTCAGTGTTAGACTCCTCCCCGACCTCAAAGGAGCCCGGAAAAATTCATCAGATGCTGGAGATGTGGCTCAGCAGCAGCATTTGTGCTTGGTGTGCCAGACCAGAAGTTCAACCCACATTAAAAAAAATAAGAAGTTAATAATAAAAGAAACTTTGAAATTTTAAAGCAATATTTGGGAGGAAACATAAAATTTGGTAAGGAGTGAATAAATCTATGTTTTAGTTAATAATGATGTCTAATGTTAGCTTTTAGTTTTAACAAAAAGATTGTGCCTGGGGAGATAGCTCAGTAGAATAAGCATTTGCCTGGCAAGCGCAGGGTCCTGAGTTCAATCCCCAGTACTGCAAAAAATAAATAAATAAAATTAATTAATTAATTAAAAACAAGATTGTGCTCACATAATATAGTAATGTCAAGAGAAATTGATAAACACCATATAGGAACGCTTTGTATTAGCTGTGTAGCTTCTTTGTGTCTAAATTTATTTTAAATTAAACATTCACTTAAAGATGAAATTTGAGATATTCTGATCCATTCCTATTTTATGTAGGATGAAACTGAGTTCCAGAGAAAAAAATTACTAGAAACCTGGTTTCCTGACTCCCGTAGTTTGGTGATATATTTGAAGATGAATTTAGAAACTTTAATTTAGAAGTTAACCAATGAACCATTTTATAAAACAAACCCTGAGCTTTTGAGTTTGCATCTTATGGTGGCCCAGAAGCCTTGTTCATGTCCATTGTGTGAGTCTGGATTGGGGGGCTATGAATACTTGGCACACACGCTTCCTTGACTGGGCAGTGACTACCGTCATCCAAACCCGCCTGGCCTAAATGTCCCTCAGTTCAGCTGTGGCCTGGGAGCGAGGGTGCTGTGGTTAGAGGCCACACTCTGAATGGGATGTCAGTGGGGTCCCAGGAATGTAGGCCTTCAAAAGGGAATGCCCGCATCTTCGCCCCAGATACCATGGCGCCCTTCCTGGCTATGCCTTGCCTACTTGCTCCCTGGGTTTAGAGCCCAGCTTGGCCAGGAAAGCCTGTCTTTGTTTGCCAGTCTGTGCCTCATCTTCTGTTGCCTTGCTGGTCCCCTACGCCTGGCCACAGCCCTGCCTGCAGCCTCGGCTCTGTGCCCTGGCTCTGGCATCCCACCTTTCTCCCTGACTTCCAGCACCCTGACTTTTCCACCCATCAGTACCCTTCCCTTTCCACCTGGCCTCGACAGCTTGCCTCCGCCTGTCCTGCAACGCTTATTGGCGCGTGCCTAGTGAACTGCTGTAAATAGCATGTGCAGTATTTTGGGGCAAGTCTGTCTTCTCAGTGAGAATCTAAGCTGCTCTGTCCTGAAGGAAAGAGGCGATAACCCACTTGTTTTCTGGAACTACCATCTTCCCAGGTCGGGAAACGGCACAGCTGGTGGCCCGAAAGCTGCTTCAGCCACAGCGATCCTCTCAGATCTTTCTTCACCTTCCGTAGTTAAACATGGCCCCATTTTAACTTGATTCTGTTTGAAAAGAAGCCCAACACTGAGAAAGAGGAGCTGACTTAGCTGGTAAGTGCTGCTTGGAAACTCGACTCTCCATTCCCTTTAAAATTTTTATTTTATGAAGAAATTAAAAACAAATGTTCACAATTAAGTAAGAGAATAATAACAGTTATTACACTGTGTATCATCCCTTGTCTTCAAAGTAATTACTCAGTACCGGACATAAACCTGAAAAGATTCTTGTTTTTAAAATTATTTATTTATTTACTTACTTAGTGCAGGGTCTCACTATGCAGCTTGTACTTGCAGTGGTCTTCCTCTCAGCCTCCCTGGTGTTGGGTCATAGATGTGCGCCCCAGGTTCCGGGGCCAGCACAGCATGCAGTACTGGAGATCAAACTCGGATCCTTGTGCTTGTTAGGCAGGTGCTTCAATCAGTGAGCGATCTCCCCAGTCCCCTCTCTCAAAGATTCCTGAAAAAAAAAAGAAGAAAGAACGAAAGAAAGAAAGAAAGAAAAGAAACAAACTAAAATAACACAGATTTTCCTTTTTGAGTCTCAGTTTCTCACGGATGAGACAGGAAGTAGCCCGGGCCATTTCCTGATGGATGATGGAATTGTCATGTAACAGTATGGCCTACCTACTGCATTTTACAGATGAAGAAATTCCTGAGATCGCAGGAAAGACAATCATCTCAGCAGGGTATGGAATTACGGATGGGTGGGAACACACTTGGCTGAATGAACCGAAGGCTCTTCTGGGACATCCTCCGCTTCTAACTTGTGTTAATTTGGCCTGAAGATTCTAGATGTGGACAAAGCTTTACACAGCAGGAGAGGAATTTTATTTCAAGCCAGAATATATACACGTGCACTGGAAGTAAATACACTTGGGTGTTACTCAGACACAAAAGTGGGAGAGCCTGTGTTCTGGGTGGCGGCATCATAGGCGACTTTATTCTTTTCCTTTCTCTCCAAAGAATGTATTACTTGTACAATCAGAGAAAATGCAAGGTGACAACGCGCAGCATAACAATCCTCGTTCATTTCCTATCTTGTTTGGAAATCCTGTATCTTTTTAACATTCTCTTTAAAAGAAAAAAGACAATGTAACGTGCAGAAATGATGTTTATGACAGTACGTGTGGGAGGGCGAGGACGGAAGGAGGGAGTCGGAGGTGGCTCTGTTCCTCCGCGCGTCCACCTGCTCGTTCTTGCATCCGACGTGCACCGACCGCCAGACACATATGGACCCTCGAATGAAGAACTGTCGGATGTAAAAGCACACCAGAAATAGTTCGGGCCTCAGATAATTTGGAGTCCAGTAGCGGGTATATGAATGTGTGCCCGAGCTGTGGTTTCGGGGTCCGTGCGTTAAAGACCACGTAAAGCTCCCTCCAACACGAAGAGTGGTGCCTGGTGGCACGGAGGCCCCTCCGGCCGGCCGTGAGGAAGGCTTTCACCCAGCCGGTGGGGCTGTGGGGGGCAGGCTGGCGGGCGGGCTGGCTGACCCTGGCAAAGCGAGACAGCAGAGGAGGGGCCGCGCTGGCTACAGACCCTGTGAGACAGACGCTGTGGATGGACGCACCCTGCCCTGCACGCGTGGAAGGCAGGCGCAGAGCGAGGAGCAGGCGCGGCTGGTCTAAAGCACAGGGTGGAGCTCCCCTCCTGTGTTTCCAGTGTGCGCGTCAGGCAGGATGAGTCTGTAGTTGGCAAATTCTTGTGTGTGTGTGTGTGTGTGTGTGTGTGTGTGTTTGTGGTACTGAGGATTGAACTCAGGACCCTGCGCTTGCCAGGGAAGTTCTAATTCTATTGAGCTATCTCCCTGGCCCCTGTTTGTGTGTTTTTAAGAGAGTAAAAGCTAGTGAAAAAATATATGTATGTACATATATGCATATATGTATATGAAACTAGAAAGTTCTTGTTTTGTGTTTTTTTAACAGAGCAAAAACTAGTAAAAATATACATATATATGTATATATATGCATATATATATGATACAGAATTTCACTAAAAATGATTGGAATTCAACAATGGTTGTTATGCTGCATATTGTCTTCAAATTAATTGCTCAGATTGCTAGATATAAGCATGCAAAATTGATCAAAAAATTAAAAAGAAGAAAAAATAATAATTAACTGTTCTTTTCAATAGGCCAGTAGAAATCAGCAGTACAATTGTCCAGGCTCTCTTGTATATATATATAAGTATTTTTTCTCTTTCCTTTTTTTCTCCTTTCCCTTATTCCATTTGTTTCTTCCATATACACAGTTTCTTTCTCTTTCACAGTATCTGTTTTGCCTTTTGGATTTTATTTATTCTTTCACGGTCATGATTGTAAGCTAGGGAGACAGTGTGAGGTCTACACATGTGAGTCTGATTTATTTCACTTACAAATGTCACTTATGGTGTTTAGTTGCAACCAATTATGTCCAAAAGTCTGGAGGTTATCATTTTTTATAGCAGAGTAATACTCCATTGTATAAAAATACCATATTTTTAAATCCATTCCTCAGTTGATGGGCGTATGGGTTATTTTTGAGATTTAACTGTGACAAATTGTGCTGCTATAAACATGAGTGCACATATGTCACTGTGTTGTGGTGTTTTCCATTTTTCTGGAAAAATACCCAGGAGGAGAATAGCTGGCCTAAGTGGGACCTTTAATCCTAGTGTTTTGAGGAGTCTCCACACTATTTCCACAGGGGTTGCATGAGCCCACACTCCCACAATAATGGAGAACAGTTCCTTTTTCCCCACACCCCCGCTGGCACTTTTTACTGGCTGACTGCTTCATGACAGGTATTCTGCTTTCAGTGAAGACGGAAGCCAAGATGGTCAGGAGGAGCATCTACTTTCACGAGTCCGTGGACTCGCTTCCAAGGGGGAGCTCAAGATAGTGACTAGATGCATGGGCGCTGGGCACACAGGTGCCACTCTGCTGGGCCTTGCTGTCTAGTATGTATGTTCCTGGCATCCCATGGTGCTCCACAGCCCCAGGGGAGGCCTATGTCCTCTCATGAGGAATCAGTTGCTTGGCGCTAACCCACCTTGTCACTCAGTTTTGCTCCCTTGGACCACCTCTGCACCTTGTCCTTGCTCTCCACCAGGGGCCCCCCTCACACAGAGTGCTCAGGTTGGGGACTCACTAAATATTTGCGCAGTGAACAACCACTCAGTATCCCCGATGGTGACAAGAGAGTGGCAGACAGCCGTTCTAGGATGTGTCAACTTGACCGTAACTGATCAATATGGATTAGGAAGTGGTTTGGGCCTCCAGTTACTGCCTGCAAGTCTTTGGGGACCTACGCTGGTTCCCTACTTAGAAAGCCCAGAGAAGGTCAGAGCAGGGCACGAACATGCTGCTTTACATACCAAAGGGCAAGCCAATTCGTAGTTAAATGCGGCACTACAAGATAATGTTTCAAAGGGTTACTCAAAAACCCCCTCACAGGGATTGAAAGTGCTCAAATTTAATATGGATATAGTGGAATAAATTAACCCCCAGGAGGTGACTAAGTGAAGAATTCCAGTGTGTTTCTTCTGTAAGAAAAAATATTTAACAGAAAACAGGTCCCAGTAGCCCTCCTGACGTAAAGCTTGCGGTGGTTTCTGGACTCAGTTTAGTCATGTGGGAAGCCTCTTAGCAGCCTGTATCTTCAGTGTTCTTATCTAAAGCACCGTCCTCTGCCACGACTTCTGCCATAGCCTGGGCCTGCCGTCCTGCTGTAAAGATTTGGCTCCAGAAATTCTCTTGCCTTTACTGAGATAGTTCTGCCAAGTGGGCAAACATGCTGTTGTTTTGCTTGTTTTAAGAAAGCCTTCTTTCAGTGTGCTGGAATGCAGAATGACGGTTCTTGAAGTGGCTTCTTCGTGACTAATCACTCTTAAGAGTAGTGGCTTGCATTGACACACGAGGCCCACCATGCCTTGGGGGCTACCACACCGGCTCTCAGTGAAGGGAAGGGCTGCCTCTGGTTTGAAGTCTGTCATCTGTAGCCTCGAACCCCAAGCCCGAATACCAAGGCTCCCACTTTGCATTCCTGTGAGTTGAGGTTGAGCGGCCGAGCCCAGCACCCATTGCTGTTAGGGCCTTGTGCTGGGGATTGACACCACTGCAAAGGCTGAATTTTGAAGAGAGTACCACGTAGATAAGGCTTCCGGTCTGCTGCCAGCGCCTCCATCCTGGGCTCCTCCCGCTGCCCCCTACCAAAGCCCTGGCCGCAATTGTGAGGTCACGCCTGGGGAGGAGAAGGAGAAAGCGGCAATGGCAGACCTGAGTCTCCTGGGTGTAGGCTCCAATCTCGCTCCTGCTCCTTCTTAGAAGCTTATTCAGGGCGTTTACTTCTGCCTTTGAACTTCATTTTCTCGCTTAAAAGCTATGTGTAAGAATGCCCAGCTCTGCTCTGTTTGCATGAATTAAATATCCGGCATCTGATACACGGCTTGACCCAGAGTGGGCACTGGCTAAGTAAGTGGCAGCTGTGTGCACTGTTTTTGAATTTGTAAAGCATGGTCACAGTTTTGACAACATTCGCTTCTGGTAAGAGTTGTGAATCTTTCGCAGACTAAAAAAAAAGAGCCACGTAGAAAAGCTGAATGGTTTTCTTAATATCACTTAGAAGTATCAGGAATAAACAGGGCTGCATTCCAAATCTTTTGTTTTCTAAACCAAAACCATTTTGATACACTGTGACTAATATAAATTTAAGTGAATAGAGCAGTATCTTTTATAGGACTTATAGACTGTATAGGGGGAAAAAATTAATTGTATTGCAGTCCAGAATGGCATGTTGTTCAATTGTTTTTTTTTTTATTTAATCAGCTCATTTGCCAGGAATTCACAGGTGGGTACCAGTTTTTGAAAAGAAAGGCTTCATTTTTCTCCATGTATCTTATTCTATGCGTTTTATTATAAACCCAACATATAATGACCAAAGTGTTAGGGATGTTTTTCCAAGTCGTGGATCTCCAAGGAAGCGGAGCCGCTAGACGAACTCTTTCCCCCCCTCCACGCATAAAGCCAAAATGCAGTCTTATTAAAATCTTGAGAATGAATTCACTTAAGCTCCCCACTGCAGAGTGTTTCTCTGACAAGTTCTGTCTCAGGAAAGGAAAAAAAAAGTATGTTGTACAACTAATTAAGAAATTATTTTGACAGGGTGAATGTTTTGAAGCTCTGTGTTGTACACAACCTAATATAATCTAATTTTCTTCCAGCGAAACAAAGTATGTGGATTAAGAAAAGGAAGCGCAGCCAAATAATATCAGTAATAAGAGTGCCTCAATTTCAGCCGAGAGGTATTCAAGAAGCAGCCAGCCAATTTGTCTAGGGAAATTTGCTCTTGGCTAAAATGGTATAAAAGGTCTTACCCTTGGGCAAGCCATTTATTTAAAAAGTTTAGAAAAAAACATTTTTTTTCACAGACTAAGATTTTTTTAGAGTTGCCATTTCTGTGTGAGTGGATGTAGGATAGGAGGTAAATGGTTTGCTGTCTGAAAGGTTAGCAAATTGGGAGTGTTTGTTGGATATTTACAATTAAGCTAGATTCTGGGCTTATTTCAAGCAAGACTGTGGGTACACTGGGGTGGCAATAAATCCCTAAGTGACAAACTGTCTTTACCAATCTCTTTCTTTCCACCTTTCCCCTTCTCAAACCCTCTCTCTGTCAACCTCTCTCTTTTTCCAAATAACCCTGAATCACCTGTACCTTTCTTCTCTCTCTCTCTGTCTGTCTGTCTGTCTGTCTGTCTGTCTGTCTGTCTCTGTCCCTGTCTTTCTTTAGTTTATAATTAGTCCTGCTTTTAGAGTTCAGGTGACAAAATTTGTAATTAAATAAATATTTTACCACATTAGTGTTACTCTAACATGACTTAAACATTGGATTTATTGGAACAATTTGCATTGTACAATGAAAAATATTTTGAAATATGGAGGAAGGGATGGTTATCCAAATCGTACCTAAGGATACAAATCATATTTGACAAACTCCACGTACACAAATGAAAATAATATTTCAGGTCAAAAGCTAATAAGGCTCTAAAAATAATGAATACAAAATAGATGAGGGTATTTTTGTGCTTCAGATGGAAATAGGAAGCCTATACAGAGAAGCTGTTGCTAGGACTTTTGCTGTTTTATAGGACATTGGTTTATAAATACCACTGAATCAAATGGAAAGCTTTTAAAAAATACCCATTCCCTGGCCCCAGGCCAAACCAACTGAATCAAAACTTTTCTTTGAAAAGCTTCTCCAAAGTTTTTCATGAAAGGCCTTTATGATGAAGGAGGGAAGGGAGAGGAAACAGCATGGAGGGCTCTTGCTTTTCTGGCTTGGTTTATAGGTTAGAGGATAAGAAGGAGGTAGCTCTGAGGAGAAGGGGATTCCTTGATTCTGGGACATGTGGATTTTGAGGTGCTCCTGCAAGTCTAAGTGGACAAAGTCAGTTGTTTGCCATGAGCCACGGATCTGGATGTCCATGGAGAAGGCCCCATTACAAGATGTAGACGGATGACTCGCTGGTCATCCTTGATCCTTTGAGACATGCAGGGTTTCCCTTAGGGAGAGAATGGAATGAGAAAAAAAGCTATGAGCTTCCCTTCGTGGGATGTTTCCAGAGTACGTGTTACGCGGGAGGCCTTGAACCAGCACTGGACGTTAGAAAGGAATGTGCCATTGCCTACTTGGTTGGAAAAGAAGTTCATACTTGAATATACTGGAGAATAATATTAATGTCCGAGAGTATGGAGTAGTGACGGTCCTCGTAGGAGACCGCAATGGAATGGCAGAAGAGTAAGGTGCCCTGAAAGCCCTTACTACGAGACAACCAGATGAGAGGCAAGGAATAGATACTATCAGGGATCAAGTTGAGTCATCATGCTCGGAGACAAGGGCAGAGACCTCAGAAAGTCATCCTGCTTTAGAATTGCAAGATTAGCTGACCAGATTAGCTGACCAGATTAGCTGACCATTCCCTCCAGAGCAAGCCTACAGGGTTGGTTTGGTTAAACGTGAGCATTAGGTGACCAGTGAAGGATTTCTTTTTCCAGTATAACTATGTTTTGTGCAATATTTGGGGGCATTCTTTTAGTTAAAAAATTGTTTATCTGAAATTCAAAATTAACTGGATGCCCTGAATTTTTCCTGCCTTTATGATTCAGTAATAATCCCTTGGTAGATAGATTGTCCTTGGTGGCACTCCAGATGTTTTTGTAGCCTTTTAATAGCCCTAGGCACGTGGAACCAAAATACCTTTTCACTAAGGAATGTCTTTGCCCTTGAGCACGATTTCTTTGTCAACAGAACATTCTCCAGCAACCAAATTGTATTTCTCACAGTGATATCTTCGTTTATTGTCATTCAGTGGGGCTGGATTTTCACATCACTGTCTCTCTTGTCTTTGTCGCCCCCCTAAGAAGTTGGTAGGGCAGAGACTGTTGCATCCCTTTCTGCAGAGGAGATAGACAATGGTGAAGTTCAAGGAGTTGCTCAAGGTCCCTTACCTTGGTCACAGCAGAGTGACTCACAAGTACCAGGCTGCTGACCCAAGTCTAGCGCTTATTATGTTAGGATGTCTCTAAAACAGGTTGTGAGCCTATTACACTGAGGCTCACTTTGACAGTCTCAAGTTTTCCTTGATGTATGGATGTAGCCTGTCAGTTATAGACTTTAAATCTGAGGTAAATGCTATTAGAATGATGTATCAGAGGATGAATCTCATAATTGGGCTACATGAATAGAGAATAGAGTCATGGAAAACGTACAGAAATCTTTTGAACAGTTCCCACTAATATGGCTCTGCAATGTTCTTCGTGATCATATACTGACCACTAGATGTATTCTATTCTTATCCCTTCCGTATTTGGGAAAACATTTGCATAATATGTTCTATTCCGTTTGCTCCACGATGTCTGCAAACTTGTAAATAATTTCATGAATTAAAATGGCTCAAAATGCAGCTTGTAACTGAAAATTTAATAGAGCATCGATATTGATGCAATCTATTACTATATATTTTCTCAGCAGTGTGTCCTCTGTATGCTTTATGGGACATGGATGTGATCTCTGGGAGTCTAAATTGAGGCCAGTAAATCTATCATAACAAGAATGCTAGATGGTTATTAGAAGGGCAGAAAGCTTTTTATATTTAAGTTTAATACTTAATGAGTGTCTGCTGCTTTTTTTTTTAATTTGCTAAAATTAGGAGCCCTCGACAGTAGGTAAAGAATCCCCTCCTCCTTTCCTGATCTTTCTGCTCCCTGTCACCCATCACTGTGACACCATCACTTTCTTCTTCTGCTTTTAGCTCAAACGCAGCAAGCGATGCCCCTACTTTCATGTTGAATGCTATGCTCTTTTTAATTTTATTATTATTATTTTTTTGGCTGTATGGAGTGTTATGAAAAACTGCTCACTTTAAGAAACTGACAGGTCCATTAGCAGGGAGCTTTATGGGGGAGTCCATGCAGCTAGGCCTTCTGGTTATTCAGGAAGTGGAGGGTGGCAGCTCAGCCGCTTTCACTGCAGGCTGAAACGACGGCTGCAAGGAGAAGGGCCCGCACGATCACTTCCGATAAATCACCCACCTGTCTTTCATTTCTGGCCTTCCCTCAGAAGTTGGAAGGCGCAGAATTCTTGTACTTCAAATAAGAAAAGAACAGAAAGCTTGTGAGCCAGAATTCAGCCCAGGGTTTCTCCAATCTTGCTCCTGTCTTGGGATATCAAGGGACATTTAGGAAGACCTAGTCATTCCCTTAAGTCAATTTCAAAGTGTTATATGCCCCCCCTCCCCCAGAACAGGAGAACAATTTTTTCTTTTTTTTAATGTGTTTGGTACAGGGTCTTGCTACACATCTTGGACTCATAGTGATCCTCTTGTTTCAGCATCTCTAGTACTGGGATTACAGGCCTGTACCACCACCCTGGTTTCGGTGGCCAGCACCCTGTGCCTGAGTTGAGGCTGGCATGGCATGTGGTACTGGCGATTGAACCTGGGTTCTTGCGTTTACCAGTCAGGCACTTAGATTGCTGAGCTATCTCCCCTGCCCATGAGGATGATTTTGTTAACCAGAGAAACCTAGCTATACATTTCAGCCTCCCTGTTCTGTGACCCTGGTCAGGTTCCTTAACCTTTTGACATCTGTAACATGGTGGTACAGATGGAAGGCACTGAGCTGCTTGCGATCTTGTGTTCCCCATCAGCTTGAGCAGGAGGGGTTTATTTGAGCTCACAGCTTTAAGTGTTTCTCTCCGTGGTTGGCTGGTTGCTTTGGGGTCTGCAGAAAGGCAGAATGTTGTGGTGGTGTCCTGTGGTGGAGCCAAGCTCTCGCCTCATGATGGCCAGGAAAGAAAGTGAGAGAAAGAGAGAAGAGAAAGGGGTTAGACCCGGAGGGTTGGAAAAGGGGCTAGTGTTCTAGTGTCCCCTTCAATTCACACATCAGGGGCCTAACTTCCTCCCAGCAGGCACCCTCTCCTCAAGGTTCTAGCATCTCCCAGCAGCACCACAGGCTGGTAAAAAGGCGCGGGGCGGGGGAGGCCTTTGGGAGATGGTGGAGGCCCCCTCTAATTGCAAGAGGATGTACAGAGATGGTGTGGAGCAATGGCTCAGCCTCCCACCGTGTAGCAGGCAGGGTCCGCCCATCTGTCCCACTCCTGCACCTCTTTCTTCTGATGACCAGCTGGCCCTGCCAACTGAAGGGTCACCAATGTGTAAGCAGCCCCAGACCTGTCTTCTAATACCGACCACATGGATCCAGCCCTTCCGCTTTAAAACTCCCAGTGGGTCCCAGACTCCGGGGGAACCAAGACAGCAAACAGCTAGAAGGCTGAGTTACATGCTTCAAATCTCTGTGGGCGTTTCCCATGGCCCCCTGGCGAGCTTTCCTGTGGGCTGGGCTAGGGTGTTTCTTCGGGAGCTGAGCGCTGCGAGCATCTGGGGCTGGAGAGCGCCGTGGTGCGGGGAGGGGCCGTGCTGTGCGCGCAGGGTGTTTGGCAGCTTCCCTGGAGCCTGCTACGCAGCAGCCCGCGGCCTCCTGTGTGGTGACCAACGGGACTTCCTGACGTCCTCAAACGTCCCCTGGGACATCACCGAGTCACCCCCGACCTGGCAGTGGTCAGAGGAAAGAACGGGTGTTGAAGCCTGCCTGGAAGTAGGACTGAGTCATTCACACCTCCACCGCAGAGTTCAGCATCGCAGGACATAGAGGTGCCCCACGCATTCAGCGCCTTTTGTTGGTCGCATCCCCAAGCGCAGCCTGTGTTGGCTCGCAGATGCCCATTCTCACAACTCCTGCAGAGCTGGCGGCTGGGGGCGCACAGCCACGTCGGTCCTGGGGGAGCAGCCGGGGTTCAACACCGGCTCAGTGCAGGGCTATGCCTTCCTGGCCCCTTGGCTTACCTGCGCATGTCTCCGGGGGCATCCTCGCTTCCTAGCGTCCTGAGAGGGGGAGTCTGAGTCCTTTGTCACATTCATTGTGGTTCAGAGCCTCCTCACGGTGGTCCTCTTTCCTGCTGCACTGCCCACGCACAAATCTTCCTCAGTGTCTCCTCTCTAGAGAACTCATCTCAGGACCCAAGCCCTCTGGCCCAAGGTTATTGATATGCCTTTTAATTTTTTAAAAATATATTTGGTACAAGGTCTTACTATGCAGCTTGGACTCTCAGTGATCCTCCTGGTTTCAGCCTCCCCAGCACTGGGATTACAGGTTCATGCCACCACGCCGTATCCATGGCTGGCTCAGCGTGCTTGGGGGTCGGGCTGGCGCAGCACATGGTGCCAGGGATCAAACCATGGTCCCTGTGCTTGCCTAAGCAGGCGCTTAGTCCGCTGAGCTATCTCGCCCACCCTCATCTGTCATTTTTTTTTTTTAGCAGAATGGGATTGAACTCAGGTCCTTGTGCTTGCCAGGCAAGCACTTATTCTACTGAGCCATCTCCCCGGCCCCAACCATCTGTCATTTTTTAAATGACACAATGAAGGTGAGGCTGTTAGCACTGTAATCATTTTGGAATAAATAGAAGCTATTATTACTACCCATCCTGTTATTTAAGTTAAGTCTTGGACTTGGTCACTTCCTACGGGAAATGAGTTTTTGATGTAATTCTCCTTTGTATTAAACCATATCTTACTTCCCCCAACATCACACTCCGAGAGATTCATGGTGCAGCCTCTGATGGATTCTGGTGAGCGGCACGTCTGGGCCAGCACTCTTCCTAACTGGTAAGGCTTTGGTCACGGGGCAAGCACCTGGGGAGTGTGTGCCAGACTCACAATCACTCTGGGTTTTCAGAGAGTTTTACTGGCTTTACACAATTTGTGGGCAGCCCGTACCTTGTGCACCGGCCAGGTCAGCGGTGCTTGGGTGTCCAAGGGCGTGTCTGTTACATCTTTCCTCTTCCTGCGCTTCGTCCTTGCCCTGGGCACCTCTCACCACAGGCTGTCAGCAGATGGGGGCCTTCATCGAGTGCTTGTGGTATGGCAGAGTCATGCCCATGAACTCTCTTCTCTGATCTTCTTGTGGTGTCCTACTAAGTGAGCAGAACCACTGTGCTCATTTTTCAGATATGAAAACAGAGAACTTGTCCAGACAAAAAAGGCAGAACTCAAGCCCAGAGCTGTTCAATTGCAGAGACTCTATTATTAAATTTCTCAGAAAATTTAGCTAAAACTCTGTATGAAGTTTTAGGGAATATAATAGAAAAATCTCATAAAGTGTTTAAGATAGAATATGAGCCAGGAAAAAAAAAAAAAAAGCCCTGTGCAGGAGCGAGTCCCTTTCGGGTACCCATGCGCCCTTCTGTTTGGAGGCAGGCCCATCTGACCCAAGCTTCCCACGAGGACTAATTTTTCCTGTGCACGCTTGCAACTTCTCCGTTTTCTCCCCCCATCCCGGAGAAGCAGAGGCTTCTCTGACAGGAAAACCTGCACACGATAATTAAGGCTGCTCCACTCAGTGGCACCTTTCCTCTTTCTCTCAGAAGGCCTGTCTCTCTTTAGAGGGCAGCAGGTGGGGATTCCCCTCCCGCCCATGCACGGGCACCTCTCTTCTGGGCAGGCTGTCACATGGGGAGGAGGAGGCTGGCCTTGCTGGTTCAGGAGCACAGGTAGCTGGGGTCCTGAACCCTTGCTCATTCCTGTGAGAGAGGTGACATTTGGCTTGCACCCTGACTCCTCAGAGTTGGGTAGAGATAGGTGACCTTTACATACCTCCTTGGGGACCTCAGGACTCCTTCCTTCAAGGAAGGTTTGGGGGAAACTTGAGGTGTGCTGGTCTGGTGTTGAATTTGCTTTCCTAGCTGCCCAGGCCAGCTGGAGCTCTTCCCGTGTGGGAAGCCCGCTCCTCTCTAACTCCTCTTCCTCCATCATCATCTCGTTCAGCCAGTATCCGCAGCAAGGGGCTGAGGAAGAATTTTATGATGTGCTTGGCCTGAGTTTCTATGGAGAAGCAGGCCTCACACTATGAAAATCTTCTTTTTGAAAATTATCTGGTTGTTTCAAAAATGATATTAATAAAACCAACATATGAAATTGACCATTTCCATAGGGCACCCACAATAACGTTTCTGTTGTTTCTGACAAGCCAGGTGCAGAAGATTCCATGTATAATTTAGGCCCCTTCCCCGTGGGCTGCTCTGCTGGCTTTTGTATATAACTTCGGTTATTATTGCCATTAAGAAAAGATATTTTAGGGACAAACTCATTTTTTGAATAGATTGTTATCTCAAATTAAAAAAGATTACGGGAACTAGCAATCAATGTAGCCATCTAATTGCTGTTTCTCCAATTAAAAATTAATATACAGAAAGAGCTGCCTGGAACCAATTGGTCTTTAGATAATTTTGAAATGAAAAAAAAAAAAAATAAAAGCAGTGGGCTTGAGTGAGTGCGGAAAGGGTCTGCTGCTCCTGTTCTTGCTGTGGCACAAGCCACGGGGACAGAGGGCTGTGGACCTCATGCTGGTGGTCGCCGTACTCTGAGGAACTGGACACGAAGGGATGCTGAGCCTGCCTCCTGGCTCCTCCTCTGTTAGACATTCAGGGCTGAAATCACTGTATTTTGTGAGGTACTTCAGAATAGATGGCAGGTGTCATTTTCGTGCAGTGCATGTCATTTCGTCGAGGCGGTGGAAGAACGTGTGCGGTGGAGCCTGTGCTAAAAATGTTCCTCTGTTCTTCGCGGGTGTCAGCGAGGCTGTTCCTGCTTCTTCTCTTCTGCAGAGCCTCATCTGCTGAGCAGTGTTAGGATAGATGGGACCAAGGCAAATGAAATCAAAGAACGTCTCTCATGTCTTAAAGACAGGACATCCTTCTCCTTAGTTCAAATGAGCCCCTTTAATGCGAGAGAGCTGTGCTCTGCCTTTAGAGCAGAGCAGCGGCCTCCTTATGAGGTGGAATCAATTATTGCACATGTGTGCACACACATGCATGTGTGCATTTTAGTAGACCAGGCAGCAAAGCCATGCATGGATCCAGAGGTCTGGCCCAGCCCCATTGAGGAGGTGGGTTTCCCAGACACCTTTGTTGGAGCAGAGGTTGCTGTGCAGCCACAGAGTGGGCCTCCAGGGGTGCTGGGTGCGAGTTCAGCCTTCACATCTGCAGGAGGCTAAGGCAGCGCCAGAGGCGGGCCAGAGAAAGGGCGGGAATCGTGGAAGAAACTGGCAGGCTGCCTCGGATGCGCAGGGTTTGCAGCAGGTAAGCAAGGGTAACGCCAGCAAAGCTCAGCCTGGGGCTGGCTGAGGAGGTCAGGAAGAGAAACTTCGGAGTCTGGAGGGCAGGGGCTGCAAGGAGGTGGCTGAGAGGTGGGTTCACAAGAGAGCCTGTGGGGCAGAGGACTCAGAGTCTGGGGCCCAGGACAGAGTCCAGGCCCCTGCTTGGATGCCCGGGGAGTGACAGGCCTACCAGTGGCTTTCACGGAAATCTTGGGCCATCAGGAGGAAGACGAGAGAGCCTGTTCTCTGCTTCTTCCACCATGGCTGTAGTCTCCCCAAAGAGCCCCTCTTGGGCCTCTGTTTCCTAGGCCCACCAGAACCAGTGTGACTTCCCAGACACCTCCCTCCCTGCCCACAGCCCCAAAGGCCTCAGGTTTCTGACATCAGCCACTGCCTTACTGAGGCTCACGCTGCTGGAGACCAATCAAGTCCAAATGAGGAGCAAGGGCTAGGGCTAAGCAGGGGTAGTTCTATGAACATACCTAGCTCCCATCTTCTTGAAGAATCTGATCTTCTTGGGATTGTGTCTTAGGAATTTTCTTGGTAGCCCTTAGGATGGGAAAGCAAAGTAGTTGGAACATGACAAACTCACGGTTCTAAGATCCTTATAGGTACCAGGATCTTCACAACCTCCCTATGATGTGGGTACTATTTTAGAGTCAATTTGTGGATTAGGAAACTGAGGCACAAAAGAACCCAGGTGATGCTTACAGCTAATGCGTGGTTGAGTGAGATTCGAACTCAGCCTGGCCCACTGTCTTCACAGCCATGGGCTGCTGCCTTTGAAATCAGGGTTCAGGGTTCCTTGCAGTGTTCCAAGAAGACACCCACAGGTTGGCAGCATGCTTTCAGGAAGGACCTCGCTCCAACCGGATGTGGGGAGCGCAGGCTGAGAGCAGGGCTG
>NW_004524602.1:14466002-14466966 GCF_000260255.1 Octodon degus
CCAAGAAGACACCCACAGGTTGGCAGCATGCTTTCAGGAAGGACCTCGCTCCAACCGGATGTGGGGAGCGCAGGCTGAGAGCAGGGCTGAGCTGGAGACCCCCTAAGCTGTATCATTCCACCCCCAGGGACCCCGCAGAACTTCTTTCTGTCCCTCTCTCTCCTCGGATTATTCTTCCAAAGAGAAGCATGTGGAAGGAAGCACAGCAGCCTTGCAAATGGTTTGCTGGGGAGGGTGGCGGACAGGACATCCATCGTGTGCGTGGGTGCGGCAAAGCAGTAAGCCTCCGACTTCTCCAGCAGGAAACTTAGAGGTGAAGGGTGCTGCAGAGAACCACCAGTTAATCTCATCCAGAAGAGCAAGATAAATTAAAAGGCAAATTGCCCGCTCCTCCTTCCTCTTTCGGCGGCTGCTGTAGCCCGGCCTTTGAGCTTGTGGGAAGGTAAATCTCTCCCATTCACCACCTGTTGCCAAGAAGTTCTATGTTGAAGCTGACTTCCTGCAGCGAGAAGCCACATGGCATAGATGGCGTGGGACTGCCCCTGGCGGGTCTCCATTTCTGGCCAGGTTCCTGTGACCTCTGCTTGCTTTGAGACCCACACCCATTCTGGTTTCGGAGTTGGGCTCACTGTCCTGGCTTAGGTGTTCCCACAAGGTTTGCCTGGAGCCATTGGCCATTGAACCCAGGAAGGTTGGCCTTCCATAGTCAGCTTGGGAAGACCATCTCTAGCCTTTCCCTAAGGGGCTTTGTCATGTGATGGGCAGAAGGCTCGGTGTTCCTTCAGTGTCCTCTGCTTTGGTTTAAGGAGCTATTCTAGGTGGTTAATACTGAATAAGTACAGATGTCTGTCTGCTCCGAAGGTCTCTGTCCTGAGGAGAGGATCTAGGGTTTGATGAACTCCTCTGGAGAGCCCAGTATTGTGCTAAAGGCTGAAATCACTGTATTTTGTGAGGTACTTCAGAA
>NW_004524602.1:14468015-14523456 GCF_000260255.1 Octodon degus
TGTGTGTGTGTGTGTTTTGTCTCTCCTGATGATACTGGACATTGAACCCAGAACCTTCACATTGAGCTACACTCCCAATGCTTTATAATTTTGAGATATGGGTTTCTCTAAGCCCCTAAATTGCCCAACCTGGACTACTTATTGTAAAGAACCACTAGCCATACTTCTTCACCAAAATAGAAAATAAATTGACTAAAACTGAGTGACCATTTGCTTGTAAGAACTACTATAGCAATACATCTTAGACTGATGCATTGATAAATAATAGAAATGTATTTCCTTATTGTTTTGAGGACTGGAATTCTAAGATCAAAGGGACAGCAGATGCAGTGACTGGACAGAGGCTGCTCCTCACGGATGGTGACTTTTTTTTTGTTGAGTCCTCGCATGGACTTGTGAGGGACAAACACACTCCCTTGGGCCATTTTCATAAGGGCCCTAAGCACATTTGTGAGGGCTCTGACCATCTGACCCATGACCTAGATACTTCCCAAAGGCCCCACCTCTTAATACCATCGTACCATCCCAGTGGGATTGGGATTGAGCATTTCAATGTTGGGAGGTGCAAGTACTCAAATCATAACACCCACCTTCCCCCCTTAACTCTCTTCGGTATTTTCCTTCTCCTTGGCTGGCGCCAATAACCGCCTAGCTCCCCAGCTGAGAAGCTTGGGATGCACCCCGCCTCCAGCTTCCTTTCCTCTATACTATAATATAAGCTGGTTTTGGATTCTTTTTTTCAATATCTCTTTAAAGACTCCTCTTCTGCTGATTCCTCTGCCACAGGCTTCATTTCAGTCTGTGACATCTCTTTTGCTCCCAAGTCATCTTTCTAGCATAGAAATGTGATTATGCTGCCCTTGGCTTAGAACTCCTGACCCAGTGGCCCCATTATTTCCTGGTGAGGTCTGAACATCCTGACATGGCAGATGCCGTTCTTTGGGCTCTGGTTCTGCCTCCCTCTCCTCTCAGGCCTCTGCCACCCTGCACCTGACGGTCATCCAATAAGTAAGTTTTGGTACATACTGAAATACATCATGCTGTCAGCATTTCTCACCCTTCCTATGGACTCTTCCTCTGCCTGCGAGGCCTTTCTGCCCTTGTTCACTTGGAGAATTACTGACCATCCTTCAAATGAAGGGCTCAGCATGGTTCCAAAGAGCCTTTGCAAGGCGGGCACAGTGAAGCCACCTGTAATCCCAGCACTCGGGGAGGCTGAGGTCAGGAGACCAGGAGTTTAAGTCCAGGTTGGGCAACTTAGTGTCTTAGAGAGATGCGCATCTCAAAATTATAAAGGGTTGGGAGTGCAGCTCAATGTGAAGGTTCTGGGTTCAATGTCCAGTATCATCAGGAGAGATGAGAGAGAGAGAGAGAGAGAGAGAGAGAGAGAGAGAGAGAGAGAGAGAGACAGACACAGAGACAGAAGGACAGAGAGAGGCTCAGACAGACAGACAGACAAATAGACACCCTTTCCAGACTCCCACCCCTAAGTTCTATCTTTGCCTGTGCTGATGCGTACTAATGTATTTTCATCCTTCTCGCTTCCGGACACAAGCTCCTTAGAGCAGGTCTGCGTCTTTGTTCCTCTTTCTAAGCAGTTCCTGGTGCCACGTCTGACACACGGCTAGTGCTCAGCTAAGCTGAATTGTCACTGAAGGTAGCTGCGTACCAAGCTACCAAATTACAGGCTTCCTTAGTGACAAAGTGGTAACTCGCTTATTTTATTCCGAGTTGTCAAAACAGTCATAGGTTTAAAAATATCCAGTCATTATTCTGCCGAGAGAGAAATAAGGCGAACAGGAAGACAAAACTATGAGGGAAAGCATTCTGCATTAGACGCAAATTAAAACTCCTAGGTAAATAGTAAGAGAGACACAGCGGGGGATTTCAGTGTGAGCTCCTTAGGAAATATTTTCAGCCTATACTTTTAATTGATATTTTCCTGGAGCTGCAAGTGTTCTACTGTGTGGCTGATTTGTTCCCACTTATTCTTACCTTTCAGCTGGGTTTATCTTTGCATAGATTATCATCTCTGGTTCCATTTTCATTCCAGTTGCTCGTGGTGAGCTACCAAAGGAAAGCAGTGGGGGGCCCTTGGGGATTTCATAGCCATTTGATTCAAAAATTTATTCTAGGGAAACCCCTTTAAACTATGGCGCTTAAACCCTCATGGATAATCAAATGAGATGAAGAAATGGTCCCCTCTGGGAAATCACACTTCAATTTGTAAAATGTTTCCCTTGGACGCCTGAGGAGTGTTTGCTGAGGATCTTCTAGCAGTGTGACACGCTTTGTGTTAGAGGTGACCTCCCTTGGAGTCCCTTCCAGGCCCAGCTGTGCACAAAGGCCTTTGATGCTCGCAGCTTCCGGAGCAGCACAAGTCCTGTGTGATGTCCCCGTCTCCAAGGGAGTCTCTTCCTTGAGGAGTTGGCAAAGGGGAAGCTCGAGGTTCAGATTCTTGCTTTGTTAGGTAAAGGTAGCTCACTTCATCGTTAGCAGCGCAGTAGAAGGTGACTTCAGTGAAGGAGCCAGTGCGGCTGGGCTTACCGGGTCACCCCAACTTTAAAACAATATCATTAGTCGTGGGCAAGGGACAGTTTCTTACTCCTGTATAACGTGTCCATGGAGATTTCTGAGGGTATTTTACTATTTTTATTGACCTTTGCTGTACACGTAGAGCATGCATCCAAATGGGACATCTCCCTCCAGGGTGGTGCAGGGCCTGGCAGGTCCCTCCTGGCGAGTTACGCAGTGGCTTTGTGGCTAAAGAAAAACCCATTCCGTGATCTCCACTACACTTCACTCAAGACCATGCCTCGCTAGAGTGTGCGGCCGCTCACAAAGAGTCGTGGACCACGTGTACAGGGACAAGGCTGCAGGCTGTCACCGTTCTGTGTGAGCCCTTTGCTCTGCCTTGGGAACCATGGTCCCTAAGTCTGATTCATCTGGAGCAAAAGTCACCTTCTTAGGTGAACAGATCTAAGATTTTTTTTGCGATACCAGGGATTGAACTCAGGACCCTGTTCTTGCCAGGCAAGCGTTTATTCTACCCAACTATCTCCCCGGCCCCCAAGATCTATGAATTTTTGACAACACAAGTGCCATGAAGCTACTATCACCATCAGGATCCTGCCTTTCTGCCACCCCGGAAAGTTCCCTCTGATTTCTTCATTGTCGGCTCCTCCCACAGTCTCTGACGCATTCTCTCCCTGGCAGTCACTGACATATTATTTTTTTCAATAGTTTTGCCACTTCTCAGATAGCATACAAATGAAATCATATAGTAACTCAGACCTTTGAATCTGGCTTCTATTATTTTTAAAAAGTTTTAAAAAATGTTTTATTCATTTGGTACAGGGTCTTGCTACGCAGCGTGGACTCATAGTGATCCTCCTGTCTCAGCCTCCTAGCACCGGGATTCCTGGCATGCACCACCGTGTCTGGCATGGCATACGGTACTGGGGATCGAACCTGGGTCCTTGCACTTGCCAGGCACGCCCTTAGACTGCGGAGCTATCTCCCCAGTCCCTGGCTTCTATTTTATAGCAACATGCTGAGATCTGTTTATGTTGTCACACGTGTTCAGGGTTGATTCTGTGGTTCCATTTTCTTGCGGAGGAATCTTTTGTGACCCAAAAGGGTGCCCCACAGTTGGTGTGTCCACTTGCCAGGGAATGGGCTTTCCAGTTTGCTTGTAGCTGTTGATGGCTGTGAATTTTTGTGTACGGATTTTTATGTAGGCATGAATATCCTTTCCTTTGGGTAGGTACCTAGAGGCAGGGTTGCTGCTCGTGTGGTGTGCTGAACCGTGCACAAACTACCAACTGGTTCCCATTGTGCTACCAACAACATATGTGTCATCCTTACCAGCGTTTTTTAATTTGAGTCATCAGCCTCTTCATATATGGTATTATCTTGTCATAGGTTTGATTTGCATATCCCCAGAGGCTACTGAGGTCTAATATATTTTTCTTTGCTTATTTTCCATTCAGAATTCTTCTGTGCTGATGCATCGTTTGCTCATTTCTAACTGGGTCTTTTGTTATTTATTATTATTATTGAGTTTTGTGTCCTCTTTATATATTGTAAATAGAAGTCCTTTATTAACTGTGTGCATTGCCAGTGTTTCCCCCCAGCGTGTGGCTTACTTTATTTTCCTAAAAGGGACTGTAGAATAGCAGATATTTTAAATTTTTCATAATGTCCCAGGGCAACCCGCTCGGGTCTCCTTCTGTCCCTCTCTTGGTCAGAAGCTTTCTTTTCTCTAATAAATAAATTCTGCTCTTAAAAAAAGTTCCATTTATCAATCTTTTATTTATGACTCACAGCCAGCTCATAAACGCATCTGGAAAAGGGTGTAGGACAAAGGGATTCGAGGGATTCGATGGTCTCAGAAGGACAGGAGGCGGGATCAGCGGTGCCTGGAAGCCTTCCCTAGACGCGCCCTCCCCCACCCTCCCCGTTCTTAGATCTCCTGACCATTGTCCCAGGTGTCCCCATCTGTTTCTCATCTACCTTTCCTCCCTCTCTGCTTCTGCCATTCCCAGCTTTATACTTTGCCCTGGCTGTCTGAGAGCTGAGAAAAAAGACGCCTTCTGCGCTCACATGACAGACGCTTCCCCTACCAAGCTCCTAAGCCACGCCGAGGCCACCGCTTCTTCTAACCTGAAGAAAGCGGGGTTTGATGTCAAGCCACTTCTCGAAGGCCAACCCGCTCAGCTCCTGTTGATGCCGTGGGCGTTCCCAGGCCGCGTGCTTCATAGCAGCTCTTCTGCCTGGGCTTTCGGCCTCTTCCCCACAGCCTCTTGCTCTTCACCCGCCCTCCCTTCTGCTTGGCTCCAGCCCTGCCTGCACTCCCTCTGCGCCTGCCACTTGCCTTGTGTCCATGGACACACCGTGGCCTCTGGGCGCTCTGCGAAGGCTGTGTCCCGAGCTTGGGAGGGCTTTCCAGCCTGTGCCTTCCCCGCCTGGAGAGGTCCGGCCTGATCCAGGTCTCAGGGGTCTCTGTGCCCAGCAGGCCCGGCCCAGCCCCGCATCCGCCTCCGCCCTTGCTGCCGCCGCTGCGTTTGTACTTTGAGCACACCTGGAAAAACGCTTGTAATTCCGCGGAGGTGATGACCCGAAGACACCTCAGTCCTTCTGCTCCCTGCCCCTCGAGGACACGGTTTTGATTTACCTTTGCCGCAAGTTCCAGGAAGGCTTGCTCCGAATGGGAGGGCCTCGTGTTTCCCACCACTGCGAAATGAGACAGCATCCTGGTCGTCACCCTTGCTGTGTCTCCTGTCCCCTCCCTCCAGCCGTGCCAACACCATGCGCTCCTGGGCTCGGCTCGGAGTCGTCTCCTCCGTGAAGCTCCCTGCCTGGGCCGCATCTCACTCAGCCCTCGCGAGCTCTGTGCTGCTCAAATCGCACATGGCGCTGCCACCTCCCCCACCGCTCCTGTTTTGTCTGCCACAGGCCTGCTTCCGTGGCCTGGTTATGCATCCTGGGAGCGAAGGCTTAGCCTTTGGCTTGTCCGTGTCCTGAAGCTCTTAGCTGAGTGCCTCTCCAGCTCAGGGCTAGCTTGTTCTCAGACTTCCAGCACCGACCGGCTCATCCTATGCCATGCCCTGTACTATGCAAAAGGTACGGGCACCAACACTCTGCTGACCCTGACTGTGTCCACTCACCCCTCTGGCACAGGTGAGCTCCTTGAGGCGGGAGCCCACGGGAGAACTGCACAGCACTGACATCAAACTCTAACTTCTCCACTCCACAGCTGCATGAAGTTCCTTTGGCACAGTGAACACCAGCTGCAGGGATGACCCCATGTGCTCAGTGACGTCCTTCACCCTGTGGTCCTGTTCTTTACTCTGTCACAGTAAAATATGGCTCTGCAGGGCATGGGGAACTCGTGCTCAGAAACTCAAGGTCCTCCTTGCTGTGATACCCCGTCTTCAGCACACATGATCCCTGGCGGGGGGTGGGGCACACATGCAGGTGCAATGGAGGGGGTCTGTCGCCTGGTGTAAGTGTGGGGCATAGCACTTCCACTAATGTTCTTTTGGTCTAACAGAAAGAGAACCTGGCAATGTGCTCCTGCTGTGGCCCCAAGAAAAATGATACAGGTTTACGGCACGTACATAGCTTTGTATCTGCTGTATTTGCCATATTTTCATTGCAAAATGGAATTATATTACTTAAGATTAGATTTCTGTCATGTAGTATACAAAGGCCCGAGTTACACTGCTTTTAAAAGTTTATTTCTTTCCACCACAAAGAGATGTAAGCGTAGTTGGTTCAGTGGCAGTACAGTAGTTCCTCAGAACGTTCAGAGAATCTCTGTCCTTTCAACTCTCATCCACCATTAGCCTCATGGTGCGAAATGGCAGCGAGGACTGAGCCATCACATCCACGTTCTATGGGGCAGAACAGAGGAAGGAAAGAAAGGCAAGGTGTGTCCCTTTCCTTAAAGAAACTTCCCAGAAGACTCTAAAATGATCCTCCTTCCGTGTCATCAACTAGAACTTAGTGATAGGGTCATCATTTCAAGTAAGAATGCCTGAAATAGCTAACAAGAAAAAAATGAACCCAGCTGAAGTCAAGTTTCTGTTTTTAGGAGGAAGGAGAAATGGATATTGGGAGTAGCAGGAAGCGTTCCATGCCTTCAAGGTGAGGCTACTTGCTTGCCAAATCATTTTAAGGGCCCAGTGAGATGATGCGTGAAAATGGTGGCCCATAAAGAGCAGCCATTATAATTACAAGCACAGTTATTGTCATTTGCGTGCCTACAACACAGTTTATGAACACTTGAAATAAATAAACTATGTCAATAAGGAAATACTTGTTGGCCTGAATGTAATTACTTTATTACTCCATTATTTATTTCCAATCATTAAGTATTCATTCTCTTAGATATTAACATTCCTGTTCTTCGGGTGAGGTCCTCAGCAGCTGGTATTTTGGCTCAGATTATCTTTCACAGTATCTTGTCGGGCTCAAGGTCACTGACAGTAGGGCACCAGGGAAGTGGACTGTGGGGAAGGAGGAGGAGGACAGGGGCAGGGCAGAGGAGCAAGTCCTGTGGAACCTTGACTTTCGTTCCAGCTCTGCTCTCACCAGCTGCAGCTCCCAGGGGCGTCCTTTCGGCCTCTGGAGCTGAGGCCTCTGGGCTGCAGGGACAGCTCGGTCCCTGATCATTGCACGTCGTGGACAATTCTTGCTCTGTCTCCTGGTAGTGGCAGTCTCTTATGAAAACAGAGGCTGTGTTTGGCGGTCACACAGTATGCGAGGGCAAGGGACCCTAGCTGAGGTCGCAAGATGCCTGGGTTGGGATCCTGACTCCACCACGGTGGGCTGGGGGATGTGGGTGTGTCACCTAGCCTTTCTGGTCTTCTGCTTCCTGGGCTCTACAGTGGAGGGCTGGCCCTTGCCAGTCTCCCAGGGCATGTCTAGCACTGAAGCAGCCATTGCTCTTGCCATGCAGATGTTGCTATGGAAACCCTGGTGACTGTGAAGATGGGCCTGGTGATCCCTTACTCCGCGCGCCTCGGCCTGGTGCATTCGGCCAGCACCCGGGCTGAGTCCTCACTTCAGCAATACCCAAATCTCTAGTTGCTGGCTCTGTCTTGTTTCAGCAGTACAATCTCACAACTTTTGGCTCAGACCAACTTAAGTTCCAACCTGCTCCGCAGCTCTGCGCAAGGTGTGAGGCTTTTTGGAATCTTAGCGCAGCAGGGAGGATCGATGACCACTGAGAACATGAATAAAAACTCCCGACACATGGACGCACTTGGGAGATAGTAAATAGCCACAATCCTTCCATCTCTATGCAGAATCTGTTTTGCCATTCGAAGCACAGGACGTGGAATTCTGGAATAGATGGGCTTGTGCTCCCGGAACAGTGGGAGTAGCTCTCCAAGCTCCAGTTCTTTAAACAGAACCGGAGCAGAGAGTGAGACTGCGCTGCAGGGTGCGCTTGCAGGGAAGGTGGCCTCTGCATCCCTGAGTCTGGCCTTTGAGGGCCGTGAGACAGTAAAAGCCTATAAAAAATGTCACACTGGGCACGTCAGCATGCACTTCAGTAACAGGGGCCCACAGCCATGCCCTGGAAGTCTGCAATCAACCCCCTCTCCTCCTAGGAAGATAGTGCACATGCCAAATAAAGCAAACTCGAGCAGTTTTCCCACTGTAGACTTTTCAGAGAGACGCATTTCACTGTGAATTAGCCCAGTTAGTGCCAATCTCCAGGGGCTAGGAAGTTTAAGCAACATCAACAATAGCATCAATAATACATTCCACAACCACGTGCCGTACATCCTGAAACTGCCAGACAAGAGAGAGAGGATGCCGATTGTCCCCACCAGCTTAATTGTTTGTCGTTGCGATTAATTGGGTAATTTATAAAATTTATTATCCACTTCTGGCCAACAAAGCCTTTCTGTGGAGGAGCATAATAGACATAATTTGGGATTTAAAACCAAAATGGAGACGAAGCCAATGCTCTTACCAGGCTCTCAGTACACGCCAACGCTGGGTTAGGATCTCTCAGCCCCGTAGTGGGTCAGGCCATCCTGGGACATGTGGCCCTGCATGAGCAAGAGGCTTAGAACAGAACAGCTGTAGACGCAGCTGCTGACCGGCCCAAATGCCTCCCTGGCTACAGTGGGTGCCTACTGCCTTTCCGGTTAATAGGACATCCATACGAGAAACTTATCTCCCTCCCACTTGGTGGCAGGAGGTGGCAGGCAGAGGGGCAGTGCTGCTGTCCCCAGGCTCTTCACACTTGGAGCATTTTTCCAAAGTAAAGAAATCCAAAGCCCAGAAACAATTGGGTTGTTTGCCTGTGGAACAGTGGGGCAAACCACTCAGGAAACCCACGGGGTCTTTTGCTGAGCAATATCTCAAGGGTGTCCACTGATTTGGGCACAGCCAAGGCAGAACTCTGAAAATAGAACATCCTGCTGGTGCTCAGCAGCTCCTGGTGCCTGGGCTGGGAGCTCCCTTGCAGCGAGGGCGGAGCTTCTCTGTCAGTGTGGGACGGGCGTTCAGGCCTACTGCTAACGTGTGCTGGGCGTTGTGCCCAGGAAGGGGCTGGACTGCCGCTCTGATTGCGTGCAGGTAGCTCCCACTGGGTGAAGGGGATCTTCCTGCAGCCTCTGTGGTCAGCCATTAGGTCAGACTAGGCAGACGGTCAGGAAGAAGTTGTCAGCAGGGAGACTACCAGACAAGAGGGAGGACAGGGATTAGGGAAGACGATGGGGGTACGTTCGATGCGTGTAGAAGAACGCTGCAGTGAAATCCAGGATTTTACAAAGGAGGTGTGGAAGGACATCAGTCCCCCACAGGGGCGCTCCCTCCCAACTCCCTTTCACTGATGGGAATTTCGGGCTCAGGAGCAGTGGCCAGGCCGTCGCCCCGTTTTTCCCAGATAGCTGCTGGATCCTTGAAGACTGGTGTGCACCTTGCCGTGGATTCCACAGCCCCCCTCTTTTCTGTGTGGCCTACTGGCTCTGTGGCTGGTGAGCTCTTGAACTGTATTCCAAGAGCAGAGCAGAGGTAAGGGGTGGCATTATGGAAGCCCAGAAGGCTCAGCGCCCGTAGGATGCCCACCCTGGGAGTGCTGATTCATCTGTTATTATTTGTATTGTTTCAATGTCTCTCACTCATGGAGACCTGGATTTTCACAGACTACCAGAGCTAGAAGGGCTGGGGTGATGTCTGGATCAGTCTCCTGCTTTTAAGTCTGAGAAATGTGAGCTTCAGCCCAATCTCCCAGATGCAACGCGCATAACCAGCAAGTGAGGATGGGACACAGCTGTATTCTGTCCATGGCATGTTCCTCCTGGCTCTGCGTGATGCTTGGATGTCGCTCAGAGGTTCTGATTTGGTTGGTTTGGGCAGAACTATTTATTTTATTTTTTTCTTAACCAATGACCAAGGCTGAGAACCACTGTTCATTCCAGTATCTAATACCTAACTCATGACTTACAACCTTCTCCCTTACAGACTTTATTGCATATAGGCAGTGGCCAGGTATGGCCCCAGCTACAAAGGGGGCTAAGGCAGGAGGATGGTTTAAATCTGGCAGCTCGAGGCCAGCCTGGCCAACATGTCCTAGATCCCAAGCGTTTATTGTCTGGTTTCTTGGGACTTGGGGCAGTTTCCAGAGCTCATCCATAATCATAGTATAAATACCTATGGGCTGGGAGACAGAACTGAAAAGACATGGAGACCAAGGAAAGTAGTGAACCCATGATTTTCTTGCTAAGCTGAGGTCTGAGTCACCCTCTCCCCCAAACCCTGTGCGGCCCCCCTCTTGCCATCTCCAAGATAAGGCTGGTGAGCCTCATCCTCCATTCCCTCCTCTCCTGCCTTTCTTGCAGAGTTTAGGGGACCTGAACAGGAGCAGGACTCCTGCAGGCTTTATGTGAGCATCTTCCAGTCCCACCCACTTCTCCTGCGCTGCTCATAGCTAGACTGTTGTTCAGTGGCCCCTGCCACTTCAGCTGTCTACAGTCAGCTCCGGGTAAAGAGGGGCTCCTTGTGTTTCCTAAGGGAATCTCCCCTGGCTCCTCTCCTGCTAACTGCAGATTTACCCTTAACTCACTTCCAGGTATGCCTGCATCACTTTGGAGTCCCGGTGTCATGCCTCCCCTTCTTGCCTGGATCTTTGCGCACCCCACCTTGGCTGGAGAACACTCAGCACAGTTCTGATTTGCCATTTATCTAAGTGAGTAATTACTATATCTCCTCTACTTAAAGATTTCTGAGGGCAATCACTGTAATTCTTACTTTTTAGCATATCTCTGGTCTGGGATAGCACCAGGCATGTAGAAGATACTCAAATAAATCTTTACCTAGTAGGTGACTGAACAAGCTGATGCATGCAGTCATGCAGAGATTTAATGGAAGAGTGTGAGTGAAGGTGCTTTGTAAACTGTACAATCATCACTGTGGCTGGACGGCATTGCACCATGCTTGGTGCCAGCGCTAACAAGCGTGCACAATGCTTGTTCTATAGAGAGACATCTTATAGAGACTCACTGCATAGGTCATCCTTGCTTGTGCTAGGGACAGAAGATTCTAGTTACTAGAAGGATGGCCCTTCCTTTAAGGCCTGCCCCTTCCTTGTTGACAAGAAGTGTGTCCTTTCCACCCTTCCCTACTATAGTACCTTTCTTTACCAGTTGGTTTCAGAAGGGCAGTGGGCATTTCTGCGTGCCACCAAGTACTGGAGACTCTGCGTCACTATTAATCTTCACAGCCACTTTCCAGGTAGACACTACCTGACCTTATCCAAAATGGAGAGAGTGGAAGTAATTAGCTCCAGGTTTTCACGGTTCTTTGGCTGGTGCAAAGCAGAGCGTATCCGCTTGCTGGGCCCTGGGATCCTCGCCTGGATGTGCTTGCCCTTTAGTAAAGCCGAGGAGGCGGATCACGAGCAGACCCCAAGAGAGGAAGACCTTGCCTGGGGCTGTTTACCAGGCCAAATTGGGACTCACATAGAGGCTCAGGGGTCCCCCCTACTCCGTGGTGACTGCAAAAGACCTCGATGCATTTAAGGGCTTGAACCCAGAGCTTGACTACTCCAGCCTGATGATATTTAAATTATGCTTCTCTGACATAAAAATACATGACAACTTACTAAAAAATGTGCTGCCGGGTGGGAAGTACTGTTGGCCGCTTCCATTTTAAGCTCTCCGCTCGCCTTGTTCTACTTTGGGTTCCCCTAAAAGATGCTGCAGAGTCCCTTGAAGCGTTTTTTTTTTTTTTTTTTTTTTTTTTTTTTAGCAGAATTGGGGATTGAACTCATGACCTTGCGCTTGCTACGCAAACACTTTCTTTTCTTTTCTCTCTCTCTCTCTCTCTCTCTCTCTCTCTCTCTCTCTCTCTCTTTTGGTTTTTTTTTTTTTTTTTTTTTTTTTGACATCTGTTGCTTTCTACAATCTGCTTTTATTGTTTTATTAATTATTTTCATTAAAACAACCATGAGCACAGAGTAGAAATTTCCAAATAGTACGCTAGGGCCTATGGGAACACACATCTTTTTTTTTTCCCCCTTCCTCTTGGATAACCCTATCTTGGGCGGCTTTGTGGAAATATTCTACATAGATGCAAATGTGTCTATGTATATGTATATAGACATATACGCGGTTATGTATATCTCGTCTAATGGCCAAGAATAATTCTATGTTTTGCAGAAGTGATAATATGTATCATCAAACATTTCTCTCTAATCCTACCCAAATTCTTATTTCAAACTCCTAATTGCTTTCTATTTATTTATATGGTTGCGGTTCATTATTGGAGGTACAAGGAACTTGGCAGTGCTACGGCGTTTGGCAAGAGACTCTTTCTTTTCTTATGGTAGTAGTTAAAAGCCTGTTCCAGAATGAAATTAATCGGGTAGTTCAAATAAGTCGATATTTAGTAGGCTATGCGCAGTGCCCGGGCGTGGCAGAGGTGGCATAAGAAATGGGAATCCCTGGTGGCCGGCTCTTCCGCTGGCAGTGTGAACCCCAGCAAGTCACTTGCAGTCTTAGAGGCTCACTCTCCCCACTTGCAAATTCAGAAAACAAGGCAAAGTACTGAGGCTATTCTTCCCGGCTCTGCCATGTTGGGGATCTGGTTAACAATAACCTACGCTGGCGATAGAGAACTTGGGAATTCCCCCCATTTGTTCTGTCAATTGAATATGTTTTGCTCTTTCAGATGAAGAATAGGATTACAGTTCCTCTCCTTTGATGTCGCATAGTCAAGTGACTTGGTGGTGGCCCGTGATGTGGGAGTGGACAGGGCACACTTCACTCAGGGAGAGAAAGCCTCTCTCAGGCTCCACGTGGGGACCCTGGAGGCACAGAACCTGATGACCGTGATAGATCTACAGGGTGAGCAAGACATAAGCCTCCGTGATTTTAAGTCAAGGAAACTTGTGGCTCTTTCACACTGAGGCCCCTTTCACCATGGCTGGACCAGAGCATCACGGGACTGCAGGTGTGTCCCGGAAAGTCAAATGCCGCCGAGCAGGGAGCTCCCAAGGTGCGCATGGCTCACTTTGTATTTATGCAGGAGTTTGCAGTGATCTTTCTGGCCATTTTTAATTCTTGGTGGAATTTTGCGGATGTCTTTTCCCCATTCTTTTCTGTCAGCTTTCTTCTTCTTTTAGTCTTCTCCATTCTCTTTTAATCTGTTTCCTAAACTTTTGACCTGTTTCCCTATTTTATATTCCATCTTCTGAGAGCTGGCTCACTCCTCTCCCATCCCCTCCTGTGTCCCTTCCTTGCCTACAAAGCGTTTCCTTGACACTTACCCCCAACAGTTGCGTCCCTCTGTCTGCCTTTCAGCTTCACACAGCCCCCTGCAGTCCTGACTTCCAGCCCCTTTCATGCGTCTTTCTTCTTTCTTTGGGATCCTATCGAATCTGCTTTGTCTGAGTTTTCTCCTCAGCCAGACAAACATCTCACACAGGCGTGAGCCGTCCCCATCCTCAGCAGCCGACTCACGTGGCAGATGACACAGTCACTGTCCTTCGGCGGCTGTTAATTTCAGTGGCTCGTGCATTTCTGAGGCCTTCCCCAAATTACAGGTGCTCGCTTTTATTCCTGTGGGCGCCTCCTGGATCTCCACTGTGAGCGAGTCGCTGTTCTCGCCGTGAGAGCCCCTTAGGGCTGGGAGTCGTCCGTCCAACTGCCGGGCTGGGCCCAGCTGCAGTTTGTATTGGCTGGATTGTGTCCACGTAGGGTACCTGAGGCTAGCGGAGCCCCCCAGGATGCAGTCATGGCAGCACCAAGGGTAGAAGAGGGTGGAGCAGGTGACATGGCAGCAGGTGGGACCTGGAGGAGGGGCTGGGTCTCGCCAATCCTGACGGTCAGGGTCCCACTGGAGATCCCATCACAAGGCAAGGGGCATCTCCGAGGTCCTGCGTTAAAGGACCGTTAAGTGACTCCTGCTCTGTCTAAGTCCCCAGGAGAAGGAGCTTGTGCTCAGCTCATCCTAATGCAGGGTGGACAGATGCACCAGCCCTAAGGGCAGCGGAAGGAAGAGAGCAGCCCTGCTTGGGGCTTCCGCTGGCCGACCCAAGAGGAGGACTCTGGGGCATGTCTCAGTGGGCCTCACCCGCCACACAATAAGGGCAGCACCCTTCTCACACAGGTCACAGAGACAGGGCACAGGCAGTGTAGATGCCTGGCATGTTTGGGAAGTTCATCAGCTGCAGAGGAGAGGCCAGGGAAGAACAAAGGCATAAGAGGCTCCCCAAGTCCTTTCCAGGGATCTGCCCTGGAAATCCTCCATGTTTTCCTTTCCTTGGAGAATCAGCCGGCCCTAGAACGATGGTAGACTGCGATCTTGAAGCAAAGCGGGAGAGTTTGCTGTGTGGCTGTGAACGGAACATGACCTGTGCTCCCCCTGAGCTCACCATTCCCTCGCCAGGGCATGCGGGGAGGCCACCGTGCCTAACTAATTCTCTCTTTGTTCATCTGTAAAATGAGAAAAGCTACATTATTGTGGCAAGGATTGAATGACATGATTCTTAGCATTGCCGTGGCTCAGAAGAGACCTTCAGCAGGTTGCCTGTTATTGGAACTAAATGTACGGAACATCAGAGTTAAAGCAGGAGGAAGGAGACTACTCGAGATCAAGTATTTCAGAGAGAAGAGCACTGGACACAGGTGCTCCAGGCAGGTGTGGCAGGAAGGACAGCTCAGTGATGGCAAGCAGAGGAGCCCTGAGCTTCCAGGGGGATTCTAGCGGCAGGAGATTACCATCTCCTGGGGTCAGCCGGAAGCCTCGTGGTGGCAGTCCTGCATCCCTGCTGGCTCGGGGTACCTAAGGGGGGTCAGCAGCAGTGTGTCCCTTATTGTAACGAATGTGTCATTTGAATACCTTTGCTGATCATGTGGAGTATGTTACAGCTGGAGGCAGAAGGCCAGCGTGGTTAGAGCAGAGACCAGCCAGTGGCGATCAGAGACATGGAAGCCTCTGAATTGTGAGTTCTGGTGCCTGCCTGAGCCGCCGCTGTCCTTAAGCCTTCCCCCCACCTTGGTAAGGACTCCTAGAGGCCACCAGAGAAGCACTTGTCCTGGTCACTGCAGAACACACAGCTTGACGGTGCCCAGCGTGCTCGCTGGTGTGTTTGTGAGGGATGAGTGCCCAGGAGGCCCAGAGCTAATCCGTGTTTGGACAGGGATGCGTCTTAGGTCCTCAACGCCTTTGAAACCCCTTTTGTTAGGAAGACGCTTGTTGTCTAAAGGTAGCTAAATTTAGCTGTATTTTGTCAGCTTGAACGTACGCCCTGAAGAGAAGCCTGGCAAATCTCAGCCATGTCACACTTTATTAGTCACGCGAGCACTTAAAAGCGCGCTCGGAGCGAGGCTTTCCGGGACTGGCGGTGGCGTGGGCCAGAAGTGCTGTGCCGACTCTTTCAGGATTTACCTCTAGAAGCAGGATGGAGGGGAAGGCATGAAATCTCCTAAACAATGAGTAATTTCTTTCCTTTCTTGCGAGATTCACAAGTAGGATATTCAAATGAGAAAATGTAGGAGTGGGACAGATCCTGTTTCCGTGGCCTTCTTCTTAGACACGCGATCAGACATGAGCCCCTGCTTGAGTTCAGAAGTGCGTTTTAGTTGCTGGCACTTGGTCAACTGCTTCAGACCCTGATGGGGAGACAGGCCCATGTTTACTGAGTGGTGACTGTGGAAAAGGCCCTTCCTGCTCTGCCTTGGCTGTGGGTAGGGGCAGGGGTTCAGTACGGTGAGAGACGTGAGCTTCGTTTGGAAAAGAAGAAATGCAAACTCTGAGATGGGTACCAAGGGCCGAGCACGAAGTTGCTTAGCTGGAATCCGGATCCTTTTAACAGCTAAGTCAGTGTGGGCGGGTGCAGAATTCAATTTAATCATGAGATTGAGTTTGAAATGTCTCAGCCTTGGTGTCGATTTCCTTTCAGAGGTTCACAGGCTCTGCCAGGGCTGTGTGACATCACGCTGCAAGGTCTGGGGTCCAAGGTGTGTGCCCAAGCAGCAGCGGAGCGGCTCTGACCACCACGTACACTCCGTGCCATGGGGCTCAGGTTGCTGTGGCAGTTATTTTTTATTTATTTATTTATTTATTTATTTCAAATTTTTAAACATTTATTTATTTATTTTGTGTGTGTGTGTGTGTGTGTGTGGCCAGCTCAGCCCACCAGGGGGCGGGGCTGGCATGTGGTGCTGGGGGATTGAACCGCAGTCCCTGTGCTTTGCCAAGCTTGTTCCAAGTAGGTGCTTTAGACCACTGAGCCATCCCTCCAGCCCAGCTGTGGCAGTTATTAAACAGCATCTTCTGTCTACAACCAGACATGCATCTGCTCTTCTGTGGGGCCCACACAGTGTGAAAGAAAATCCTCTGCTGTCCTAGGAAAGGGGAGCTATCCACAGTCCTTGCACATCAGGAGTGTATGGCGGGCTTACAGTAGAAACTCTCCTAATAATCCTTTCTTGCAAAATGTCTAGCGTTTCTAAATATATAAAGACAATAAGACAGTTGTTTAATTCAATAAGACAGAATCCTGCCAAGAAAATTCGTATCGGTGTCCTGTACCTACCCCATCTTCCTGAGGATGAAAGGGCCAATAAAGACAGCTATCTCCATGTCTGGGGTCTTTGTCTCACCTAAAAGACCATAATGAGATTTATGACCCTCTGTGACCTTGCTTTCAGGGGCCTCAAAGATCAAAAAATCAAGTCTGTAGGAGTAAAGTCATTTCTGTAAGATTTGACTGCTGGTCAGTGACAGAACGTGGACTAAACCAGGTCTTCGGACTTGATGGCCCACAGATGACAACATGACAGAACTAGAGGCCTGGGCTCTTGATGTTATATCCAAACAAGCCACGTGGGATCAGAAAAACTTCCTAGTTCCTTTATTTATTTGTTTTGGTACCGGTGATCAAACTCAGGATCTTGTGCTTGCCAGGCAGGCGCTTATGCTGCTGAGCTATCTCCCCAGCCCAGGAAAACTTCAATGTTCCCGAGTCTGTGTTTGCATCCAGAGCAGGAGGAAGGGTAGTAGAGAAGTTTAGTGATGATCAAATATCCATCGAGTACCTGTCATAGAACAAACATACTGTCAGGAACGGTCACCTGCATCCTGAAGGAAGAGCAGTACCCAGGGCGGTAGAGCTCAAGGAAAGAAGAGGTTAGGAAGGATTGCTTGGAAAAAGGTGTCCAGTGAGGGCTTTGCCTAACATTTGGACAGGGACAGGAAGAAGCAGGGTCTTCTTGGTGACAGCCGTGGAGTAAGCCAGAGTTTGTAGATGAGCGAAGAGAAGCTCCAGTTTAAGGCCCATGAGAACCCTGTTTGGTGGGAGTGATAGGCTCAGGAAAGTGGCTGGCTGGAAGTTAATCTATGGAGGTTGGAAGGAGGGCAACTTGAATAGCATGCTCTGGAATCTGGGCCTCTGGGCAGTAGGGAGCCTTTAAAGAGTTCTAAGCAGAGGGATTACGGAATAAGCAAATCAATCCAGTAGGGCCTCAGACAGTGACCTGGACCGGAAGCAGCTGGGGGGTCAGTAGACTAAAGGAAAGGTTCTGGTCGCAGACCAGACAGCAGAGGAAGAATCCAAATAAAAGTCGTGGCTGCCGAAAGAGCAGGCAAAGATGAGGGTGAAGGATATTTTAAAGGAAAAGTTGGCAGGGGGAATCGATACTATAGTAGGAAGAGAATTTAATTAGCTTTATAAAGTGGAGAGGGAATATTCACGGCTTGTTGGGCTGAGCACTATATTTTAAAGAAAAGGTGTCCCAATCCACAAATCTACGGGAAAAGGAGTGTGATAAATGATTAAGCCAAAATGAGTAAAAGACTTTAAGAAATGATAAAATGAACTCAAATGAAGATTAAATGTTCAAGATCTGCAAGTCTTGGCTCAAATGCAACCCCTTAGGGTTAACTTTCAATATGCATCTTGGCGATTCTTCAAAGTCTTTTCGCTAATGGCAGACCTCATCGCTGAAAAATGATGGCTGCATATTAGATTGGTGGCGCAGGCAGCCGAGGCCCTACCCTCCTTGTTTCTACATGGAGGCTCATGGCGTCTGCTTGAGCCTTTCTTCACAATCCTCTCCGTCTACCCCCGAGGGTCATAGTCAGAGCTACCAGTCTCTAAGTGCTTGGCGGCGGAATGCCGGAGCCCTGTGCCGCATCAGGAGGGCAGGCACCGTGCTCAGAGCTACCAGTTATTTGGACAAAAAGAGTTTAATATGAACTAAGCAGCCCAAAGTGCGGAAGAGCACTAAGGAACTGCAGCTCGCATCAGCTGCCGCGAGCACTCCTCAGACCAGATAGGACGTCCCCAGCTGGGTTCCAAAGGGCTGCTTCTGCTAAATCCTGAAAGCCTGCATGGAGAGCAATGAGGAGCCACGACTTGGATCTTTAAGAGTGGGAACTGCTTGTAGAGTGAGTGTCAGACTCTGAGCTCAAGAAGGCCAGGGTATCCCTAAGGACCCGGGATCCAGAATGCCCAACCGCAGGGGCTACCGGCCGACTGGTATTTCTTACAGAGTAAGGCTGGTTTTTTCAAGTTTTGGGAAGAGAACAACCTTCAACAGCGAGCCAACAGCGAGCAGCACTTCTAGGCGTGAAAGCAACAGGAGGCAGCCAGGAAGTCCCCTCCTCCTGCCCCTTGGGGACCAGGAAGGCGCTAGCCTTCCTAGAATCCCTGTTGGTCGAGTCTGACAGGGACCCTGGTGGCAGAGCAGAAAGGAGGCTGTGCTGGGGACCCCCACATGTCCAGCTGAGTTAGAGCTGAGACACGATCACTCAGTGACTGGCACATGTCCGCAGTAGTCTCCTGGACAGCCAGAGCTGTTTCAGAGCAAAGAAACTGGCTCAGAGGTTGCAGGCATCTTCTTAGGTGCCTTGTCCTCACCAGCACAATGCAATGCAAATGAACAAGCAAACAGGCTGGCTCTATACCCATCGACGTCGAGAGACCGCCATTATGAATCACTTTTTTTTTTTTACCCCTGGAACTGGGGATTGAACTCAGGTCCTTGCACTTGCCAGGGAAGCACTTATTCCACTGAGCCATCTCCCTGACCCCTGAATCACTTTTCTTTTATATGAAAAGAAAATTATATATTTATATAACAATAGAGACAAGGGCTGCGGGCCATACACCAAGCTATAAACAGTGGTTGCCATCTGTTAGGGAGGGTAGTAGTTACTGGGTTGCCTTTGCTTTCTACCTCATTTCTCAGTTGTCTTAATTTTTTAAACATGTGTGTATGCTATTTCATAATCAGGAAAAATTCCTATTGCTTTGGAGGAAAAGGAAAGAACTGTTTGACAATGACATTCTTCCCAGTGCCATCGATGCTCTAGTTAAAATTTGGTGCTCAAGCTGGACAGAGTATTTTTGAGGAGAAGGGAAAAGTAGGTAAATGACGTTTGCTAATCTGTCCATGTCCTGCATGGGGAAGTGGCGTAAAGCATCCCCGATGATTGTCTTATCAGTTCTGTTACTCCCATCTTCCAGATTAAAAAAAAGCAAGGCTCAGAGTAATAAAAAATTGCTTGATACCTACAAAGAAGGACCTACTAAAACCTGATCCTACAGCAGTAGTTTATTTTCTATTTTACTCTTCAGCCTTATGTTACTAATCTTTAACATGTTCTTTCTGCCTGACAGTGGAAACGTACATGGATTTATTTTAACTAGGTTTTCGAGTGCATCACACTCCCTGGGATGGCTGTTTTAGGCTGAATGACGTCCCTGCCCCCAGAGTCTAGTCTGCAGAGTCCTAACCTGCAGGAACCTCCCAGACATCACTACTGCAAAGGCAAATATAAGACCTGTGAGAAGGAGCATGAGTAAAATGAGCCCTGGGGGGGGGGGTCCGTTTTGACAAGAGTTCTGATCAGAAGACACAGGACATACCAAGAGCTGCCACTGACTGTGGACAACCATGCCAGGGTTGTGGCCACCAGCCCAAAAAAGAGGCCACAGGAGAAACGGAGCCTCCTGACCCTTCATCCGGGACTTCGGGCCTCTAGCATGGACAGGAATTAAGGTCCTGTTGCTTGTGCCTCCTGGTGGGTTGTATTTTATTACAGCAGGTAGGCAGATCAACTCAAGGGGATTCTTATGGATTATACTTAAAAGCCTAAGACCTATCTCTATCCGGTCAAAAATGGGAATGGAATTTAAATTGTCCACTAGCACTCTGCATGTAATAGACCCCGTGAAAGTATTTTCATTCTTTGTCATCTTCCTTTTTTTCTCTTTTACTCATTTATTGAAGAAATTCTTCTTGTGTACTTCCTTGGGCCAATCACTATTCTACATCTTGCAGGTAAAACAGCGATCAAAACAAGAAACAAGGGCGGGGGTGATAGCTCAGCAGCACAAGTGCCTTCCCGGCTAGCACAAGGTTCTGAGTGTGATTCCTGGTACCAGGGGAGAAAACCAAACAAATAAGAAACATCTCTGCCATCCCGTGGCTTACCGCGGTGAAGATACAAATCAAATTAAGACACATTTTATATAGTGGTGCATAAGTAATCACATGGTAAATAGTGATAAATATTAAGGAGAGAGGAAAAAAGCTAGGAAGAGGATATGGAGCAGATGCCACAGTTCAGGCGATACAGAGATAAAGAACAATGGCTTTAGGAATCCAGAGGCAGCCTTCAGTGTCTGAGAGCCAGCAAGTGCCTGCTGCACTCTTCTGGGTCTAAACCTGCGTTGCTCTTGGTCACTAGCCACCTAAGGGTTGCACAGGTCGCTAACCACCTAAGGACTGCTAGAGACCTGTTCCTCAGCACGGATACACTCTCCAGGGCAGCATCCCTCCTTCAACCAGCACTCACTTTTCCCCATTTTGAAAGCTTTACCGTTACAATCCCCCACTCCATCCACCCTGGAGGAAAAAAAAAAGCCTAAACGTTATCTCCATCCATTCAAAAATGGAAATGGTTTCTCACATTTGTCTGTGTTCTGGAAAGAAGGTGCCTAGGACACTTGGTGTTTCCCTGCACAGCTTTCTCTGTAAGCAGCAGTGGAAAACAGGGAAGGGTAGTGGTGGAAGAGAGCAGGGAGACCCAACTGTTTCCAGGGTTTACTGATTTGCTGGCTGACCTCGACTCAATCTCCTTAACCCCTCTTTCTTGAAGCTGTCGCTCCGCACAATAGCAGGGGTAAAAAAATTTGTGGTTTTGATGTTGTTATCAAATGTTTAGAGCTGTGATTGGAACAGAAAAAGGGAGGCTGCCGTGTTTGCAGGATCTTTCCGCTCCCCTTCCACTCTTTTGGGGCTGCTCTCCTGGCTGCCAAGGGGACAAGTGCCTGCCACCTCTCAGATTCTTTTGCTGTTGGGGGGCAGGCTTTGCTTGATCAGGCCTGGGGGCTGTGAGCCGGGAGTTAGGTCGGTGTCAGCCATGACATGCAGCAGCGCTTGCTTGGTCCGTCTCAGCTTCGTTATACCCACCTGCACCTGCAAGACAATGTTGGTGAGAGGACAAAGAACTAAGTGAATTTCAGGCTCCAGCAGGCTGCCTGGGTTGCCTGAGAGTAGAGGTCAGGGACCCAGGAGGCCACCTCGAAGGGAGAACCTCTGTTCTGATGCCTCCTGTGGGTCAGGTCCTGAGACACCGGGAGGTGAACCTTGCAAGCGTGATCCCTGCCCGTGCGAAGCTGGGCCGGCAGCCCTAGGACCTGGTTCTGGTTCTGGTCCTGGTTCTGTGCTTCTGGAGACAGATGGGAAGAGGCAGCACAAGGTGAAGAGGTTCTGGTGACAGAGGCCCGGAGGCGACGAGCAGCAGCCCCAGTCCTGCCCACTCCCAGGACTTCGGCTGCGCATGCCAGATCCCCTTAGGATCCCCCAAATGACAGATGGCCCTCCTGCATGGCCAATCGGCACAGATGTGATCCCGGCCTTCAGATAAACAAGGCCCTTGCTGGCGTGTACAGTAACCTAAATTTTTCCAATTATGAATCCAGCAAATGCCACCGTCTTGGACAGACCCTGCCTCCAGGCCCCATGGTCAATTTAAGGACAGAGACGATGTGTGGAAGAGAAGACAGAATCATGTGGGCAAGGCCTTTGCGTTGGCTTACGGACCTGTGCCAAGACACCTCCTTTGTCAGCCTTGGTGTCCTCACTCAAGCCTAGAAGGTCACTGCCGTGAGCCAAGCAGTGTGGGTTTCACTGCCCGCTCTCCGAGGCCTGTTCCCGCTTGCTCCCACTCTTAGAATGGCTTCATCCCGTGAGGAGCAGGAGGACTAGCAGGAGGCAGCCTGCAGCTGTCCCCTTGCAGCGCGTGGCCTCCTGTTTTGGGTGAATTTCCCCAGTTCATTCTCACCTGTGCCAGCTCTGGTCTCTGTCAGTGCCTGTTCGGCCATCCATCGTTTGATCCACTGTCATCAGGGGGCAGTCCTGTCATTAGACCCCTTACGTGTTACCAAACACAAGGCATTTGGGAGGAGAAAGGGTGTTCTGAGGGGACACCCAGCATTCAAGAGTCCCAGTCTAGGCTTCTCATGCTGGCTGGTAAGTTGGGCCTTGTTTTCCCTCCCCATACTCTGTTTCCTCACAGAAATAAACAAGGATCCTCACACTTTCCACTCAGGGAGGCCACTCTGGGGTCTGTCTGTGGCTTCCAGGTCCCCTGTTTCCTCCTGTACCTTCTAGAACCTTTATATTTTCTCTCTCATATGGTTTAGCAATGTATTTTCCTCCATGTGTCAGTTCCTTTCTAGAGCAAGTCTCATGCCGGTTCTTATGTTCACCTACACACACACACACTTTCTCTCTCTCTCTCTCTCTCTCTCTCTCTCTCTCTCTCTCTCTCTCTCATCCTCAAACCTTTCAAACCCATGTGCCCTCCGCATCCTGCTGTAAGCTGAACGGCCGAACGCCTGCTAGGATTGGCCTGGGGCTCCCAGCTCTGAGATTCCAAGGTGACCTATCCAGTTTGGTACCTGCTCAAGTGAGAAAGCCAGATCAAACATTCAGGGAATCAGGCTGCGCTACCAGCAGACATTTGCTGGGGTGGCTAGGGCACAGAACGACCAGTCTGATCCGGGAGATTGTCACAGTGAGAGTAAACCTGTGAGGTCCCCCACTGTGAATGGAACCAAGTAAATATTTCTAGAGCAAAAGGCCATTTCCAGAGGCTACGGAGCAGAGCCCCCCCAGGGGGGAAGGCTTTCCATTTCAACGTGCACTCAGGCTGGTAGGCGTGGCTGGATCCTGCACAGGAGGGTTCCCACGTGGCCTCTCGCTCTCTGACCTCCCTGTCGATGGGCGCACGCTGTATAGCAGTCCATGACAGAAACCCAAGTTCCTGTCTTTTGTCACAGGCTCTATTCTAGATGGCTCAGGGAGGGTGGAGGTGTCAGTGCCTGAGTGCTAGGATGCACCGAGAACTCATACTCCGAGCCTGGTCATCAGTAGCACATACCTTTGAGAACACGGTGGGAGCAGGCTAAACAGAAAAAATGAAGCCACTCACCCGAGGTCCTTTGGGCAGCCTAGATTCACGCTCATTCATTGTCTTGTGGGTCAATTATAGCGTGTTTGGTATGTGCGCGCAGTACTATAGGAGGGATTGCTCGGACCAGTCCCAAGCCAGCCCTGACCTTCATGGAACTTGCTAGTCTTTAAATCCAGACTCTTGACTACTGTGCTAGAGAATTGGAGGACAAGGAGCTCAGAATATTAAGAAAGAAAAAGCCAACCTTCTGTAGAGTTCATAGGAAAGGCTCCCAAGGGGAGCGATATTTGGAAAAAGGGAAACAATCATCTAAGCCAAAGTGAGTTGAGCCCGTCAACAAAAGCCCAGAAGCATTAAAGGATCCCAAATCTCCCGGAAGCAGTGTTTCCAGAGGGCTGGTGTAAGATGACTGTGGCACAGCAGATGAGGAGAGACAAGAGGGAAGGAACAGGACCAGAGGAGGAGTGTTTCCCACAGTTATGTGAGCTGTTCTTCCATAGCCATGGGGGCCCATGGAGCTTGCAGATGTCTGATTTCAGAGGTTCACTTGTCTCTCAGGTGACTCTGTAATGGTGTGAAAGGTCACGAGTAACAACAGGCAGCTAAAGCATGAGACAAAGGGGAAGGGTCACCGTCCTCTGAGTGAGGCACCGTGACGAAGCAGAAGAAACCAGAGTTGGCCTGGTCCTGACCTAGCTGTTCCTTCTCAGAGTTAAGCCACCATCTGTCGGAAGCATGGCCGTGTGGGATCAGTATGCTCTCCACAGATTAAAAACGGCACCCTGAACGCACAAGGAAGCCTCTTAACTCTGAGCCTTCTCCTTGGAGGGGCCTGTAAGAGCTTGGGCTGGAGTTTTGAACTAGTCCAAGAGCCTCTCTTCTGCAGAGATGTATCTAGAGGCGGAATAGAACATGACACTTGGTTGCCTCTCCTTCCTATTATGAAATCCCCAAGCACAAGGGGGGAAAGTGGGCCATCCGGCATAGAAGTGATTATAAAAACTGTTGATTGTGGATTCTTTAACATGCCTCTCACCCCATGGTGTGTGAGAAGAAAGTGTGACAGGTCTTGCCCAGAAGGCAAACCCACAGCACTCGCTGGGAACTTCTGCCAACCTGGCAATCTGGTGCGACAGCCAAAGGTGTCCTCCAGAAACACGGAGCCGAAGGACATCGTGGCCGGCGCCCTCCTGCCTTTGCTGAAGGCTGCTATCCAACAGCCAGCTTTTTTTGTTTCCTTCTCTAAATCATTCCTTGAGTCTATCTTCTTAAGTGTGAAGTTGTTTTGTGGGAGACTGCAGAGTTTGCAGCTGGATTTTGGGAGGCCACTGTGAAGGAGTCTAATAAGCTGCCTCCTTCTAAGTCCCAAACACCAATTAAACAACTGTGCTTGCACCTGGAAGGACAGAAATTGCCTTCAAGCCCTCAATCTGTAGCTGTAATTGTCAGATCAAACATAGAAATGTGGGACTGGGGAATCATTATGGATGATGGTGAAATGGCCCATTTATTACCCTTCTTGCCTTCAATACTTCTTGACTGAGTTGTTCTGTTTATTGGCCCTGGCTATGTAATGCCAAACACGTGATCCATGCAGCTAGATTTCAGCCCATTCTTTGCTGCATAATAAGAAACTGAAAAAAAGACAGAAAGAATGGTGGGTAGAGTGAATGGTGTAGGAACGGGGTCAGGACTGGGAAGGGGCTGGCCTGTCATTGGCACCTTTCAAACATTTAGGTTGGCTAAGGGTTTTATTTAGATGAAAAACTCTTTCTCAATGATGTGTTAGGGATGCAGTTCTTTGGAGTGTCAGAGTGACTCTTAGGTCTGGCTTCATGAAAATTCAATGCTGCCTTCCCTTCTGGGGAATATGTTCAGTGAAAAATATGTTCAGTGAAAAATCAGGAAACAAAGATGTGTAGTTTTCTGAGTCAGATTCCCAAACGAAGGCCGAGTAGGTGTTACTGTTCTCCAAAATTCCTGCACACTTTGGAGTCATGTCGTAAGAACCACGCAAGTGACGTAAGGAAACACCTACCGGCTTCAGCTCTTTCCCACCAAGTTGCATCCGATTTGCATTATCTGTACTTCTTTGAGCAAGTTCAGACAATCTTTCAAAGTCAGGTTGTTTGGTTTGGGGGTGGGGTGCGCATTTAACTGAGCCTTTGTTATAGGCCGGATTGTGCTCCTCATTCGTTTCCTGACTTCTCAAGGTAGCAGCTGCTGCAGTTCCCATTGTATAGGAGAGAAAAACACAAGCTGGGAGGGTCACACAGCAGCCTCCAGGGCATGCGGTTCTGTGGGAGCAGTGTAGAAAGTGGGCTGCAGCATTAAGTGGCTCCTGGCCAAAGACTGCAGTCCCTGAAGCTTCTCCTGATGACCCCAACACAGGGCAGACCCCGCTCTCTGGGTTTGCTTTAACTTCTGTTTGTACCTGTCTCTGTGTCTTTTTTCTCACACTGCTGGGACAAAATATGGACACCCCAAATTAGGGAAGTGAAGGTTTATTTTATTTTATTTTTTTTTATTTATTTGAGAGAGAGAGAGAGAGAGAGAGAGAGAGAGAGAGAGAGAGAGAGAGAGATGTGTGTGTGGCCAGCTCAGCCCACCAGGGGGCGGGGCTGGCTGGCATGTGGTGCTGGGGGATTGAACCGCAGTCCCTGATGCTTTGCCAAGCTAGTTCCAAGTAGGTGCTTTAGACCACTGAGCCATCTCTCCAGCCCCAAGTGAAGGTTTATTTAGCTCACAGTTTGTGGAGGTTTCGGTCCGCATTGGATTGGCCCCAAGGAAGAGTGGCAGATGGAAGAAGGCAGCAGTTCATGGCAGAGGAAAACACCACAACAGCAAGAGCATAAAAAGAGGAGCAGCAGCACGGAGCAGGCCTCTTTCCCTCCCTTATGCTGCATTATGGCTGCCCACCCTAGGGCAGGTAGAGTGTTCACACCCATAATCCCAGCAGCACTCACACCCATAATCCCAGCAGCACTCACACTCATAATCTCAGTATTAGATCAAGAATTAATCACGAACTCTAAAAGCCACCTTATGACTACATGAGGCTTTGGTGGGGACAACTAGACACAAACCGTAACAGTACCACATACCTAGAAACATCCTATCACCACGTAAGTATCATATACTCTTGAAAGCTTTTCTTTTGTCATATATTATTAGTGCTTTTCTAAGGCAGGATCTCAGTATGTAGTATGGGCTGGCCTTGAACTCATGAAGTGGCCCAGGCTGGCCTGGAACACACAATGATCCTCCTGTCCCAGCCACAGGTGAGTACCGTGATGCCCAGATCTCTTGTTAAATTTAAGTTTGGTGTTTTGTGAATTTTTCTCAAGTACATTTTAAATTCTGCTGAATTGTGTAGGCCATGGCTTAAATACCCATGTAGTTGGCTGCCAAAACTTTATGGGGGCCTGGGGGTGCCACGGCTCTGGCTAACCTGCCTGCCCTGTGGCCATCACTTCCTGGTCATTCCCCGCCAGCGAGAGGCATGGGGACTGTGGACCTTGACGGCTCTGCTCAGATATTGGGAGCCCTGATTCACGAGGCAGCTTCTTCAGTTCTTAGCAGTAGCTGGAACACGGGAGACATCCTCACGACTTGAGTGTGGTGGGAAGACTGCTTCGCCAACATCTCGGGCAGAGTCTCAGGAAGCGGGCAGACAGAGTGGAAGTGTAGAGCTCTTTTCTGGAGGTTGCACAGACTCTGCGGGCAAAACTTGCAAAGTGGTTTCTGTGTTCTTGGAGTTGTCATTTTTGTCACTTTGTTTGGCTGTGAAGCTGATTTTCACACAGGCTTGGTGGTTGTTAAAGTAAACACAAGTATAGTATTAATATCCTCTGCATATATTTAGGTAAAACTGACATCCAGTTGAAGTTAAGAAGTGGCTTGCCTACTCATAGTTCTTGGAAACTGTACACATACTGACTTAATACTTATGTTTCCCACGTATACTTTCCAACTAGCAGCATCTTCTCCTCGACTTGTATGAAATTTTACAAATTTAAGCACACAAAATATGCTTAAAATATCAAGTGAGTAATTTGCAGCCACTGTACTTTGAGAATCTGCCAGGCCTGCTCAGAGGATGCTTCTGCAATATTTTGCTTGGAAGCTCAGGGAATTCATGCATCCCTTTGAATTCATAGGTTAGCGACTGCTCTTAAGTAGACATGTATCTCATCTGGTTAGTCTCCCCGACTTTGCAGGAAAGCTCTTGGACTACTGAGTGGACCTCAGCTCTGTATCAGCTCCAGCATATTTTAGGAATGAGGTTATGCCTTGGCTATGTGGTATACAGCAATAATTGCTCTAGCTAAGAGAAGGTTTACGCTGTCCTGGGGCTGTGCTTGGCATTTATATCTCACATTGTTGGATGGCCCTTAGCTAATTGAGGTTTGGTTTTTTTTTTTCCAAAATTGATGAGCCAATGACAGTCTTGGAGTTTGCTGGCTCTGCATCACTCCCAGTTCCCCGTAGGTTTATGAGTAACATACATCAAATATTTTGTTCAAAGACTCCTAAACCTGTACTTGAACCTTAAGGAGTTTACAACCTATTTGAGAGAGAGGAAGTGAAGGTCAGACAAGGTAAGTTAAAAATTCAATGTAAGGAAGAGCATCTCAAAATTGCACACAGTGATTGCCAAAGACATGGTGATTACAGGAATTAAACAAGGGGGATCTGCACGTTGTATCACATTGCTGAGCAGTGGGAGGAGGAGAGATGGGGTGGACGAAGTCTATGTTGCATATCAGGCTGTGGGTTCTTCACATGAAAACATCTATTGTACAGATGCTAAGTAATTTCACTAAAACCCAAAAATACCCACTAGTATTTTCATCAGGATTGCATGAGGCCTATAGTGAGTAGCTTTCTTTTACAAAATAATTTCTGTACTCAGCCTGCCCAACTCTGTTTATTCAATTCATCTGCATATTACCTGGTCAGCTATATTACTCTCCTTCCATTCATTTCTCATAAACCTGTTTCCAGCTACTTTCTATGTTTTGTGCTGTTGTAGATAGGAGTTTTCCTATTGCATAGTTGTCAGAGCTCCTTTTCCATTGTTGGGACAAGATATCTGAAACCCACAGTTGAAAGGAAGAAAAGTTTGCTTTCATTCACAGTTTGTAGAGGTTTCAGTCCACTGCTGACTGGCTCCAAGGAAGGGGGGCCCGGCACAGGAGTTTCACAGAGGAGAAACAGCCCATGGCAGGGTAGGCAGGAAGCAGCAGGCAGAAAGCTTTCCTTACCCTTTTATCTCACCTAGATTGCAACCCTATTGGTTGGCACCATCCACATCCAAAGTGGACCTTCCTACCATTCACACCCAGAACTGTGCTGGACCAATCAGTGGGCTAATCCAGCACCATGCACCCTGAATGCATCAGCACGCACCCTAGACCCAGATTTCTCCCAAAAGCCCCACCTAGGAGGCTTTGGAGAGATGTCTCAATATAAAACATAGTGATAGACTACATAGAAGTTGTTAAAAAATTTTTTTTTAATGTTGATCTTGCATCTGCCCACCATCCTGAAGGCTACACCTCTTTTTAAGAGGCTCAGATTTTTCTGTTTAATGAAGACCCCTGGAAAATAACAGACTTATCTTCCTTAGCTATACTTACACCTTTCTCATTTGCTTCATGACTGTCCCATTGCCCGAATATTTGGGACAACTGTTGAGGACTTGATGATATTTTACAGTCTTATCTTACAAGGTCCGCTTGTGTACGAAGGCCTTAAGTTACTTACCCTCAACCTTTGGCATGTGCTAGAATCACCAAGGGAAAGAGGCTTCGCTTCTGAACTCAGATGTGGTATTTGGGATTTAGAGACTAGTTTCTACAAGTAAAGTTTGAAGAAAATCAACTCTATAGCTATTACCACAATTAGGTCTCATCGTCATGACATCTGATGTATAGATGTTATTACAATACTGAGTTATTTCTGAGTCCCAAGCACTGTATTAAGCATTTAAAGTGCATCAGTTTAATTATATCTCACAACAACTTGTGAGGTAAATGATGATTATGTCCATTTTTCGGACAGTACTAAAGCAGAAAGATTAATTTACTGAAAGTCTCGCAGCTATAAAATGATGTAAGTCGGGTGAAATAAACTCCAGTCAGAATAATTTCAGACAGCCTTACTCATAATGAACATTCTGAATAGCTAAGCGTGATAATTAAAATCACATAAGAATCTTTATAATATTATCTTGTTAAATATATTTAACAATAAGTTGCTAATTGCTAACTTATTACTAATTGGGATTATTTTCTTTGTCCTGCTGACATTATTCTTATTTATTTATTTATTTATTTTTGGCAGAACTGGGGCTTGAACTCAGGCCCTTGCACTTGCTAGGGAAGCACTTATTCTACTAAGCTATCTCTTTGGCCCCATTTTTTTTTTTTTTTTGTATTTTTAAGGAAGGGTCTACAGGGTGTCCAGGGTCTCACTACTAGATCAGACCCTAGTGATCTACCTGTTTACAGCTTCCCAAGATCTGGGATTACAGGCCTGTGCCACCACACCCAGTCTCAGTTGCCTTCTCAGCATGCCCCAGGGGTGGGGCTGGCACGGCAGGCCCAGGGATTGAACCCTTGGCCTCTATGCCTGCTTGCAGGTGCTTTAATCCACTGAGCTATTTGGCTGGCCCTCTGTTGATGTTACTCATTATAGTGACAGTTTTCCTAATACTAAGTCACCCACTGCTAGGATGGCCTGCCTCATTGTAGAGGATAATTCTTTTAGGTGAAATTGAGTTTGATTGCTACTGAGTTGTGTTTTACTTAACATATATGTTGATGAGTCCCTCTGATCTACAGGTAAGGGAAGGTGCATGTATTTTTACCAACTTGGACTTTGGGGTCTTTCTTCCTTCATTAATAACATTTCATTTTTTCCTGTGCTCTGGAGCAGACCACGTGGCGGTAGAATGAGGTGATGTCTCCACCAAAAGCTGATGGGCTCTGGCATGTTTTGGAGATAGTTCCCCAATAACTTATCCGATTTCTTCCATGATGATTGATTTATGGGAAATCGTCGCTTATGGGTGGAAAGGGTGCCGTGGTTATTTTCTGCAACCTGCTCATTATTGAAACCTTAAAAGACACAAAAAGTCGAGAGAAGCAGGAAAATAATCACCAGCATCCCACGTCCAAGATCTGGCGGTTTTTAAATTTGTACTGCCTCCAAAATTTCGTATCTTGCTCTTCTGAATTAAGGTCATAGCACAGACATTTTATTTTTGTGATTGAAGGTTATTTTAAGTCACTTTTGCACTCTTAGGGGTCTTTACTTCAGGTCTGTGTTTATGCTTAATGATTATACTCTAACTCAACATAGAAATTAATTATCATGGGAAACTCTCCTGGTCTGGAATGTTCTCTATCCATGAGGTCAAGAAGGCCAGGCTAGAAGTTTCTGCCCTCCAGTTTAAGCTTGTTTCTATTTCGATATTAAATAACCAGCTGATTACTGATTGTACCATTCAACATTAGGATACAGAAATAATCAGAATGGGGAATGACTCCGCTCATCCAAAGGAATGGAAGAGGGGGAAGCTTGCATCTGTTGTAAAGGAGGAACAGAACTTTCTTGGACAATGGCAACTAGAAAGAGCCGTGGTTCTGAGGTCTACAACAGGAGGGTGCTGGAGAACTTATAAGTAGCCCTGGAAGGGCCCAAGGCAGAGGGCAAGTGCACAGTGATAGGCCCAGGCGAGCTAGCAGTAGTTATGATCAAGGCTTGGCCGCCCTCCCTAGCTGGTGGCCCCGCACCCTCTAACTTAGCTGTGCCTCCCGGGGTCACTCCAGGCCGCAGGTGGTGTCCAATTTTTTATCATTTGTAATTAGAGGCCTTTTCGGTCCTGATTTCCTCAGCCTTTGGGGTAGATTTTCATTTGCTGCTTAGGTGGCAACGCTGGCTTGGAGTCTTCCTCTGACTTTCCCTGGACACAGACCCTGAGGCAAGGGTTTGCACACGGGTATTTGAGTTGTGGAGTGGTCCAGGAATAGGAAGATGGGAAAGAGAGAAGAGGAAAGGAAGACCTCCTGCTGTGGAGCTGGAGCTCTGCCTGGCTGGGAACCGGGGAGCCCTAGAATATGGTCCTCGGAGCTGGACACCTGACGGGCTGGCGTCTGTGTGTAGACACGGGCTTTGTCTGGTCATCAGTCAAGGACTGCTGAGGGACAGTGCTGGTTAGTCTCTTGCACGGCTGGCTGCTGGGTGTGTGCAGAGAGGGAGCTCTGGGTGAGGAGGTACAGATGGACATCCGGGCAAGACATGCTGAGATAAGTCTCAGGGGATATGGACGGGTGCTGAGAACCTCTGCTACAGACAGGTATCGTGTGCCCTAGATGTATGGTGTATGAAATGATATACGATATGACACAGTGGAAATGCATGTCTTTACATCTACTTTGTTTCCTCAGGCCTTTGTTTCCTTTCACAAATACCATAGTGGCTCTAAAATCATGGAGTCCCATTACTCGTTTTGTGCCAGTTTCTCTGATTCTGTGCCTACCTCATGTTCTTGTAGCCTCATCTGCACCCCCAGGGGTTCGTGCTACCTCCCTTTCTCTGAAGGCAGACTGCCAAATCTCTGCTTGCTCTGCATCTTAAAATGAATCTTTGAAGAGTCTGGAAAGACCTGTCTCCCAGCCTTCGTTCTTTTTTTTTCTGTACGGGGGATTGAACTCAGGATCTTGCACTTGCCAGGCAAGCGCTTATTCTACTGAGCTATCTCCCTGGCCCCCAGCCTTGGTTCTTGACTGCATCTCAGAGGGTGCACTGCTGGGTTACACGGGTGGTCCCAGCTGTATGCTAAAATCAACTAGGGCCCTTGGAGAGCCCTTCCTCCAGGGCACCTGAATGAGAGTCTCTTGGGAGTGGGAGCAGAGAACCTGTAGAACTATACTGAGATATTCTTGCCAGGCTAGTCCATCTCTGGTATAGAGAGTAGGGATCTGTTGTCCGCACAGCATCCCACAGCACACTGTCAGCACCAGGACATCTGTCCTGAGCGTCCTCCTCCAGGGGAAAGTGTCTCTTTCCTGAAAAAACCCTGATATGACATTAGTTTGAGTCCCTTCAACATTCTGTCATCTCCTTTAAATACAGTCATGCCTCCTTTCCCATGAAAAATCTGCCACCAACAACTGAGCTTCATTATAACTTGAGCATGTAGGCTGCAGGAGAAGCATTCTGTCTCCCCTTCTAAACACTATGATTTTGTTACTGTGACCTCAGGTGACAACATTGACAGTGGTCTCTAAATGCCTCCTCTTTGCTGTGGAAGTTGAATGGTAGCTTGTTTTCAACTTAAAGGCGGTGCCTACTTTCCTATAGTAATTTTCATTCTGATTCCAACACACCTACCTAGCCTAGGACAGACATTAAAGACAATCAGCAGAATTAGATGACTGACTAGGTATTAGATCAATCAATTGGTGCTATGGCTTGTGTCTAGGTGTCCCCCCAAAGCCTCATACAGTCATTGGGGTGGCTTGTAGAGTTTGTGATTAACTCATGATCCAATGCTGGGGTTATGGGTGTGAGTGCTACCCCTGCCCCAGGGTGGACAATCTGAATACAATATAAGGGAGGGAGGAAGGCTTGCTAGCTGCTTCAGTCACTGCTTCTCTCTTTGCTCTTTGCTGTTTTCCTCTACTGTGAACAGCTGCCCTCTGCCATGTGCCGCTCTGCCTTGGAGCCAGCTGAGTATGGACTGAAACCTCCACTAATTGTAAGCTAAATAAACCTTTCTTTCCTTAATTTTGGTTGTCAGGTATTTTGTTCCAGCAAAGGAAAAAATTGTCTGACACATTTGGGGATGATTAAGAAGAAAATCTGTAGATTGGGAAGCTACAGAATCTTCCAGTTATTAATAATTATAGGAGGTGAAGTGATTGGAGACTGGAGTAGAGATGATGAATTTGGCTTTGGTCAAGCTGAATTTCTGGCAACTTCAGGAGCATTGGGTAGATATGTCTAATGGTGAATATGGAACCCAGGAAATAAGCTAGGAAGACAAATTTGGAATCCAGAAGTTTCTGCATGATAGCTATAAGCTATAGAACTCTTAGCTTATTTTATTTATGGATTTTCTCAATCTGCTTTAGTTATAATACAGTGAAAAAAATTATACATCTATGACTGCGATATGGCCAAAAGACTTTGCATGTTGCCATTGATTAACTAAATATATTTCTGTATTATATCCATTCAGATATCCTAAGAAATGATGTGAAATTTGTAATGGAAGTTCAGATAAATTATTTCTTTCTCACTTTCCTGATACCCCCAGATTAATAGCCAGGTTAAGGGGGGAAGGTCTGACTTCAGGCACAAAGTATTAGTGTATTATGTTTCTGCTTGCAATTCAATCCACAAAGTTATTTATTTATTTTTCACAGTTTAATTCTTTTCAGCTTGGTTCAAAGTACTTGCATGGGAGTTAGATTCCAAGCCTGGCTTTCTTTAAGGTTTCATCAATTGTTTTAAGACATTTGGCAAGCCAAACATAGTTTGGGTGAATGCTGAAGACACTTTCTCCTAGAAGAAACTTTTAGGAAACACACACAAATGAACTCATTAATTTAAAATATAAAAGTAAGTCAAAAGAATCTTAATGAATGCACACATTAATACTCTTTCAAGTTTAAGTTAAAATAAGAGAAAACATTTTGGTGTTTCATTGCAGAATTGGTCCCTGGGATTAAATTTTCCTTTGACCTAACTTCAAAACAGAGCTCAGCAACAGTGTGGCGTTCTCCGAGCTTTCGGGATGTATGTGATCACTTCCTTATTATGAATTGCTTTTAAATTATTCCCTTTGCTCCTGTTTACCTCATTATTCTTTGAGCATAAATCTCATCCTCAAATAATTTATGCGTAAAGGAATCGGATAGAGGAACAGAGCAGGCTCACCAAGTGTCTCCTGCTCATTACAAGTGAATAAATAAACAGGAATACCAAACAATCATTCTCATCAAAAGAATGAGGTGGATTTTTTTTTTCTAGACAACTCTAATAATTACTGAGGGATTAGGGGAATCTAACCACTGTGAAATTTGGCAGAGGCATACAAAAATCAGCACAATCAAATATCTGGGCCCCACGCTTGATGGCATTATTTTCTGCCATAGCTAATGTCTTCATGATGAGTCAGAGATGCTAACGTGGCGGGAACCCTCTGTGGAAGTAGCATGGGGTTGCAATTAGAGCTGGAAAGGTTTGACTGGGTGCAGGCTGGAGGTGGTAGGGCTGCTGTTGTACTGTAAGACATGATTCAAAAAACTGACATACATTTTTTCAATCTCAGTTTACCTGCTGAAGAAACTCACCCCCAATCTAGAACGGGTAGAAGAATGAGCTTGATTGGCCTACATGGGTGTTCTACATATATTTTTGTCTTTGTTAGCACAGTATATATGGCTATACCCTTCTGTGGTCATCACTTCATGCCTTTTGTCATCCTTGGGGCACTCTAGAGTTAGAAGGAGGCAGGATCTTCTGTGTGATTTGCAGAGGAGCGTGGAAGTCATAAAGTGCTCAGAATATAACCTTGTCTCTTTCCCAAGTGACCTATAGTCCGCCATTGGAAATTTAACCCCAAAAGTTTTCAGAATCTCCGGAAAAGATTCACTTGCCTGTTTGCAAGATGAAGCTTCTCCTATGCAGTTGAACACCAGCTAAAGATACAGCATCCTTCAGTGGATGGGGCTGCAGTCCTGTAGAGAAAGAGTGATTCAAAATGGCGGGTGAACATTGAAAGGCATTTGTGAAGGACCATTTCGCCAGTCTTCCCCCAAAAGACAAACCTTTGTTGGGAGACAGACATGGCTCTTAAGACTGAACCATGTGCCCAACAGGCTTCCAGAGGCTGCTTCACTTTGACAAAGCCTGGCAAGGCCTCCATAGGCTGTGGCAGTTCCTAAGAACATGTGCGTGGGATTTTGCCTTCCTCAATGCATTTGGATGGCAGCCCCATGCCTGTAACTATGACAGCCCCAGTCTCTGTGGTGGCTGAAGGGCTTTGTTTGTCCTTTGTGTCTAGCACAGACCAAGTGGCAGCTGGAATGCCCAGGCCGGAGCACGCATCAGCTGTTGGCCGGACCTGAAGATCTGTTAGAGGACAGAACTAACAACACCTTGGAAATGTGCCCAAAGACACTTTTCTCTTGGAGCCGAAAAGAGACTTAAGTGATCCATTTTGAATTTATTAATAACTGTCATATTTCTCTTGAAACAGTGAGAGTGCCAGTCGGGGTGGGTGCTTGGAACCCTGAGTTCTCTACAAGAAGTCTAGATGTCAAGACAGCCTAGGGCAGGGGAAGGGTGATGGATCTACGGCACGTGTACTATGGTGGGATTTTTGTACCATTGAAAACTTGAGAAGGTTTAGCAGCGCTGGTTCAGGGCCATGACTTACAAACAGGGCTGCAGATGGCAAAGCCAGGAGAGGTGGTCCCAAGGCCCATGTCTGGGGAGTCCTACTTAAGAGGAGAAGGGACTGATGTTGACAGCCTTTCCTGCCCACCTCCCATCATCTGGCTCAGGCAGCTGTGTATGGCCACAAGCCTCAGTGCCCAGAGCAGTACTAACTCTACCTTTTCCCTGACCTGAACTCAGTATGTTCTGAAGCAGAGTAAGACATGACCAGTGATGTAGAGACCCATGTCCAAGAGCAGGGCCCTGGACAGCTGACCTTGAGTGGGGATGTTAGCACGTGGGGTTTGTGAGCAGGAAGCACTTCCGCGGTCAGTTGTGGGAAGGAACTGTTGAGAACTGTGCAGAGGAAGATGCTGCACCATCATGAGGCCCAGGGAAGGCTCGGGGGACCCCAGGGACAGACCCGGAGCTGGGCTGGCCCTCTAACATCATCTTGAGTTGGAGCATGGAGATGGGTCTTCAATCTATCCTACTGATCTGTCCCTTGGTATGGAGCGAGTGTGTCCTTTGGCCAGGTAGTTGCTTCAGCTAAGCCAACCCTGGGAGGGCTGTCAGCTGTGAGTGCCTTCGGGGTGAGCCCCAGCACCTGGGGGAAGGTCTATTATTTATTGGGGATGGGAGGTTGGGGCAGAAGGGTGCAGGGTCTCCCAAGATGTGTTTCAACTTCAGATGTGATTTGTGTGTCTCTAGCATTCCTTTAGTACTCAGCAGGGCTGGCCCTGCCACCCAATAGAGAGGAACAAGACCCTGGAGGCCAAGGGAGAGCTGGGGGTTGGTCCTCTTCACTAAGGGACACTGAAAGGTCTTGTTTGTGGCTGCGGGGTGGGGCTCCAATCTGAGGGCACAACTGAGTGAGACCCAGGTACTGTGCTTGGAAATCCACCACTGCATTTGTGCAAAGGCAGAGCCTTTGTGGACCCATCTTAGCTGCTTGAGGAGCATGGCAGGGACAGGAGGGATAGTAATGCCTGGCCTTACTGTGACACATGGGACTCCTTTCCTGGCCACCTTGGGCTGGAGAGGGCTCAGGGGCCTGGGCTTGCTTCCGATCTTTTAGGGTAATCAGGGCTATTTCTGCAGGCCTTCCTGTGTTCCACCCTTGGCCCCTCAATGGGGGTTCCACCTCCAGGGCAGAGTGACAGCTCCAAGCTCTCCTGGCTTGGCCTTAGATTTTCCTCACAGGCCGTTCCCCTAATAAGATCTAGAATATTCCATTTAAATACTATTTGTTGCTCTCTTTAACAAATAAAAAGATAAATAAAGATCTAGAACATTCAGTACCTTTGTGGCTGTTGCCTTTTATCCAGCCTGGGTAAGTGACCCAGTCTGGTCTCAGCCACCACCATGTACCTATTTCCTAAAGAACACTGTCCACCCCTGGGACTCTTCATCTGTGATAGTTAACGTTAGTGTCAGCCTGAGTAAGAAACACCCCACTGATTGGCTTAGCAGAGTCCTGGGTAAGACTGAAGAGGTCTGCTGAAGATGGAAGACCCACCCTGGGTGTGAGCAGCCCCGATCGACAGGCAGATGGCTTGAGTGGAATCAAAAAGGGAAGGACAGGAAGTTCGATTCTGCCTCTGCCAAGAAGCCCGTCTTGGCCTTGGCCGCTGACATCCATCTCCTGGCTTCCATCCTGGACTCTTCTGCCTCTTGCTGTGGCCTCACGTGGGACAAGACAGTGAGCTCCAGGCCTTCACTCTTGGGCCGCGTCCTTCACTGTCTAGACACCCCGATTGTCCTTTTATGGATGCCCACACCGGATGGGGCTTATATTAAACCTGTTTCTCTAGTGAGCGCAGACTGATGCGCCTCTCCGGTGTGCTAGACGTGCTGCAGCCCACAAGAGGCGGGACTCCTGGAGCCTCAGGGAAAACTGAGGGTAAGAAATAGCACCCGCCAACTAAGAACAATAAAATAAAGGTTACCATAGCTATATAGATTGGTGAGAACATGCCTGTATTTATCACTCTTCCTGTCTGCTCTCTAAGCTACAAGAAAAGAGAACACGTAGCCTTTATGGAGCAATTTCCTACCACATGCCTTGTGTTTGCTTCAAGAAATTTTCATAAAAGCATCAACTCAGGTGAACAGACAAGGAAGCTGTGATTGGGGAAGGCGTGACGTTGTCCTCACAGCTGAGCAAGCAGTGGGGCAGCCTCCTGTTTGTGCAGCTCAGCTGAGCAGGACCTCCTCTGCCGTCTCGTGGGTGTCCTGGTGCCACGCCACTGTGAAGACAGATGCCCAGGAGCTTGGAACAGGGGCGGCTGCTCAGTGCTCCGAAGGAGGAGCTGGCACAGCCTGGAAGAGCAGGAGGGACTAGGAGGAGCGCTGCGTGCGTGCGTGCGTGCGTGCGTGTGTGTCAGCAGGCCAAAGAACAGCCGGGATGACCTCCATCTGGAGGCCTCGGCAGAGCTGCGCCCTCGGACAGACCCCAAACTCCTCCCCTTTGTGACTCACTTTCTGTTTGCCGGATGCCAACGTGAACGTGATTCAACAAATTCAAAGTGGAAGAAATCTGGGGAGAAACACAGTCTTAAATGTCACCATGGGTTGGCTTGGTATTGCTCAGTGGGCCAAGCCACTGACTCGGTCCCGTGCAGTGACACGTGTCCTGGGGCGAGCAGCCCCCCAAGATTGGAGAGAAGTTAAAATCTGTTTATCCTATTTAAGCAGGGGTCCAGGGACTATAAATGACCTCTACCCTCTTCTCGGAGACAGAGTGTTCTATAACCAAAAGGCACCGTAGTCTGGGTGCAGCTATGAAGGGTTTGCATTTGCTCTTATTAGAGAACATTATACCGACGTCTTTCCCGTCCTGGAGCCCTCCCAAGCCCTCACCTGCTGTGCCACTGCTGCCTCCGGAGCGGGGATCAAAACGCTTTGGAGTGTGCGTCCCCCAGTGTGGCAGAAGCAGAGCGCAGATCCCTCGTGTCATCCGTCCTTCCTTTCAGAGTGGGAAGCCACACCCAAGGCCTTCTGCGCGTCAGCCAAGTGCTCGGCCAGAGCTGGGCGCACCCCAGCCCAAGTTTCTCTCTTTACTTCTATGTGTATTTGCTTATGATTTGGATGATTGTTATTTACCGATATTTCAAGGCATAATGCACAATTTCATCAAGGTTGACACAGTAGATTAAATGCATGTTTCAGTCTTTTAGCCTGTCCAGTTTTGTCGCTGGCCTCGTGGTAGAACTGATGAGGTCGCCATTCTTCATGTCGTTTAAAGTGCTTGTTTATTCTCAGAGCAGGAAAAGTTCAGACGCTGCCTGGCCTTCCTCTTCGCTTGTACTTCTTGAGTGCAAGGTACCTGCCGTGAGGCAGTTCTTCACGGTCTCTCAGTTTTCTGCGTGTCTGGTAAGCAGAGGCTCTGGCAGTTTTCAGTCTGGACTTTCTTTTCAAGAATATCTGCACAGCAAGAAATCTCAGAACACGATGTGGGCTCCCTTGGGTGCAGACAGCAGGCTGGGATGCCTTCCGGTATGCTAAGGATGCCCTCCCCAGGGGCGCCAGTTGGGCAGCCTTCTCAGCCCGCCCATCTGGAGTCCCTGCTCTTAGGGGTTTCAGCTGTGACACAGACATGCTGTGCATGCATTTTCCTGGGGTGGCCCACAGTGGCCCACGGACTTGGAGCAAGAGCGGCTGAAGTGAATGGGGTCCTTGCTGCTTGTGGGCTGGGAGCCTTAAGGCCCTTTGTCCCTGACCTAGGGTCTCCTGTGTTCTGCAGCACCTGTGACATGTGGCAGGTTGAGTACCTCAGAAGCAGGGAGCATCTGAGACCATCCATATCTTTTGAAGGCATCTTTTATATGTTTTAAAAAGTAAAGCGTAAGTCCTTTCTAGACACCTGCCCATACAATGTGGTTCAAAGAGGTAATGTTGGCATGCACACCTAGCTTCATGTACCCACTTCTCAGCATGGGGCACGGGAGTCATCCGTGGCCCACCTGTTCTAGTGGTTCAGAGCCAACTCTTTCCTCCAGGTGCCTTGTTTGCCCCATAGCTTTTTGAATAGTGTGGCCCAGACTTGGAGGGGGAGTTCATTCATGATCAAAGCAAATAATTTCCTTCAGAAGAAGTCACCAAGTCTTTTCCTCCTCACAGCCCCATGAGTGACCGTGGAGGCCCATCTGAAATGACGTCTTCTGAGGATTTCTCTCCCACGTTGGGAGGTCCGTTGCCTCTGTGCACCACCCAAGGCAGTCACCCATCACTGAGCTCAGCTCTTCCAGGGTTGCTTTCTTTGTCTCCTGGCAATCTGAGCATTGCTGTCTCTGTTTTACATATGCATTAATATGGCCTAGGTGAATTAAGTAAATGCTCACGTAACCCTGCACAATGCAAACTGGCCTGCAGCCTCCAACCGCAGTCGGCTCTCAGTTGCTGCCCCTCTACTTCACAGACGGCAAGGCTCCAGCTGAAGTGACAGGCCCTGTCTGTCACCCGTTCCTGTGCAGGTGTCATCTGCTTGTTGGGAAACCTAGGCAAAGGCCCCTAGTCATCATTAAATGACTTGTGGTTTTGAATTAAACTCGATTAACCTCTGTGTAGTGAATTAGTTGTTGTTCTGAAATCATATTAGAAGAAACTGAAGTGCACTTTTGAGTTTGTGAATACAGTGGTTGGCATGATGTACCTCATGGATTTGGGGGAGATGTGGTAGGTGGATTTGGGAGTAAGGAGGACACAGATTAATTTAGAAAACAAGAGGAAAGGCAGGGCTACCAGATAACTCTGTCACACTGGGGGACACTCACCAGTGTGATAAAAAACATGCATGCTTGTAGGGCTGAGCAATTGTTATGCTTGATTCCATAGTTAAACTGTGACATGTTGTCACCCTAGTGTAGACCCTCAGCAAGTCAGGGGCATCAGACCCAAGAATGTGCAAACAGTGTCACATTTGCTGGCTACTGGCCTGGAAAAGGTGGATCGGTTGGACTCCTTCAGTCTATTCTGATTTCTAAAAGCATCATTTCAGTTTGACAGAATGGAACCTGGGTGATTAGAGAGGAAATCGCCTATACTTACAGAAGCAGAAAGATGTCTGTTCTCGCATGCATGGGGGAAGGAGTAGGGGAGAAGGCTGAGGCAGGGAAGGGCAGGGAAGCAGGGCGTGCGACGTGGTCCAGGTAGGGCGACGTGTCAGGCGGGCCAGCTGCAAAGCACTGCATTACTATTCTGTGGTGGAGAGCTCGATGGAGTGTCTCCAGCAGCCACTGAATGTCCAGGGCAGGACAGGGCAGAGGAAGGGAGGGAGGACAAGAGAAGCAGGACACCGGGCTGGGCAGCACCCGCAGGCTTTCTGGGACATTCTCACTGGGGAGTCTTTCTTGTTTTCTTTCACATCATTTGGAAGTCCTGTGACATTGCATTCAGTTCTGTCTGCTGGTCTCTGAGATAGGTCTGGCACATGGTCCCTTCCTACTGATGACGGTGTTACAAATACAGGAACAAAGGACACCGATCCACCTTCAGAGATGCTCCCAGGAGGCTGGATGCAAATTTCTGGACAACAAAGCAGACAAGGATAAATAAATGAACTCACCTGTAATGTGGGTCAGTAGAAGTCGACAATTCTCTTGACCACTGGTCAGAGAATTTTCAGAATAGTGGATAGTCACTAGTAATTAGAAATATTGAAATTTCATTATTCTCAAAGCAAAGTCTTTTCTTATCCTGGATTATATTGTAATCAAAATGTCCAAGCTGTGGGTTAGAAATAAGCATAATGACATCATAGGCTTGGTGCCTAACCCAGCCCCCTCTTTTTTACAGAAGTAAAAAGTTATTCTCAGAGATGGCAAGTTACTTACCTGGGGTCACACAGTACCCCCAGAGCCCAAACCACATTTAGAGCCCAATATGAAGTGTTGGCTTTTCTCTGAAACCGCACCATTTCTTCAAAGGACCACAAGTAAGTTCATAACCACTCACTTTACATGGGCTTTCCCCTGGGTGGGGAAGTATGGGTAGCTGAAAAGGGATGGCTCTAGAGAGGTAGGCAGGAAGCCAGAAGGAAGCTGTTCATTAATGTCACCATCCCAAAGCAGGCCACCCGTGGAGCCACTTCCCAAAGCCCTGCTATGTCCATGTTGCTCAATTGCCTAACATCCTCACAGGCTCTACGGTTGCCCACAGAATACAGGTCCCTCTCCAAAACCTACCCTGGTGCTCACGTTTACCCCTCTGCTGCCATGAAGCTTAGTATGAACACAGAGTGATGTACTTGTTACTGTCATGGTGGACAAGTGCTGCAAAGGCAGGTAACCACATGGTGGGGATGGCCTTGGGGCAAAGACCTAACAGGGACTTGGGAACAAAACTCAGCACAGAACACTCACTCTGCTGAAAGTAAGAACTGAGAAGAGGGTCCTTCCCCAGGAAAAGCTTTAGGGGTGACACAGCCCGGGCTTATGCCACATTTGCACCCTGGTGCAGATGTCCCCTCTCCCTCTGAGCTGCATCCCCACTCAGAATATGTGCTTCTCACCCACGGAAGCTGTCAAATAATACACACAGGATCTGCAGTAAGTGCATGGCGATTTGTTAGGCAGCACAGCAATAAAGACAGATACACACGTCGAGCACCCTCGGGGTGATAGCGTCATCTCTCTGCACTGTAATCACCTGCTTGAGGACTTTTGTGCCAGGCCCTGGTGTGGGTACCATCCCCAGCAGCGAGCAAGGCTGGTGGCACCCTCTGCCCGCAGGGCCTGGAGTCCAGCCTCAGTCCCCCTGGGATGTCCCATTACCTGGCTTGTTGCACGTGAAGTTTCTGGTCTTTCTGTTAGAAGGTTCGCCTGAAGCACCAGGTAGAGAGACACAGGCCGGGGCCATTCTGGAAGCTTCGCACAGGGGAAGTCGGATCAGACAGATGGAGCTTCTGACATAAGCAGATGGACTGAGGTTTTTTATTTTTTCTTCCTCAATTGCTATGCTTTTAAAATCGAGGCAGCTGTGGGTCTCCTCTAGGAAATGTGTGGGCCAGAAGGCCACTTGGTAGCCATAGCCCAGGCCTAGACTGTAAGGCCTTTGACTTCTCCAACAGAAACATTGCAGCTGTTGTTTTAGGGTGACAGAGGCCCTATCTGTTGGACCAAGAAAGCTGTCACTGTTAGGGTCCTTTTCTTTGTCCTAGCCCTGCTCAGACTCTGAGCCACAGATCCAACGTCTGGACCGTTCAGTCCCCCTGTGTCCTTCACCCTCTGCCCCTTCCCCTTGAGATGACAACACACCCCTTCTCTTAGACAACACCTGTGCTTTCTATAAGTCACCTACCGACAGACATGGGACAGCCATGCCTTGATTGACTGGGGTTGCAGTCCTAGCTCAGTGGCTTCCAGCTGTGTGGCCTTCGGGAAGTGAACCTCTTGTGTCTCTGTTTTAAAATCAGGGACACTGGTGGCCCCGTCTCCTAGATACTGTATCAGAGACAGCCCGAGACACAGCAGGCACTAGTACACGTGAGCTGCTACCATTAAAGTGGCAAAAAGGAAAAGAAGCAGAGCCACGGGGTTGTCGTCGCCAGTGAGGCTCAGTCTGGCGAGGACAAGTGGGTAAAGCGGGGCAGGCTCAGGCCTCCCCCGCTGGGCACCAGGGGAGAAGCACTGGCTTGTCTCAGAGTCATTGCTTCAGGTCCCGGTCCTCCTGGACGCTGCCCCTGCCACCTCCTCACTCACCTCTGCCCCCCTCAGTGGGGACCCCTCTTCTCCCCAGCCTCCCCTGGCCTGGGCCTCACTGTCCCACCCCCTCTCCACCTCCCCTCTCCTCCCCCTGCCCTTGTCCTCGGGGCTTTCCCTAGCATCGGATCAAGGAACTTGTGCCAGAATGTTCGTCGTTCTCAGTTCGGATCAGTTGTCCCCAGCCTTTGTTTTGAATGTCCACACCACATATGTGAGACACATCATTCCCCAGTGTGCTTCACCCCCAGAGCCAGGGGTGCGGCATCGGCTGAGAGCGCCCCACCCGGCCACCCGGCATCGCAACAGCACCCGGGATTGCGGCTACCCGGGATTCACCCACAGCCCTGAAGCAGAATCTGTCAGGAAGATACCGGGTTCTAGAACAGAGCCTTGCTTGAAGACCCGAAGAGGTCGTCGGGTGGGGTTGGGAGAAGACGCCTCTGCACGCTTCGCCGATCACACGTGTCAATCGCCCGCTCTGCCCGCCTCTAAAATCAAATAACTGTGGTCTCTCGGCCTCCTTTCCCTGTTTCAAGTAAAATACTGAGGGCCGGCCTGATAGCTCAGCAGGCTAAAGCGCCTGCTTAGGCAGAGTGCGGCGGCCAGGGTTCGATCCCCTGCGTGCAGTGCCGGCCCCGTCCTCGGGGCGCATTGGGACTGCGACTGAGACTGGGAGTGGTGGTGGGGCGCGCCAGTAATCCCAGCACTTGGGAGGCTGAAAACGGGAGGATCGCTGCGAGTCCGGCCTACATAGGGAAACCCTGGAGACCCTGTCTCAAATACAGGAAATAAATAAATAAATAAATAAAGTACTGGACTGGAACTTCAAGGCCACCGTCTGCTTGTAGGTCCAGCACTGGCCTTGTGCAGAGCTCTGAATCTGGGGAAGTATAAATAATGCAGAAATTCCTGTCTTTATTTAGGGTGGTGTATTAGCTGTTTAGTAGGGGAGGCCTTCCTGACCTGGCCTGCTGGCAGGAGGGAAGCCAGCCAGGGCAGGGGACAGTGAAACTAGTGCGAAGGCCCATCCCAGGAAGTCCTTCCTTAGTGGTCCTAAAGCCCAGTGCTTATCGCATGACCCAGGAGGAGGCTCAGGCTGTGGGATCTCCGAGAAGCACTTAGATGGGAAAGGAGGAAGTGGACAGACATGACTGCCGGTGTTGAGCTGTCTCGATGGATCTATCTGAATGGTTAATATGTTAGAATCAAAATAAAGTCTTGCATTCCGTTTGGTCTGGTTGCTGTTGCTTCGAGATGGTAGGAGTGTGTGTGTGTGTGTGTGTGTGTGTGTGTGTGTGTACCTGTGTATGTGTGTGCGTACATGGATGAATGCCTATGTTAAAAATCTATTACACCAGTTCTTCTTAAACATTGCCATGTATTGGAGTTGGGGTGTCCTCCAAACCAATTAGATGTATTAACATTAATATTTCTAGTTCACCAGATCATTCCAACGCACTGATAATGCTAGAGGAAAGGGATCTGTTGAACAAAACAAGACACGGAGCCAAACAAAATCAGACCGTGGCCTTGACGAAGACTTCACTCAGACCATTTTCAGCTCTAAGTTTTTATTTGCTGAGTTCCACAAACAAAAAGACATCTTCCAAACTATCTCTTGCACCTGGAAGTTGCAAAAATATAAAAAATGACAACATAGTTCCTAAACCAGAAACTTTGAAGCTTACCACATACGGGTTCTGAGAATTTCCCAGGTTTCCTCTGGGATGGACATGTGTAGTCTCGCGCAGACAGGCTTAGAGCTAAAGTGGATTTCTCCAGAGAAGATGCGCTGACGTGGAGCAGCAGAGACTCTAAAAACCAAAAGCCAGGTGGAGACCAAAGTCCCCTGCTTAGCGCCGAGTCTTGCTTATTGTTTGTGTTGGTGGGAGGTCCCAGGGCTCAATCTTGGCTGCCAGAAGCATCATTAATTTCAATTAGGGGGAAAGACTTTGGCGTGAACTGCTCCAGTGACAGCCACTTCACCACGTCCCACGCACGCCTGTGTGTGCGTTTCCCAAGGATGCTGCTAATGGAGTCTGAGGCCCTTTCATCCGAGCGGAAGGCTTGTTAAAGTCTCCTCACGTCTCCAAGTACCTGTGGCTGTCCTGCTCCCTCTTAATTCATTTTCTGTGCCACAGTGAAGAGTATTTGGAACCTCCACAGGAACAAATAAACCTCTGAACTCTGCTACACGTGTAATCTGCCAAGGTCTGTCCCTCCTCTCCAGACTGTCCCCAAACCCTGCTGAAAGAACACCGGCGAGGAACAGTGTTTCCGGTAATCCATTTTCCAGTGGCACTGTACCAGACAGGCCACACTTCCTATTCCGACAGCACTGGCGTTGCTTTCCCTCTGGTAACTGGGCCAAGAGGTCAAGGGAGACTCTCAAGGAGACAGATTTGTTCATAATAAAAGGCAGTCCCTTCAGCTCCCCGGGCTCAGCCCTAACCCCGCCGTCCTCCACCTTCCTCTCTCCTTTTTGTTTTTGCTCAGTGGATGAGTGAAGAGCCCGCACAGGATGCGAACACAATTGGAAGCTCTCACGGTCATCAGCCCTGTGACCTTGGGCTCCCTTTGTGAAGACGAAATTCCTCTAAATTTCTGTATTCTAATCAGTGAAACAGGTTGAAATGGGTTATTTCCATTACCATAAGCACCTTCTGGCTCAACTCTCTCTTGACAGTGAGTCTGCGGCCCTAAAGACACGCAGACACCCTTGGGAATACCACGCAGAAGCTCTGGGCCTGGTGGGGGTCCAGGAAAACCAAGAACTTGAGAGATGAGCTCAACTCCCCCGCCCCATGTAAACTCTCAGGAACCGAGAACACTGGGGATGCTTCTCCCTGTCATAATTACTTGGGAAGGAATGTCATAGCCTCAAGCATAATTAACAGCATTTTAATTCATTCTCTCTTTTTAGGCTGTTCGCATACTTGCTGTTGCAGAAATGAGCACAGCATTATGGTGTGTTATCTTTTCAAAATGAGGCCAGCGATATTGTGCTGCGGCCATCCCCGTATCAAGCCTTGCTCTCCGCTGAATCCCAGGTTGGGAGAGCTTTCAGCCTGCGCTCCCCAGGTGAGACACAGATAAGCACTTAGCTGTGTTTCTCTGAGGGACCACCTGCTCATTATTTGGTCAGCAGGGAGAAAGTCCACGCACAAACCACCCACTGACAAAGTTATACAACTGCTCAGGAGACTTTGCGATGGCGGGCCCTGGGCTCATCTGCCTGCCTCCTGCCTGCTGGCCACCAAAAGCAGACCAGACCTTCCCTTTGCTGTCATGCCTGGTAACTGAACTCACCATCTCTGGCCCCCATTTCAATGAAGAAAAGAGGTTCTCGTGTATCTGCTTTTGGAGAAACACTGCACATTGCCCCACACATTGGGATGGGGCCATCCCTGTCCCTGAAGTATTTTCAACCATCCCCGATAGGGAGCACACGGATATTCCAGCGTAGCGACATATGAGCCACACCCACACGCACACCTTGACTTCACGGGAGCAGCCCGCTCTGTCCACCTTTTAATTTCCTCTGCAGTGGTAATGAGCTATTTCCAACAGAAGCAGGAAAATGTGAAACTGACATTGGTGGGAATTTAGGGCATCCTGCTTTCCTACACATTATTCCTGGCTTTTGAAATATTCATAACCACTTAAAGATGATTTATAGATGTATATCTAGAATTGCACCCTGATAACAAGTGCTTTGCATATTTGTGTTTTTTTTTCAAAATACAGATATGTGTGGTAGCAATTGGAAACTAAAGCACAGTAAAATATTTCTATGTGTTAATTATGTAACATAAATATGCATATAATATTTATACACATATTGGCCAAAGCTCTAGAATGAGAGATACCATGTCAAAAAAGCAGTAAACTGTCAGGAATCTATGAATATAAATAGTTTTTAGCAATAGCATATTATCAAGGCATTCTTAACTACATTTGGCATTTTTGGAGCAAGAAAAATGCTGGAGTTTCATTAAACTGCAGTGCAAAAGGAAATGGAGAATTCGGATCCTATGTGGGGAATGTCCTTGAAATGAACGGATTGCATAGAAATGCTGAAAGGTATGTTTATGCAAAATCAACCCCTTCAGAAAAAAAAAAAATTTGTTTTATTTTTAAGTGCCTAGAAATTAGCAGAAAAAAATGTAGTAAATAATTAAGAGTATGTTTAAATGTCATATACAACATTATTCATGATGAAAGTGAAGTTCATAAAAGATTCATTTGTTTTCTTACTCATGTAAACTAACAAGATCAAATAGAGTGGAAAAATGATGTTTGTGATCTGTCTCAATTGTGTACATGCTTGATTCTAAGAGAATGGAGGCTAGTTGTTTACTTCTAGAAAAATGTATGCTTTACCCAATGATAAATTTACTAAAATATATAGCAAATTGAAATTTTAAATGATTCTCATTATGAGCCACATGGGCACTATTTTTGCTGTGCACTAGGTGCCAGGATATTACCCCAGGTACCTCACATAAGCCAGCCAATCTTTGATGTTCTCAGAAAAAGAAAAATGCATTTCTGGGAAATTCGCCATTTGAAATTCCAATGGCTGCTTATCCCCTTCTGGGGCTAATGGTGCCAGTTCCTAACAAAACAGGGCTTCTTGGCTGGCCAGAGGATGTAGCTCTTTCTCTGTGTTGCTACAGGACTAACAACAGACTTGGAGACATGCATTGTCCCAGGAAATGAGTGTACCGTGAATCTCTCCAAACTTGGCACCAGAGAGGCATAGTCTGTGTCGCGTCTTGTCTGATCCCAGGGAAGGTGCTGATAGCATTGTTCATGTCAGCAAGGGCTCAGCCCCAGAGTGCTCCTGTTCTAAAGAACTTGAAGTCTAGCTGGCTGTGGGAGGCTTGGGGAAGAACTTCCTCAGAAAGAGCAAAAGAAGGGCTGTTAACATCTTCTGGCCGTGTTCTCACCTCCAGCCCTCCAGCTGCCCCAACCCATGACACATTAAACAGGGACCGCAGTATGTCTTCCCCGGGGAAGCTTCGTCCTGGCTCGGCGCAGGCCCATAACGCTGGTGCTAGAAGTGCACTGTATGGAAAGCGTGTCCTCGTCTTCGGTGCCTGCGCAGGATGCTGAATTAGTCACACATGAGGTGGCTTGGTCCCTCATCTCTGGACTACACACCTGGATGCTTCCATCGGGTTCCTAGAAGCAGTAGTCTGGTCTATGTGCGCACCATCTTGAATTACACAACCGCATGTTCATTTATGACCCAGATGCTTTCTCCATATTCTTCTGAATGTGAAGTTGAGAGCCTTTCTCCCCAGAATGACCGAGGCGGAGAGCACAATAGAGGGGAAGCATGGAACTGCAAGGCTCAAGAGCAAGAGGCTGACTCGGAAAGAACTGTGGGGAGCAGAGAAGGGAAGCAGCCTGGCCTCCGGGCGAGAGCAGGCAGGCGGAATCTGCAGCAGGCCCTGACCTCCACCCGGCTCTGCTGCCGCCCCTACAGCTGCCCTTTCCCTCTCCTACGTTAGTTTTCTTCCTTCATGAAGAAGCAGCATGCGGCCGGGGAAATGACTCAGTGGAATAAGCGCTTCCCTGGCAAACGCAAGCACCTGAGTTCAACCCCCTGGTTTGCCAAAAAAAAAAAAAAAAGGAAGCAGCAGCATGAATTTAATCCTTACTGATTACGACAGACAGCGGATATAGTCAACAGTCCTCCCAGAACGCATGCAAAGAGGTTACACTCTCCCTTTAACAGGTAAGAAAACCTCGACTGAAAGAGCTAAGGCATCCATCCGTGCAAATGAGAGCTATGCAGGCTGTGTGGTCAGTGTCCAGGCAGGTCTGTCTGCGCTCAGGCTGTGGCTGGCCCCCTTACCCACATTCCTGCCTTCACGGTGGTATGGGATAAAGCCGTCTTTATTCTTGCTTCCGCTGTCCAACACCAGCAGCTGGAGAGCACCGCCCCGGAACTGGGCCCCCGAATCCAGGTCTGCCTGGTTTGAGAGCCTCAACACCCCCCACTGAATTTACACCGTCCGATACGGTAGCCCCCAGCCACGTGCAACTCCCAAGCCCTTAACACTGTGTAAATTGAGATGTGCTCTGTCAAACACAGATGTCACACATTTAGACTAATTGAAAGGACATCCACTATCTTAGTAGTGATTTTTATGTTGACTCAGTGTTGAAAGGATGATATTTTAATTGTACTGGGTTAAATATATTACAATGAATAATATCTTTGGTTTTCCTTTGACTTTCCAATATGACTCTTGATCCTTTCAAATGACATACACAGTTCCTACTGTGCTTGTTGGGAATTCATTCACTATCAGCAAAGCAGGGGACAGTGAGAAGCTGCCAATCAGCTCGAGGAACTTTCCTCACCCCCTGGTGCCAAGCCTTCACCCTTTGCCTTCCACTGAAAGCCTGCAGGACACTTGAGTGTCGCAGAATGGCAAGGATTAAAGCGATCTTCCAAATGATCCAGCTAACACCACCTAACTAGCACTTCTGTAGTTCTGTAATGTTGCGTTCACTGTTTCAAGGATTCAGTGACCGTATACCTTCCCGCCTCACTGGTCAAAACTTGGGACTAGGGCTTGTGTTTCGTAATGGGAGCAGGGCGCATATCCTCATGATTCTTGACTCAGGACCTTGCTTTGGTCAAAGAAACATGGTCTCTGCAGTGCTGGTAGCCACCGAGGTTTTGGTGGTGCTTGTCACTGCATCGCGGCGTGGGTACCCATCCCTGCTATGGCACCGCACCATTATATTTGGATTCCTTTTATGTCCAGAATGAATACTGCTACCCCAAGCAACATCTCAGGCTTAACCGATCGTACCGGCACGGACTTCCTCCCACCGCACCCAAGATCTGTCTTCTGTAACACACTTCCCACGCAGGACCATGGGCCTGTCCTCCTTTCAGCACAAGGGAGAGCGCGAGAAGCAGAGACCTGTGAAGGATCTTTGTGAAGCTCCTCGAAGGTCCTTCAGCAAGTTAGAGAGAGCTGGACTGGGGGAAGCTTTAGGAGGAGAGAACTTGGAGTGCTGAGCCCAAGAGTCCGGCTGAGCTGGCAACCTTGGGGGAGGGGAAGGCGAAGAGGCAAGCGCTGTGGAAGATCAGCTGGTGGTTGAATGGCTAGAGCTGGCTGGCATGGTGGCACGGGGAGGCGCTCACGGCTAGTGCTGTGGAGTAGAGGCTCTGGCTGCAGAAGCTGCCCTGCTTTCTGAACCTGACACTGGCACCTCCAGTTGCCTACTGGAGTCAGCCTTGGAACCATTGGGAACAGATGCATCCTCCTGCCTTGTGACTGTCCTCTATGTATTTGTCTGGGGCTTCATTTGCTCCTGAGCAAAACACCATGGATACTCACTTTGTATTTCAGGTAAAAGGTACATGGTAAAGATGTTCAGAATTTGGGTTATAGAGTCAAGACAGATCTGAGTTCAAATCCTAAGTCCCTCCGTTGACAGTAGTGTGACCTGGAGCAATATTCTAACCTCTGTAACCCTCATGTAGCTCCTCAGACATTTAAGGCTATTGTGTTAAAGGTCACCTAAAGTACTGTGAAGTGCTTCCTATTAAATCTGCCCTTCAATGAGGAAGAGTGGTTACATGCTGTACTTCTCTCTGGTGAGATCAGGGGGAAATTCAAAGAAAGTAAGGATTAGTCTTGTCATGGCGGCCAGATTGACAACGCTCACTGTGTATCTGAGGACTCCTTCGGGATCTTGCAAAGTGCTCAGTAATGACCCGGGTCCTTCAGTGTTAACTTGGGATCATTTGCCACTGAAATTTTGCCACGTGATCCTTTGAAGCCTCACTGGAGGCAGTTTACAGGAGGGATGCTTTCCTGCCTTCTGTTTGTGCCCTATTTTCTATTGTGTCTCCTTATCTAATTCTTCCCTTCTCCTCTATTGAAGTCAGCGCTGAGAATCAGTACCTTACATGAGCATTACAGCAAGTGAGCACATTGCTGCACAGCCAATTTTCATATAAATATCTGCAAGCCCAAGAAGTCAAGGGTGAGGGGAGCCCTTATCATGTGCGGTGCAGTCAGAGACATCAGAAAGGCTGCAACAAAAACCAGCCTGGCTGTCAAGCCGGCGCGCGACTCTGGCCCTGGCAGACAAGGCTGTCCTTTCCCAAGTCACCTTGGGAAGTCTGGGTCTCCTTCAAGCAAATTTGTTTTTCCTTAATATCCTATTGTCCATTACGACAGCATAATATGTGCTGCTTTTTAAAAAATTTCCTACTTGAGGTGCGTTTGTAGAAAAAAAATCTGTAATTCCTCTCCATATCACTATGTGCTGCTTGACCTTGAGCTTGCCCTTGATCAGCCTTCCCCTGTCCTGTGTGTGGGGACCTGTTGTGGTCATCACTCCCCGTCACTGAGGACGCCCTTGCCAGCCCTCACCACCGTGGCTGTGTTCTGCGGAGACGTGGTGACCGCCCTGGGAAGCGAGGCCTGGCGGGCACTGGGTTCCTTCCCTTGCCGAGAGCATCCCAGCCGACACCTCCTTCTGGACTCTGTCTCATAGCCCAAGTCGATGGCGCGTGTATATGGATCTTGCAGGTACACAAGTGATCCAAACACAAATCAGGCGAGCATAATCAAGGGCCTGCTAATTCTCCAGGCATACTGGGGTTCTGATGTTTACGCCATCCCTTTTGTAGTCTATTTCCAAGTTTCTAACCCAATTTAGAGTGTCTCAGAGACCGTCATTTGTTCACTGAAGTTATTCCCCAATTACGTTCTGCTTACCTTCAGGGGGTACAATAAAATAAAGTGCCTACATTTTGTAAAATTAGGGTTTTTAATTCCCTTGTACCACCTTCAATTAGCCCATTTTCTGTCTTGACTCATTACAGACTTTTAAACTCCAATACATGTAGATCCTGAATGGGAGATTTTGAAAATGTACTTAGGACTCTGCTTCTGTTATGGTGATAGATTGGACATGCCCACTAGGCCTGTTTCTAATTTTCTTTCTCTCTCTCCTTCCCCCCCCCATTTTCTATTAAAATGTTTTTTAAAGAAATCATAAAAAGACAGAGATGGGCAACAGTATTATCAAGTCAGTGTGCCGTGGTCGGGGAATTTACATTAACTGGATGGTTGATGGAAAAAGATGGAGAAGCCATCGTAGGAATGTGCATCACAAGCCATACATACCATTCTGTGAGTAGAAGCCATTCATACTGCCACCGAGGGCAATGTCACCTGCACTGCCGGGATTCGCCAGCAGCACCCTTCCCGGTAAGATAGGAAGGTGCCCTGGATTCAAACCCAGTGTCCCCCCATCTTCAGTTTTATTTTTAACATGCATTCAGTCTCTATAATTCAAATCATGCAATGCGCCATAAAGTGATAGCTCTTAGCTGTCTAAGAAAAAGTATCTCAGACAGGAGGAAAGACAGAAAGAGATTTATGAATGGTATGTGTCGTCTCCAACTGTGGCTGATCTCCAGGTTGTGTCAAAAAATTCAAGCACCAGATCAAGGCTCAACCCAGCAGAGCCAGACTAGAGCAAAGCTGTCCATGAGAAGTTGAGAGGGGGCACTGCTTACCATGTGGGGGAGGAGGGCACTGCCTGCCCTGTGGGGGAAGGGGCACTGCCAGTCGCCAAGTGGGCAGAGGGGTCTAGGAGGTCTAACGACATCCCCTTCTCTTTACCAAGACAGTGATGCTGCAGAATGACTTCAGTCTTTAAGGATGAATAAAGAATAGAAGTATTAGAAGACAGTAAGGGAGGGAGAAACAAGGTAAGAGAAAGAAAGGGGAAGGAGGGAATATATATACACACGCGCGTGCACATACACACATGTGTATTGTCATGGTTTGGGTTTTTGCAAGGGGAACAATATAGTACAGGGCACATGTTATGATACTAGTTTATAAGGAATCACCCAAGAACTATACACAAGTGCAGGAAATCTATCTGCACACTAAGTACTAAGGACTCCAGCTAAGAGCCTGGACCCTAATATCCTACATGAGTCCAGATGGAAACCTAGAGCCCATAACAGTGCCTCCCACCAGTCCAGCTGGAGGCCTGGAGCCCACAACAAAGTGTCATACAGGCCCGCTTCATGGATCTGTGCTGGCAAGGCCCAAAGGTCAGTGGTGGAAGCTGGGAAGTCTACACCAATGGAATGAAGGGTCTGTGCCAGCAGGCTGAGGGATCCGCACGGGAGCCAGGAAACAATGCTCAAGGTAAGCGCCAGAAGTACCTCAGCCATGCTCAGCAACAGTGAGATCCCGAGCTCCTCCAGAGATGAGGAAAGCCGAGTTCCCATCAGGAAAGCCAATGCGACAAGCTTCTCCATGAGGCTGAGCAGAGCACCATCTTCCCCTCCGGAGCCAGGAAGCGATGCTCAAGATGAAGACTAAAGCTCCTCCAGAGTTCACTGGGAAAGCCAGCAGGACAAGGTCCTTCAGAAGAACAGCCCAAAAGAACTAGCAGCTTCCAACAGTTTCTCCAAACAGCATCCCTAACAGTGTTCCTACAGCTTCTCCTGTTCTACCTTTCTGCTGCTGGCAACAAGCTTCACGTGGGCCTTCTGCACTCAGCACCATGCTAGTTTAATTCATCTGTGTGTAAGAAGTTAACCACCGGTTAGAAATCCACTATATATATGCATGATATGAAAATATAAAGCTATCTGGATATAGATCTATGTTTAAACAACATATCTATGCAAAATAAAGTGGTGCCTTCTCTAATGACTTGGAGGAAAAGATTACTCAAAGATGATTTCCTGGGGTGGACAAGATAGCTCAGTTGTCTAAAGCACCCAGTTAGGCAAGCTTAGGCAAGCACAGGGACCACAGTTGATCCCCAGCACCACAGGCCTTTCCAGCCCTGCCCCCCGGGCAGGCTGAGCCAGCCAGAGTCCGGGTGTAGTGGTGCACACTTGTAATCCCGGCGCTGGTGAGACTGAAACTAGGAGGATCACTATGAGTCAGAGCTGCGTAGTGGGACTCTGTAACAACCAAATACATTTTAAAAAATAGTTTAAAAAATAAGTGATTTTCTGAAAATTTTAAAATCTTATGTGTTGTGGTTTGGGCTTTTTGTAAGGAGAATAGTAAAATACAGGACACTTAGTTTATAGACTTATTTTCTTTTTTTGTATTTTGGGGAAGGGTCTACATGGTGTTCAGGATCTCACTACTAGATCGGACTCATAGTGATCCACCTGTTTACAGTCTCCCAAGAGCTGGGATTACAGGTGCAAGCTGCCACGCCCAATTTCAATTGCAGTCTCAGTGCACCCCAGGGGTGGGGCTGGCAGGGCAGGCCTGGGGATCAAATCCCCAGCCCCTGTGCCTGCTTGCAGGCGCTTTAATCTGCTGAGCTATTTGGCCAGCTCTTAGATGTATTTTCTAATAATCACCCAAACAATGATATACAAAGACAGGGCAGGAAATCTGTCACACACTGAAGACCAAAGACTTTAGCTAAGGGCCTAGATCCCACCATACTGGCCTGTGTGAGTCCAGCTGAAGACCTAGAGCCCATAACAGAGCTTCACACAAGTCCGACTGCAGGCTTAGAGTCCATAACGATGTCTTATGCAAGTCTCCTCCAAGGATCTGCACTGGGAAGGTCTAACGGTCAGTGGTGGAAGCTAGAAAGTCTGCGCCAGTGGGATGCAGGACCTGTGCCAGCAGGCAGAGAGGGCTGCACGGGAGCCAGGAGGTGACAATCACAGTAAGCCCCAGAGCTCCCCAAAGGTACCACCGCTGTCCTCAGCTGCGGTGAGGTGCTGAGCTCCTCTGGCGATGAGGAAAGCCAAGTTCCCCCCAGGAAAGCCAGCACGA
>NW_004524602.1:14526766-14542349 GCF_000260255.1 Octodon degus
GTGGAGTCTTAGCACGTACAAGGCCCTCGGGTTCCATCCCACATCGGAAGTCACCAAGGCGCAGCTCTAATGCCACTGGGATGAGTCAGTGCTGTGAGACTCAGGCAAATTTTAAGACACTCAGAAAACATGTAGAAAGTCCAAGACAAAAATCAGGAAGTAAGAGGTCATTCAACAGGAGACTAGAACATCATAGAAATAAAGCTATTGCCTATACATTAACTTTAGTCCAATTCTGAGTGCAAGCAAATCAAACTAAACCAAGCTAAAACCCGCCAGAAAACAATAGAGAAATGCTGATAAAATATCCAAAAAGGAAAGTCAGTGACACATTAGCAAATCCAAAACTATTTTTATGTGTACATAACAAAATCCTAAAGGCATCTCTACAAATAAGGTGCAACACTTAGGTCAAAATTAGAAACTCTGGAATTTAGAAGTTAGAGTTTCAGATGGATGGTGCCAGGCACGGAAAACACTTAGAGATTAAGGGACAAGTAGTGCTGTCAACACAAGTCCTTAAGTTTGGAAACTGTCACCCATGTTCTCACCTCCGCTTCTGATCGCCTGTATCTGAGCCATCCAGGGACAGAGCCTGGACTTCTGGGTTTCTCAAGAATGTCTCGAGAGACCAGAACACACAGCCAAGTCTGAGGCCCGCCACAATGAATGAACAGCCTCTTTCTTGACCTTGCTCCTTGGTCAGTGGTAAAATGTACTCCATGTATATTTACCAGCTATTCTTGTTTCTTTTGTGGATGATCTGCTTGTGGTTTTGATAATGTCCTATGACTCTGTTGATTTTTTTCCTTACTATCCTGAAAAAGTTTTATGATATGGAAGGGTCTGCATCATTATTATAATATGTAGCGTCCTCATTGTTAATGCTGGAGTATTTCCCGTTCCCTCCATGTGTCACTTGTCTGTATACTTGGTTTAAAAGGCTGCGCCTTCACATTTATAGTCATGAGTTTTAGCCATGTTGGGCTCCCTGGATCCTTGTAATATTTAAATGCTCCCACACATTTTCCTGGCGTCTAGCATTGAGCAAGACTAATGAGAGGAAAAAAAGAAACATTTCTCGGAATATGGATTACCTCCCTCAATAGGCCAAGAGATGCAGTATGGAATAAAGACATTCATGAGCATTTGGGACAAGAGGAAAATCACTACACACACACACACACAGCCTTTGAAGACCACTCCATTGTGAGGAAACATTAAATCCCTGGTCACACATAGAAGGGAGAAAACGCAGATGCGCCAAGCCCTGGATCTCCTACGGTTCACCTGTGTTGATGGAGAAATCATGCTAAGTCTTTGGAGGAGGGTGTCTGGTCTTTGTCTCTGTGGTTTCTCCTCTGGGCTCACATTGAGCAAAGCTTTCTCCAACAAAAGACAGTTTTAAATAACTTGATCGGTATTTCTTCTCACTTTCTGGATTGATTTTTCACCTTTTACTTGTTAATTCATTTTGGCAATCGGGGCATTGGGATCCTTTCCACTTTCCGAGGGTAACATGAAAGCTCAGAAATGATGTCAGAAGCTTGGCTCGAGGTCAGCGCTCTGAGTCTCCTTTGGTTAATTTCCAGCAACCTCAGGACAGGAATTTGATTTGCAACCCCAGCAGCCTTGTGCGAATCTACCTAGAAATGGGACTATGGCCTGGCGTGGGTGAAAGGGGCACGGAGGGTCGTGTCCAGTGCCTCACACCTCTGGGTCAGCAGCAACGGGGAAAGGCTCTGTCCCTGACCACGACAGACAGTGGGTCAGGTGGGTCAACCATTGTCATGTCCATACTTCAGCAGCTCTTTTCCATGAGGGACCTTTGAAATCTTTTAATATTTAGCCTCTAATTATCTTTCTACATACCTTAGCCTTTCACGCAGCTATGAGGCCAGTAGCACTCATTCAAAAATAGGAACACAGCCATTTCCATATACAGTAGGTACAAAACAAATAAATCAATCTCAGTGACATGAATTGGACATTTTATGCTAGTACTGGTTTAAGCCTATTAAATAAAAATGTAATTATTTTGAAAGTTCAGAAGTGTGCCTGGTTCAATGCTGAGAATTATTGGGAAACAGTTTTTCTTAATAGATAAAGGGGCCAGGTGATAGCATAAGTTGACTTCTACTGTTTTTCCAGCAGCTCTTTGGTGACATTGTAATGTGGGTGCTCACCAGTGCCACTGGCTTCAGATTGACTCAATATTAAATGTGTTTTTTGTCAATAAAGAGGTTTACAGAAGGACCGTGGAGGGATTTGCATATGTTGTCTGAAAGTGGAATTTAAGATTCTAGTCAATAAATCGCTAGTTGGTGTATTGGATTTTTATCAAGGAAAAGGAAACGGATGCCGGCACACAGGCTTAATTAACACCCAGCTCTGGCAATTTTTCTTTCTTCTTTTAAGACATAGAAAGAGAAGTAACTACATAGTAACTAAATTGTGTTTTATAGACATCTACATTATTTTTTGATTGCTCATTCATAAGAATATACAAGTCCTTATTGGTAAACATAGTGTACTTGCTGTTTTTATTTTTCTATGGGAGGAAGCAAAGTACATTTTCTTGTGAGACAACTAAGCTAATCAAATTAGTAAAATATAATCTAGCACAGCATGGGCAGTAGTATCACAGCTTCCCATGCACAGTCTGAAAATCATTCATCACACACAGAGTGAATATGTTGATTAGTAAGACTTTCTGCAAGACATGCTTGGAACATAGAGATGCAGACCCCTCCCCAGGAAGAAATCACGAGCTGAGGAGGGACCCTGATGAGTGAGCTAAGACAGAGGCTACAAGAGAGGCTGTGTAAACAAGTGAGACAGAACTGAGGAGGGAGAGGCCGCCTGCCTCGGCCAAGTCAGAGAAGGCTTCCCAGAGAAGACAGCATCTGAATCTTCAAGAGTAAAGGGAAATTGACCAGTTTGATACTGGCTTACAAGGAATGGCAAATAATATATTCAGAAGTGAGTGACCTGAAAGGATAATGTTATGTTCGGAGAATTGGCAGTTGGATTTTTAGAGTAGGGTGGCCTTAGATAAGGGGCAGCTAATAAGGAAGACTGAAAAGGTGGGTTGAGGCACTGGACAGGGTTAGAAAGCTCTTTCTGTAAGATAGTGCCTGCCTCGGGCCTTGGAGAGTCTATGCTTAGAGTCGTAAACAATATATGAATGAGTGGGTACAACTGTGTTCCAATGAAACTGTATTTACCAAAAGAGTTTTTGGCCCAGGGGGAATAGTTTGCCAACCCACAGTCTAGAGTGGGAAAAGTCCTTCAGGGTTAGAAGGTAAAGCTACCTTGTGACATCTTTAAGCATGGTACAACCCTCTTGTTTTGTAGTAGTTTCACTGTTGTGTTATCCTGGAGGCAAAATGGAAGCGGGAGTGGACCTTAGCCCTTGCCCACCCAGGTAGTTTCTGAATGCCAAGGGAGACGGAGGGGCAGGGAGAAGATGAGCCAGGAGCTTGGCACAGCTCCAAGGTAAGGTGTTCGGGGAGTGGGTAGAAAGGTGAAGGGAAGCTGAGTTGACCTCACTCTGAAATCACTTCATGTGTTTTAACGATCCTCACATAGTTGAGTCTTTCTTTCTGATAGCCAAGCTGCCCTTTTTTATTGGTCTTATTTTGAAACCAGAAAATGAACCCCAGGGTCTGCATCTAAGGGAGCAATCACTAGACCATGGCCTCTGTCTCCTTCCAGCAACCAAGCCCTAAATTAGGAAATTCTTGTCATGGCATGAGACAAGACATGGCCTTTTTGAACACCTGCTGGTCAGCGCTGTTGCGGCATCCCTACAATAAACTCTGTTGCTTTCCGGAAAATCCCTGAGGATCTTGGAATCCAAAGATGTGAGATAAGAAAAAGACACTTTTCTTTTGTCATCTATAGTTTTGTTTCACATCCTTTGCTTAGATCTTAAGTGTTCCAAATTTTGACTAGGAGATGTCTGGGGCACATTGGAACTTAAAAATAAATCACCACCGTGACTCAGAAATGAAATTACCATGTTATAAATTTCTTAGTAATCTGTGTGTCCCCAGGTACCTGGCCTTGTCACCATCTGTTTAAAGGCCATGATTTACTCTTTGTCCTCCTGTGCCCTCCCAAACCCCCTCTTGCTGCAAGAGACAGGAGTCAGCTCTTGCAGAGGGCGTAGCTGTGTTCGCCATTGATACTTTGGCTTAGACTCGTAGGCATAGATTGGTGCTGAGCTTTTCCAAACCACTGGAAAGAGACATTTGAGAATAGAGACACTTAACTTCCTGTGGTTGCTGTTTTCAAACATGGCTTACTATTTGAAGACGTTGCCTATAGCTATGTCAAGGTTTATCCCCGGCTTCTGTATCTGTCTTCTCTTGTCTAAGTGCTGTGGAGTGTGGACGGGGGTCTCACTTTATGGTGGTCTGGTGAGTCCAGATCTTCTTTGGCTCTCGGAGGTGTCTTCAACCCAGCTTTGCGGAGGTTCAGGACAGTGTGCTTGATTTACTTGCATGTTCTTCCTCAGAATGTATGGGCCGGCCACCTTGCAGCTCCAGCGCGGGTTGTATCACTGAGTCCTAGGTGAATAGAACTATGGGTTCTACCCAGAGATTTTTCCTGCTGAAAGCTGTCTATGTGTCAATAAAGAAATTACAGCTCCTGTGTTTATATACATGTTTTCTTGATTGAGTCTACAAGTGACCCAAGTGTCTTTTCCCAGGGACTTAATTAAAATGGAAAGAAAACTAATTTCAAAATTAAAGAAACTGCAGACATGTAAGAAATTGGTTTTTAAAAATGGCTTCATGTCACTAAAATTTTGTATGTTAGGAAGACTTTTAGGATCACGCACTAAAAATATTTTATAAGGAGCCATAGATAATTAAAGCCCAGAGTTGACAGGGATGAGAAATAAGTTCTTATTCTGATCACTGCCAGAAACTGTGTAATGGTCAAGTAAAGGGTTTCTTATTTATCAAATAGAGGTTGAACTAGATGGTTAATAGCCCAATCAACTCTGAAAATATTATGTTTGTTGTGTATGTAATTACAATAACTTTTATATCTAAATAACTGCACGTACTAAACGTGCAGCTAAAGTCTTCTGAATCTAATCCTTGTTGAGGAATACGGCACTCAGCTGCACGGTTTATTGTGAAGTATGTCTGCTTATGGCTGTAGGCGTTCCTGAGAGGCGGTGCTCCATGCCGAAGGTCAGGCGGGCTGGCAGCTCATTTTAGATATTGTGAAAGATCACATCGTTGCTTTTTTTTCTCTTCCTACCATGGAAAAGCCATTTACCATTCAGATAAGCAAAGGAACAGAACAAAGTGCATGGCTTCTGGGGGGAGGACCCCGGACCACCTACACGTTAATCACCTCTTTCTCTTTTCTTCTGTGGCCATTTCTGGACCCCATCTTAAAAGGACAGAGTCCAGATCTGTGAGAGGAGCTCAGAATTCACATTTTAAACAGAATCTCCAGGTGGGGTTTGTGCAGACTGTGGTGAGGGGCTGGAGCTCCGTGGTGAGGGGCTGGAGCTCTGTAGTTCAGGGCCTTTACCGTGTGCTGGGTGTGTCTTAAAAATGCTGATTAATGAAATTTAGATCACAGGCTTGGGTGGCACCAGGTGCCTGGGAAAGAGAAAATACTCAGTGTGGAAGTTATTCATTACTTTTTGTTGGATATATATATGTAATTTGATACAGGGTCCTACTACGCAGCTCAGACTCATAGTGATCCTCCTGTCTCAGCCTCCCCAGTGCTGGAATTACCACTCCCAGAGTCGGTGGCCAGCTCAATGCAACCAGGGGTGGGGCCAGCACATCATGTGGTGCCACAGATTGAACCCCAGTCCCTGTGCTTGCCTAAGCAGGTACTTTGTCCACTGAGCTATCTTGCCAGCTCTGACATATTTAAATATTTAACCCAATTCTCTTTTCTACAAATGGAGGAAGAACTTTGTTCTGTGTCACAAATCCATATCAGTCAAAATGATGATTGTCAGGACTCTGACCGTGAAGCTTTATTTCTCAGGAATGCGTTTCTGAGCCAGGATCTGTCATGTGTTTAGAAATGAAGGTGAAAGCCTTCTGTCCACTTCTGTGCAAAGGACAGCGAGCCTGTCACTACAGGGCACTTGTTTCCCTTTCTTTGTGGGTCTACAGTGAGGACGCAGGTGTCCTGGTTACTTTCCTCTCATTGTGGAGACAAAATACCCAACACCCAAAATTAATGAATTAAAGGTTTACTTAGCTCACAGTGTGTGCAGGGTTCAGTCCAATTCGGCTGGCTCCAAGGTGGGGTGACGGGGCACAGGGACCACGGCTCAAGGCAGCAGAAGACAGCAAATCAGCAAGAACACAAACTGGGAAGAGCCAGCCTCTTTTCTCCCTTCATATTGTAAGCAGGCTTTCTGCCCTGGGGCAGGTGCAGCGCTCACACCATCTCGCTGCCCTCCTCTTGCACAGGCTGACGATGTTTACAAAGTGAGGGTCCTGCTCCCTCCTGAGTCCCTTGTTTAACCTTCTAAACTTCTCAAGTTGACGCCATGAACAATGTTGTAGGGCACGTCCTCCACACCCGAGATGCAGCACTGCCGAGTGTCTTAGTTAAGCTTCTAGACGCCTCATGTTGACACGATGAATCAAGCATTACAATGGGGAGTGCTGTGTTGGGCTAGTCATTTCATTTTTCTGCCTCTTTCCTTCATTGTCTGAAGATTAGAGGGATGGGTTGGATGGTTCCTTGGGCCTGTTCAGTTCCAAAGTTGAAGATGGCATATAATCGGACACTACTGAATCACAGTGCTAAGAGCGGAAGAGACTTTGGAGGTCAGATTCTGTGACATTAGGTGACATAAGATCTGCCTGAAGGCTAGTAAAACAGAAAGTAAGAACATTTTGGGAATCTGACAAAATCCAGTTCCTTCTAGCAGCAGCTGCCTTTGTCCTGTGTGCTCTGACACTTCGTGGCTGGGTGACTAGAAGGAGGTGTGTTCTGCGATGGGGCAGCAGTGGCTGCCGGCTGCCGGGGATGCGCTCTCTCAGGTGGAGCTGAGCTGGGGAACTCGAGGCCAAGTGTGGCGGCCGCCTTGGGTGGGACCGCCTTCAGGTGGATCCGAGAGGTGGCTTCCTGTGCAAGTGGGTTAGTGAGGAGCTGCTCTCTGTTCAAACTTGGAAGGTAGCAGGTCTGTCAGGAGAGGGCGGGGAAGCAGACAAAGATGAGGCCAAGCAGGCCATTGTGTCTTCTAGCATGCAGTCGCCGGCTATGGCCATCCAACCTCTTTTTTTTTTTTTTTTGCGGTACTGGGGATTGAACTCAGGACCTTGAGCTTGCCAGGCAAGCACTTGTTCTACTAAGCTATCTCCCCGGCTAATCTTGTTCTTATATCTCATCATCAAATGTTTTCCCTAGGCTTTTTGATACTTAAAAAAAGTCATGGCATTTTCCTGTGTTCTTAGTTTTCTAAGAATTTCATTGTGCAATTATTCTGGATTTTATAAATACTTTTTCAGGATCTGTGAAGATAGTTATCTTCTTTCCTTAGTTAATGGAGATGAATAGTTCTTATTTTGTCAAACCACCTTTGCATCTCAAAGGTAATTCCCTCTTAGGGGTAGTACCGGTGCTCGCTCTATAGATTAATATATACACAACTGCATATATGTGTTCAGGATCCGTATATTTTGTTGCATTTTATTTGATATAAATGTAACTATTTTTATAAATTAATTTAACCTGTTTGCTCTAGGGGGATTGTATTCAGGTCATAAAATGAGTTCCAAACTTTCTCCTTTTTTTTTTTTTCTATTATTTAGAACAGTTTTTATTTTTTATAATGTTAGGGAATTATCTGTGTGTTCCTTTCCTGAGGCTACTATAACCAATTCCTACAAACTCGGTGGCCTAAAACAATCGAAGTTTACAGTGCTCGAGGCCAAACTGGGACATGAAGGTGTCAGCAGGCTGTGTACCCTCCAGAGACCCTGGGATCCTGCCTGCAGGGTTCACTTCAGCCTCTGCCTCTCTGGGGACATCATGTCCTCTTGTCTGTGCCTCTTGTCTGTAGATATCATGGCATGGGGGACCTGACTTCCTCTGCTCCCTCCCTCCCTGCCTGCCTCTTTCTTTCCTTTCTTTGTTCCCTTCTTTCCTCCCACCTCCTCTCTCCTCTCCTCTCCTCTCCTCTCCTCTCCTCTCCTCTTCTCTCCTTGTCTCTTCTCGTCTCGTCTCATCCCTTCCCTTCCATTCCCTTCCACTCTCTTCCCTTCCCTTCCTCTTCCTCTCTCTTCTTCTTCCTCTTCCTCTCTCTCTCTGTCTCTCCGTCTATTTGTTTGTCTCTCTGTCTCTCTGTCTATCTCCCTTGCTTCCTTTCTTATGATACCAAGGTTTGAACAAGTTCTTTACAGTAGGCCACATCCCCAACTCTTTAACATTTTTTAAATATTTTGGGTCTGGGTCTCACTCACTGGCCACCTTGCCTAGCTGGGCTCTGGCTCGCCATCCTCGCGCATCAGCCTCCCACAGTGCTGTGAGGCCTGCCACATTCAGATCAACTGTGTTCAGTTTTTCAAAGAACAAAAGTCACCGCCTCCTGAGATCATCCCCAGGGGTCCCCTCTAAGATTTAACCTTCTAGTCCTCTGACAACCGCTCTAATTGCTCTACCCCAGTCCTTGGCTTTTGTCCTTGCTTCTTAATCACCACTACTTATGTCATGCGTTGCCTGTCCCCAAGTAGAAGATAATTTCTTCAAAAGCAGAGAATGTTACTTACTTGGATTTCTATGGCGTCCTTAGTGCCTGTATCAATCAAGAAAGGTTTGGTGAATGAGTGAAGTAACCACAGTGTCTGAAAGACATCAACCTCTGTCTTTGCTTTATTCCTGTTTCTCTAATTTTTGTCTTACCACTTAGTAATTCTATTTATAATTTGCTCTTCTTCTCTCTGGAGTTCAGTGCTTTATCTTATTCCATTACAACTGCTTGACTTGAATACTTCGGGCACGTAAATTATTTTTTTCTAATAGGAGTATTAAAGATGATCCTTTGCAAGGGGCATTGGCCAAAAGTTGTACAATATCCTAAAGCATTGTGTGTGTGTGTGTGTGTGTGTGTGTGTGTGTGTGTTTAGGGTTCTCACTGCTTTTTGGTTGTAGATGTTTTATAGTTTCTTTTGCCTGTGAATAATTTAGCAATCTGCAGGTTATTTTTAAGCTTCTTAAAGAGGAACAGCTATTCTTCTGTTATTGATTTACAATGTTATTGCACTTTGCTGGAAATATATGCTCCATTTAACATTAATTCAGTGAAATGTGTTGAGATTTGCCTTGTGGTCTAGTAGCATATACCTTTTGAGGAGCGCACCGTGTGCGTCTGGTATTGTGGAAGTGTGGTTTCTCCCTTGCTTTACCTGTCTTCTTTCTGACTAGTGAGGTAGAGTTGTCCTTACAATATTTGTATTTCAAATTTTATGGCCATTTCTCCTTCTTTCATACACTTGTTTTCTCAACAATATGGCCATTACATTGCAATTTATCAACATCTATTCACTCTTGTGAAAATATTTTGCGACATACATGAAATTTAAATTCTTATTGGCTATTGCTCCCCAGGTTACTAAGGTCAGTGGTATTAAATATTGCTTCGAGATGTCAAAGCTATGTATCTGAAAAAAATTGCCTGAATGTTTTTTCACACTATATTCCAAAATATGCAAAATGTTCTCCCTTACTGTAGAGATTGGAAAAGCTTTATAAACATTATTTTCTCTTGCTGATAAAAACCAGGGAAGCAAAAATGAAAAAGTTTGTTGTCTCTATACATACATAGTACTGTAAATCTTAAAGGCTATTTTGTGGCATTTATAATGTGATCCTTTTCTAGGAGAAAGGTGTTTTCCTGGTGAAATGAGAATTTTTAACCTAAAAGGACATTATCTTCAATTTCAAAAGTATTTCTAATGAATCTAGCACATCAAAAATAAGTGTCTAAACCATTAAACATCAGTCCTGCATGGCACCTAGTACCCCAAAATTATATATATAAATATATATATATATTAAAATAAATGATGATATCTAGGATAGAAAAGTCAAGCCTCAGCTGATGTACACAAAAATAACTCCTAATTTTCTATCACACAATGAGATGACTGTGGTTAATAGTAATGTCTGTTTCAAACTGGCTTTAAGGAAAATTGAATTTCTTAGCAAAATGAAATGGTAGGACTGGCCCGATAGCTCAGCAGATTAAAGCAGCTGCTTAGGCAGAGGCAGGGACTGGGGTTTGATCCCCAGTGTACCATGCCTGCCCGACCCCTGGGGTGTGCTGAGACAGCAACTGAGACTGGGCATGGTGGCGTGCGCCTGAATCCCAGTGCTTGGGAGGCTGAACACAGGAGGATTGCTACGTGTCCAGTCTACGTAGTGAGTCCCTGTAGACCCTGTAGACCCTGTGGACCCTGTAGTATCCTAAATACATTTTTAAAAGATGAAATGGCAACTGTCTAATGTGACGGATACATTGATTACCCTGAATTGATCATTACACAACACATGACGCATCAAAACATCACATAATATCCCATAATATGTGTAATTATGTGCCAACCAAAAATAAAACTAAGTGCAGGTTACCAAGGCCAAAAAATTTAAATACGCCGTATAAGAGGGATGTAAGTCAATTTCTGAAGCTTAAGCCACAGGGGCCTTCAGGTAACATTAAAGAGAGCTCTTAGTCCAGCCCCTAGTGAGCTACCCTCTCTTCCTCCAGAAGAGACCTAGCTGGAAAATAATCAGCCTTGGAAGTGAGAGATCAAAAACGCCAGCCCAGCCAGCCCAGCCTTGCGTCCCCTGCCTTGCAGAGTGGCTGGGCATGAGAGAACACTGATGGCAGGAGAGGCGAGGATGGGCTGGTCAGGCTGGCATTTGTCACCTCTAGCTCGTAAGGCTTATTCTTTTCCAGCTAGATCTTAGCTGTGAGACAACACAGTGTGTGCACCAGGGCCGTCTTGCTCCGTCTGTCATCTAATACTCATCAAATTGTGTTTTTAAAAAACGTTATTCTTCTGGTTCGAACTTGAGGTATCAGGCACCCATCTTCCCAGTCAACCAAGAGACAGAGCCTTCCTGTCCTCCACCCCCAGCCGCCAGGTGAACACGCTCCCTTGGGGACAGCACTGGCGACCAGGAGCAGGGCCGCCTCGGCGGCTAGGTGCAGCCTGCCTTCTGCCTCTTGCCTGCTGCCCCATCTGGGCTTTCAGTGCCAAGCCAGAGCCCAGGAAACCTTTCTTTTGAGCACGCTTTTGCATAGTACTTGGACCTGAAGCTTTGGATTCCTCCAGCAGCTCCTAGAGCTATCCTCCCCTGGTATAATTTACTCCTACGAGCTCTTGTGGTTAGGCCCTGCTTCCCAGACTCTTCACCACCAGACCGCATCAAGCGCAGGCTGCCACGCTGGATTCTTGCGCCTCTCCAAATGGGAGCAAGCAGTCCGAGCTGCCCTCAAAGCCCTGGAATATTTCTATCATCTCCAGCTTTTGCAAGCAAAATATTTACCACTTCAAACCAGCTCACATTTGGGGACAGATCAGGAGAGCGATATTTTCACGTCTTCATCTTCCTAGGACCAGGGCCTGACACAACGTACCATGAACAGCTAGCCACAGAAAACCAGAATGTGGTTGGTGGCCTTGGCACGGGTTTGCTTTCCTTAGATAAGCAGTCCGGGGCAGACATCTGTCCGTGTTGGTTCAGCCGCTCCACCTCAGCCCTGGGGGCCAGGCTTTGGTTTTCTGCTCCCCACAGCATGTTGGATTCTTGTCCTGCTCACGGGCCATGTCAACAAATGGCCACCCTGAGGTCCTGCCGCGTGGAGGCAGCAGGCTGGGTGAAGCCTGCCCTCCTCAGCCCCTTCACCCCGTGGAAGCCGCAGCCGCTCTCCCTCTTGCTCTGCGCTGCCCTCGCAACCCACTCTCCATTCCACTGCCAAGACAATCTCTTCAAAAAATGAAATTGCACACTATTTCACTGTAATTTCACCACTCCGATGTCTTTCCAGCAGACTCAGGAGAAAATCTCAGCGTCGGTCCACAGACTCTGCACCCTAGAGCCCCCGCCCATTTCCTTCATCCTTCCCCATCTATTGTCCATTCTCTCCGCTTCCAACTGCGCTGCTTTCCTGCGCGCCCCAAGCGCCCCATTTGCTCCCACCCTTGGCCCACAGCTCCTGCTGCCTCCTCTGCCCAGAGCCGTCCCTGGCCTGTGGGCAGCCCTGCCTCTGCCTCACCCTGCCCACTGCGTCCCTGTTTCCTGGGCTCTGTGGCTACTCGTGGTTCCCACTTAACGCTTTATGCTTGGGTCATCTGGAAACTGCTTTTTAAAGACCAGCCCCTACTTCAGGGGTTTGAGTTTACCTGGCTGTAGTGATCCCTAAGCACTGACAGAATTTGTGAAGTGCCCCTCGCCCCCTGCCCCAGGATTGCAAGGTGCAGCTCTTGGGACTGAACGCTCCAGGGCCGTGTGGTTCCAGGTCAGACCTCCAGGGCTGTGCGGTTCCAGGTGAGACCGCAAGAACAACGGTAATTCTGCCTTGTCTTTTGTGTTTAGGAACCTGATGAGGGGGATTAGGATGATCTCATTCCTGGTACACATTCCCTACAGAAGGTAGTGGGCATTCGTGTTACATCAAATCTTACAGGAAAGAATGATTTTCTTACTAGAAGAGAATGATCTAATTGAGCGGAATTGTGTTGCTTCTGTGTGCGTCCCTATAGGGAGCCCAGAGTCTCAGCTTGCCTGGCCTTCTGCACCCCTCTTCCAACTGCTGGGGAGTTGTCAGTCAGGCTGGAGAGATGGGCTGCGGATCCGCAAAGCGCAGAGCCTGCCCGAGGGGTCTGGGAGAAGCGAAGGCACGGGTCAGAGGCTGGCAGATGGTCTTTCTGCCATGCAGACTGCAGGCAGATGGCTTTGACAGTTTGGACAAGGCTGCAACTTTGGGCTGCTGAGGCGGAGCTCTGAAAGATGCTTTGAGAAGTGGTAGGTGATGTACGTCTTTCTCTGATAACTGAGCAGATCCAGCCCTCAGGTACTTGGGAGGTGGGAGGAGGAGGAGGGTGAGAAAGCAAGAGAGGGAGGCTTGCTCTGTGAAGGAAGGCTTTCCCTCTCCCTCCCTTTACCCACTGCAGAGCCTGGGCTGCAATGGTCCTGGAGACTGGGAGGGACTCAGGTGGTGGCTTCAGACACAACGTCATCCTGCACTGCAGCCCATGTTCCTGCCCTGCCACTCACAGGCATAGCTTCGAAAGTCCACCAGCAGCTCTTAGTCCCATTTCGTCTTAACAATGGAACATAACTCCAAGCACAGCTTTTAGGGGTGATGGTTGCAGTAGCCCCAGCATGGGCCTGGCTAGTGGTAGAGGCTCCTACCATGTTGACAACCACACATGTAGCTGGAGGCTGAAAAGGTGGAAGCCCAAGTCATGGCTTCTCTGGTCAAACACTTAGCATTTTTGCTTTGGCTACAGGACACCAGTTGTGGTCTTTTCCTACCACCTACTCTGATTTTTAACCGCTGCCAGAGTCAGTTTCCAGTGAAAGCCAGGGGGCCAATGAGGAACAATGAGGACAGAGGTGGAGGAAAAGGAAGAGGAGAAAAGGGGCGAGGAGGAAGAGGAAGCAAAGAAAGAGGGTGTGGTGGAGGAGGAAGACTTGGAGGTGGAAGAGAAGGAGAAGGTGGAGGAAGAAGTGGAGGAGGAGTAGGGGAGGAGGAGGAGAGAAAGAAAGACTAGACCCCACTTACCCTCTTCTAGCAGGGCGATGGGGCCTACCCCTCAGCCCTCTGCCCCGCTGGCTTCCTGTTATCTCGCAGGCTTTCTGACGTTCCCGCTCTGGTCTGCAGGCCCTTGGGAGCAGCCACTGCTGTCCTCTTGTCCCCATGCAGTGGACTTCGCAAGGCTCTTGGCATATGTCTGCTGTAGACGTTTAATTAACATAAAACACTCTGTAACACTATTAAGACAGGAGCTAGATGAGGAAGCTGGCAACTCCCCAGTCCTGCGTAGCCAAATTCCCGGACACAGGTATGTCCTTCAACTTGTTCACAGGGACCGGAGACATGGAAGGCTGTCCAGGGCCAGATCTACGCCCTCTACGCTTCCCGCACCAGTGCCCTCTGGGTCTGCGGTCCAACCCAGTGCTTCATGGATCAGAGTCCCCTGGTGCTCCCTGCTCGTGCCCTTTTGTGTGCTTATTCCACCCCAAGGCCCAGCTCCTCCCCTTTCCCCTTCCTGTGAGCAGCACCTGCCAGCCCCTTGGAGATCTGCATGTCATATCTAGCCTGCGTGTCACACCTCGTCCTCAGCTTACCAGATCATCTGTATTTTGAGTCAGGCCACATGGAAAGCAGGGATGTGTGTGTTCACAGACACATGCATGAGTGAGCTGAGCCCTGTCTCTGCTGCAAGTCCAGCTACTGGAAACACAGGCTGCCTGAGTTGCAGAAAACATTTAGTGGTCGACAAGAAGTCCTTAGTGCAAGCCCAGGGACATCTACATCGTGCCCTAGAAGCAGTGACAAGGACGGTGTGGCCTGCCAGGGAAGAGGGATATGCAGCACCAGGACGAGGCAGAGAACACAGAGAGCAGCGGCTCCAGCCAGTCGCCCTGGTGGCCACACCCGGCACCTGCTTTGCTTCAGCTGCAAGCGTCAGGCTTTGTGCACACGAGAGCTCAAGGCCTAGAGCTGTCAGAAGGAGCTTCTGGGGCCTTGCGCTTTGCGGCCTGCCCTAAGTCCCAGATGGTGGTGGTGGAGGTATTTTTTAAACTGTCACTGTTTAGGGTACCGGCACTTCTTAAAGAGGAGCACAAAATGCAGTCATTTTAGGTTAATGTATGAGGTATGCATCTTGGTAACTTTTTCCTTATTGCTGGGACAAAATACCCTATGCCCCAAATTGAGGAAGGAGAGGTTTATTTAGCTCACAGTTAGTGGAGGTTTCAGTCCATGCTTGGCTGGCTCCAAGGCAGAGTGGCACATGGCAGAGGGCAGCAGCTCATGGCAGTAGAAAACAGCGAAGAGCTAAGGAGGGGCAGCCGCTGTGCTGCTAGCAAGCCTCTCTCCCTTCCCCACATTGTGTGCAGATTACCCACCCCAGGGCGGGTGCAGCACTCACGTCCATAATCCCAGCATTGGATCATGAATTAATCACAAGCTCTAGAAGCCGCCTCAAGGGCTGCACGAGGCTTTGTGGGGACACTGCACACAAACCATAACAGCATGCTTAAACTCTATGCAGTGAATATTTAAATTAAGAAGAAAACATCTATGGTTAAAGGTGCACTGCCATGAATCCTCCTCAGAATACTCCTGGCTTCCAACACATCCATGGTTGTTGGCTCTCTCCAGAGCAGCCCTGGAGGTTGTTCATGAGCCACGAGTTATGATCTGAAGTACAGGGAATGCAGCCCGCTGGCTCAGGAGAACGCGAATGCACGTTTTCATCCACCTTGTCCACTGGATCTGGGACTGTGTGACTTCTGACTCTTCTTCACAATGAAAATGAAATGGAAACATTTCAAACAATTC